>NC_064877.1:72090646-72138146 GCF_943734665.1 Anopheles aquasalis | reverse complement strand
AAACGTAGCTCTCGGTGCGTTGGAATGCACTTCGCGATCGCGAAGGGATGGCCACGAAGAAGCGGAGGGACACCGCGAACAAAATATAAGCAGGAATCGCTAACGTGTCGCGCGGGAATCTCGAAGAGCTACAGCGAGCGACACTGTTGCCTGTGATGCCGACAGAGCTCGCCATTGTCGTAAGTCGCTTTCCGTTTCTTGTTCCGATACGACGCGAGAGAAGATGTCCTGCTGTGGGCCACAAGCAGGGCCATTTCGCAGCCATCACAACCAGACGAACCGGCGGCAGTAGGGTGTGTGCCGTCGTGAAGTGGCCATCCCAGCGGGTGGCCGCTAATTCAGGTGACAAATTGCAAAGGTCGCAAACAGGCGACGGACATGGGGCGTGTTCCGGTTCCGATGGTGACCGTTAATTGTGGTGGCCCTATTCAATCACCAGCAGCAGCAGCGCACAGCATCTTTTGCCTCTTCACAGCCCGCCTAACACATGGTTACTCTGGCAGCTCTGTAGTACCTCCCGCTGGGTGTCACCGTCTCTGTTGTCCACTTAAAGGGTTCACCATACAATGTAGCACATAGAACCACGCGAGCAGCGAATGCCAGCAATCACCACGTCAACACCAGACAGTGTCCTTGTGAAGCCTGTTCCGCCGTTTGTCCGTCCGCGTGGTTCCCTTGGCCGCTGGCTACTATTACTAGGACGCTGCGCCACTTACCTAAAACCGGAGAAGAACGAAATGGAGAGAAAAAGGGATCATTAATAAAAATTGCCCCTCAAACAACCTATAAATCAAAACATTTGCCCAGATTACTGGCCTTCGGAGGGCCCGCAAAGGAAAGGAAAGGCAACGAAACGACAAAAAAAACAAAACGAAACGAAATCAACAACCAAACGGGCACAACAACATAGCCGCATTAAAACATTAATGTTTGCCAAAAATGGCACCCCACCATAATGGCTCTTCCTTTCCGGTCGGTCGGTCGGTCACGTTGTTTAGGTCGTTTTTGGCCTCGGCCTCGGTCGGGATATGGCCATTCATCAAAAGACAGCACAGGACGAACGCAATTCGTCGCGGATCCGCCGCGATGCCCGCAAGCGATCGCCAAAAACTTGCCAAACTTGTAGAGTGTGTCCCCGCGTTGCCGCGCCGGAGCATTCCCTGGCAGCCCAAAAGGATCGTCGGGCGCGCGCGCGCGCTCCTCCGATTCCTTTTTCATTTCACAATTTAACGCATCCTTTAGCAGCACATTAATGCAGTATGATAATTAACGTTCATAACTGTAACGAGTTCCAAATTTTCGCGCATTAAACCCCCCCCTCTCTTTTAGAGCGACTGCTGGTGCTTGGTTAGTGCTAGTGCCGGTGCCATCGTATCCCGGTCCTTATCCTCTTGCTCTTTTTCTCTCTCTCTCTCTCTCTGGCCTGCGAAAACTCGATCACCAGCTCAGGGTTCTAATGCGGCGGTCTTCCAATGCTTCGTCGTCCCTAGCAATGCCTCATATTGTATGCGCGCGCGTACATTAAAACCTCGAGCGGCGGAAACATGTTTCCACATCCTGTGCGCGATCCTCTGAGCGGGCTTAGCGAGCGCACACGTCTGTGTGCGCCTCGGAATGGTCCTAGTACCGATTACTGAATAATAACGGTGGCCCATCCATCCTCCTTGAGGCACTTGAGAGACAGAGAGATAGACAAAAAAGGAGGCAACGAACGTTATGGACGAATTACGAATTATGGAATCCTTACAAACATCCTTTGCCACATGTGCCTGCCTTTCGGGTGGGGAACGAAAGAAAAGCGCGCGCTCAACACGAAGAAAACCGGGTTTCGCATCCCCGAGCACCGAACCAACCAGCAGCCAGCTTGAAGCAATTCAATTTAAAATTTATATTTTGCGCAAATTAAATTCCACTCAAAGTTGTTGCCGAGTGCAGCTCACCCGCCCGGTGACCACCGAAGTACTAGGCTTTGGCCAAAAAAGGCGCGACCGGCTGGCTTGATCGTTAGTTTTATTACTTCTTAACCTGTGGCAGCATCTTCGGAAGAGCCATCGGGAAAAAGGGGGAAAGAGCGAGCTTACGCGCGAGACCAACTCTGAGGCGTTCTGGGTCGGTAAACTTGCGCACAGGATTCGGTTTCAGCCAGGAGCCTGAGGGCGTTTTTTGGGAAGAATTAAAATTCGCGAGATTGTTTTTTTGGGAAACTTTTTCCAAAAAGAGTTTTTGCAACCATTCTACTGGAAAGATCGTAAACGTCCTTTTCAGAGTTTTTTTTTGTTTTTTTCGAGAAGCAACGTGCCGTGGTTCCAATTAGCAAGAGGAATGAAAGGATTTGATTTGTCTAAAAGTACAGCACTGCAGCACTTTATCCATTTCCTTACTTATCTCTAGGCCATTTTATTCAGATTCCATCAATGTCTCTAAAAACCTTTCCTCGGCACTTTCTCATTCGTTTCCTCCCTACTAACAAAGGCCCACAGCGCGACTCCTACCGCGTCGCATCAGAAAAAAAGGACATTGATGATCATTTAAAATTTATTAACCTTTCCGTTTCCGTCCTACAGACAAACAGACGCCCTTAGCTGCTTCCTTCGACCAATACCGCTTGCCGCTGGCGCTTGATTGAGAGGTCCAAAGAGGAGAAGAAGATGAGCATGGCGCGGTTGCGTGGACAAAAATGGTTCCATCGAAACCGAGGCCGAAGTGCATAAAGTATGATCTAATGCGATTGATGTCCCGCTTGGTGTGTCCCTTTCTTCCGCCTCTCTTCCACCGAGTCACCCCCCGTCGTCTCCGGGCGTAGTAAGTTGAGTAAATTGGAACGCATGTGGCCAAGATGTGAAGCCAAAGCAGCCAAAGCAGCAGCAGCCTCAGCAAAAAAAAAAGAAACATAAAATCATCCGATCAAACCGTTGCACTGTTTGATGCGCCTGATCAGCGGCAGCAGGAACGAGGAAGCGAAAGGTGACAAAGCTGTCACCATAAACTATCACACCTAGTTCCCTCCGGAGCATCGGCTCATCGGTTCACTTTCACCCTCCGGTGCGTTTCCCAATCCCAAGAATCCGAGAAGGAGGAAAAGCAAAATCGATCTCCTGTGCTCGAGGGCAACCTCCGAAGAAAGGACGACGATTGATGCCGTGCCGTGTCTGTGTCTGTGTATTTGATTGAGCCCTCCCGGAGGTTGCGTGTTGTCCGTTTTGCTGGCTTCTTAGTGCGAAACCAGAGCCAAACTGGCGCGCAGAAATGAGCTGCGATTCAACCCAAAAAAAAAACCAGCAATTTGATGATGGGCTGCCATGTGCAAACATTGGTACCCGGTTGATTTTTCGCTGCGGAGCTTCGAGTAGCGCACAGCGTGAGGTGACATTCTCTCGGTTACGTTTTGATTGAAGAGTGTCACTGCGTGCGATCACTTCCGGAGGTGCGTGCGCATCTTTGCGTTGATTGCGGATGCTCGTCTCGAGCTGCATCCTTTCACAGTTGGGTTTTTGTGGATTGAGAATTTATTGCGTACATTCCGAGCGAGTCAGCGGGCAATCTGGAACATGAAGGGATCGAGCAGCTAAGTTTGATCACCCCGCCCAGGGGATAACTGCCACGCCACACACCCAGCGAGTGAAAGTCATGTCTTAGGGCGAAAGGAAAACAATTGTTTGCACAATTGCACAAACGGTGAGCAAATCTCGTGCGACCGTGATAAGAAAACGGCAAAAAACAGAAGTTCGAGAGGAACATAAGAGACGGGAGATTTGAATAGATGCGCTTTCACTTGGCCGCACGTGGTGCTGGTGATAATGCTGCTAACGCAAAAGGTGTGGCGCCTCATGCCGCGTTCGCGCCGCCTCATTACCATTTATGCGCGAGCGCGTGCATAATTCGATTATTGCCCTCTCTCCGCACATCACCATCGACCGCTACGGTTATCACAGCAAAAAGGCAATCCCTATCGGACACGCTTCGCCAATCGTATGATGGCCTGTCTGCGATTAGCATACGTCAAATATTTGACAATCATTGCATTTGTCAGCGCTGACGTGTAGAGGATCATCAGCCACCGCGTGTTCTCCCCGTTATTACATTATCGGACGTGGAAGGTTAATGAAATGTGTTTACACCCTCCGTTTTAGGGTGTCCTTTTTGCAACCCCCGGAGGGAGATGAGGGCGCAAGGTTGAGGCGTGTACTGTACGGTGGTTGACAGTTATGGTGCGCAGAACGTGCGCTTGCAGTTCGATTGAGAATGTGACAGAAAACCAAGGGGGCCGCGCCGCGGTGGACATTGGCGAAAATGCAAAATGTGACGTGGAACGAATTAGCGTAGCTCGCTGGTCGCCACGAACGACGGTTTTGCAGACCCGGGAATCGCGCGATAACGGTTCACCGCGCTGGTCCGGAATCGCTCGAAATCGGCGTTCCGTGGAGGAACATTCTGCTGGACCACCTGAATTGACTTCGCCTCCGGGGGTGGGGGGTTCGAGGAGGAGGAAAAATGGTTTTAATAACTGTAATAATACAATTATAAAGTGCGGCCAATGAAACGAAATTCCATGCACGGGCAACGGACAAACCGGAGAAGGGAGATTCGTAACACAAAGGAGGGGTGAGCAGGGACCCCAGGAACCAGGAGCCAGGAGACAGGACAGAGAGATGCTTTGTTCCCTTTTTTCCTCTTTCATGCATCGTGGACAGTGTCCATTCCGGAAGGACCTTCTCACTGTCCTGCGCACCCATGAATGTGTGCGCCAGTTACCCGTTCACCACCAGGGGCCAGAAGAGAAATGACGCACGACGAATGTCCTGGCTGGCTGGCAGGCTTGGCAGAAATGATTTTTATCGTCCCGCAACCTCATAAATGGCAATGAAATATGAGCTAATTGCTGCCCGGGCCCAGAAAACACACGGAGCGGAGGAGCGCGCGCGCGCGCGCGCGTAGGGCGCCTGATATAAAGTAATAAAAATGATTTCAAAGCGAACCTAAAGCACCAACTGAACCCGGAAAGGGGGCGCGAGCGCACACGTTTGCGAATCATTCAGCATAAACCATAATAATCATATACCTTTTTGTATGCATGGGTCGGCGGCGCGGGGTGTTGAGCCATGAGCATAATGTCAATTTGTCGCCAAACCGGGTCGCAGTACACACGAGAGACACAATGGGTCACAAACCGGTGGCCACAGGACAGGCCAGGCCAGGCCAGGCCAAGCGCAGCACCAGCTGCTGTGGACAAGCATTTCCGCATTTCCTGCGCTGGACGGATCGAGATGGAAGGATGAAGATAGTGGCCAGCCTGTGATGCTCAGCCCATCAATCACAAAACCGGACCCGGATGGTCGGTTGCGTAGAGAGTGGCCAGGGAGTTTGTATTCATTTCCTTATTTGCTTCTTGGCCAGTTTCACGTTCCACAAACCGCGACCGCGAACTTCTTAAGAAAGATGTCAACCGTATTAAACGCGCAGGCTGCAGGACTAGACCTTGAGGCTCTTCTACGAGATGCACTCGCGGTGATATCGTGGTCGGGATGCATCCTGCGAAGGGATGCACGTGAGCCGGATCGGAGAACCAGTGCACTCGTGGTAACAGAACCACATACACCGCACTTGAAAGTTAATGAGAGTGGCGTATGGCAGGACATGGAATGCGCTCGTCGTGTTTTCCGGTTCTACACCGCGCGCTTTCCGCTCCGCTCCATTGCGGCCACTAATTGAAATGGATTGAATTGGTCGCCCGGTCGTCTCTTCATGAGTGAGCGGAAGTGAGGCGAACCATGGCGTGCGTTAGGAAGCCCGAGATGAATTACAGATGCTGCAGATGCTTCATGTGACGGAATTGTTTAGGAGAAACGGGCACGAAAGTGAGCATAAATTATGTCGCTAATGATGTAGCCTCCTGTTTGTCCTGGCGCCCGTTGATCGCTTCGCGCACATATCCTTATCGCTTCCATCGTCCATCCGGTTCATCGTTCGGCACAGAGCTGCTCTCTTTCGAAACGATTAATCGTTTCGCCAAGACAGTACACGCCTGTCAATCCGGATCCGGGTTCTTCGTCTTTCGTCGCCCTCGATCGACGTTCGATCGACGATGCGACGATTGACAAGTGATTCCATCAGGGGCCGGGCAGGCGGATGTCTTGGTGGCGGATTGAGGGAAAGCAAACAACAAACGAACGAGCATTCCACGGTCCGTTTCAGCGTTCCGTGATCTAATAATAAATCGCAATTTCCGTTGCGATGCCGACGTAGCGGACCGGAGTACTGGAAGATTCCGGCAGTGGATTCCCAGAAGATGCTTTCGGATGCGAGACATCCTTTCCAATACCAGGGGCTGTTCCGATGATTTCCTGTCGCGTCTCGTAATTAGTTTTCCAGAAAAATAATTTTCCATTTCACTAACATGTCCGCTCCGTGGGGCTCATCAGTTGTCAGAGGTCAGGTGGACGAGAAGACTTTTCATAATATTTGAGGAACACGAAATGAAGCACGTACCATCCGCCATGGGACACTCCGGGGGAATAATCCGTTGCCATAAGCGAGAGACAGCCAAATAGCGAAGGTGTGTCTTCTGGCAAAAACACATAAATTTCCTAAAAGTAAAACATCGGAATGGAATAGTCCCGGGATAATCCGAAACGAGCTTATCCAAATCTCCCGCAACTCGCATCGCTCCGAGCCAAAGCGAGAATATCTGGAGGAGCTGCCTGAAGCGACCGCCTCCATCGTCGTAAATGAAGGATAATCCTCCTGACCTACTCCCGCTCTACTCGAAACGAAACGAAACGAAACGGCTCTTAACCAAAAACAGCTGTTTCCCGGTATCATCATCGTCACCTTCACCGCGATCATCATCATCATCATGCTGATCGTGCCCAGGAGCAGGCACGCAGCACGCACATAAACATGTAATTCGCCCAACGCCACTCAATGACATCACGCGGTGGAAAAAAACACGCACACCACTACGTCGAGGGACCACTACAAGGTGTCCACCGGTGTCCAGTGAGTCCGGATGAGACGATCCTTCTTTTAATTAGCATCTAAATTGGCCCGCTGCACACCGCCAGAAACTGATCGGGAGTGCGCCCCCGGGAGTATCCTTTTCTGCTTCTTCTTTTCCGTTTTCTTTCGCTTTTTTCCGGACGCGCTACAGCGATCGGCAGCTGTCCCCGGCTGAGCACGGAAGCTACCTGCCTGCACATCGTCGCCGTAGAAGTAGTTCTTCCACAACGCTCTACAACGCCCCCTTCTTCTTCTGTTCTGTCAGCTCTGGCACCCACATTCTCCGGCTTCTGCCTGTTTCTTCGACCTTTCGTGCTTCTTCTGCAGTACCTTTTTGGCCCACTTTGGGGATATCTGTCGTGGTGTCTGTTCTAGGACCCTTTTTTTTTGTTGGTTGGTTTTTAATTCTAAAACAGAAGAAGCGCTCGGCGACCACGTGCACCTCAACAACCATTCGAGGCTAATCCTGTTACGGTGAAGGTTCGCTGTTCGAGTCACGTGATTGCTGACTGTTCCTGTGGAAGGGAACTTCCTGACGCTCGCTCTAGCTCTGCGCCATTTGCCGGATGAAAACGTTCGCAGTCGATGCCCCTGGACTTCCGACAGATTCCATTCCGAGGGAGAATCCTGACCAACATCTCTCTTTCTCTCCTCCTTTATTTTATTCTCATCTGGCAATGCAATCAAGCGACTTGGCTGGTTGCTGCTGCACCTTCCGAAAATGCAATTTTCTTCCACGGAAAGGGGTGGAGCTAAAGGCTAAAAGGGTGCCGCAGCGTCTTGGGTTCGCTCGCTCGAGATCTTCTTGCGATCTCCTCCGGTAGGTAGGGTTGTCATTGTCCTTGATTGTCGCTTGGGAAAAAGGGACGCGACTCTTGTGCGATGCGTGAAGGGTGCGCATTGTGCATCGTGCATCGAGCAGCAGCAGCCCGGTCTGTGACGCGGAAGGAATTCACGATGGCGGAATTTTGAAGCACAAAATGACATCTTGAAGCTTGAAGTCCGTTTGAAGGCGCCACCATGATCGGATCGGCGATTGCGTGGGGGCTACGTGAAGGAATCTCGTGCACCATGGTTGCGCATAGTTTGAATGTCACCACGGGTGTTGTGCGAGTGGATGTGTGGGAAGGAAGTGGTTAATTTATGGCGACGGAACACCCCACCGGTGTAATGCGTTGGTCAACAGATCCGCAGGCGGTCGTGGCCGGAGCTCAATTGAACTAGTGGACATCACTATCACTAACCCTGGCCACACGGTGTGCCTGGGTGTCTGTCTGTGTGCTAATGTTCATAATTTGGGATTCAATTTGTGCGAATCACATCACAACGTACCGACGTAAGCGTGGTACTGACCGAGCATAAGGTCAACCCTGGAGCGTGGGCCGTGGGTGTGCTGCACATTGCGTAAAGGCCCACATGCGTGGATGTGTGTGTCTCTCTCTGCTTATCAGTGAGCATTCTTACTCGCTTCTTTTGCTTCTGTAATAACCTGCAGCGTCGAACGTGCGTGCTTGAAGAAGGAAGGTCACTGCTTCGCCCAACCGGCACTCAAATCATAATTGGATCGGCCACAGGGTCCAGCCAGGTTCCCTTCTCATCCTCACCGTGGGACACTTTCTACGATGCGACAATGTGCCGGAAAAAACAACTAAATTATGCAAAATGATGTAGAGTTTGTTTGTTTGTTTGCTTCCTTCGGTGTGACGTGCCCGGCCGTTGGGTGGACGGCACTCGGGTGGTTCTGGGGCCGAGAAAGACGATGTGTATGCGCCATTTAGCCACTGGCGCCAATGTTTTCTTTTGGTTTTTCGTGCGTGAGTGAAACGCACCTTACGGCTTTCCAGGTTGGTTCGTTTTTTTTTCTGGCAGCTTTTTGGGCCGCTTTCCTTTGGGTCTCTCATTGTAGGTCACGTTTCCGTATTTGCGTTTTTGGTGCAGAGTCAAGAAGGGAAGTAAAAGGTTCCACCAAACAAAAAAACAAACACAACCACCCAAAATCGCGGATGGTGGAGCGGTGGTTCATCAAAACGAAATCGTAACATCGCCCCAAACGGGTAGCGAATCCGCATTTGGTTTTGCTGAAAGCGATGTTGGTTCAACAAAAGTGTCGCGTTTGGCGCAATGAAGGACTTAAGTTGATGCTAAAAACAATCGATCGAAAGCCAGGTCAACGAGGACACAGACCGCAGTCTGTTAGTATCTCTGTAGGTCTTTTGGTGTCCACTAGGTGCTGGACTCTTGGACAGCAAGTCAATAAAATATTTAGAAAGAAAGGGAATCCTTTCCTGTGCTTCGGATCAGATAAATCTAAATATTCGCTTCCGGGGTCCCCTCCACATAAGGTACCGCGTAAGGGTGGCGTAGAAAAAGGAACACTACATTCCAGCAAGCATTAAAATCCCTTACTCAAGGGCCATTGCGTTGCAACGTTACAACGATTCGGCTGATGTGGCTGGTCACGTAATTGCGTATGCGTAACATATGCCCGCGCTGCTCGTCTGATGTCCTGTCCTGCGGACCACCTTCGGCGCTCAAGAATGGCTTCCGGTCCAACCAACGGAACGGATGCGGCACCAACACCGCAGCGGTTCGAACGCGCAAAGCGAATCGATTCGGTGACGAGTGACATCATCTGCCAACGCAACTGCCCCGTAGCTTCTCCCTTTCCTTTCTCTCCTTTCTCAGGCGTGCGGAAGCTGAGAACCGGAAGCAGCGCAACAGCAGCCCGTCCGTGCAGCACTTTGCGTGAGGATATGCGGATCGAATCGCCCCAGACGGGGGCCTTCAAGGTCATAAATTCATATTTTCACCTTCAACGTGTGGCGCGTTGGAGAGAAAGTAAGAAGAAAGAAAACGGACAGACGAACGGACAGACGGACAGATATAGAGCTTCTTCCGATCCGAATTCTCGACCTCGGAGGAACGCCTGGCTTGGCAGCCGGCTCCACAGATTCACTTTCACCCCCGGAGGACTGGACGCGGGGCCGATAATGTGGCTGCAAATCGGTCAATTGGCAACGGTCAGCTGAGAGAGACAGACCGAGAATGCGTGCGTTACTCCCGGTGATGCCATAATGAGCATGAAATTTCTTCACCAAAAACCTTCCTAGCAGCGACCAGCAGCAGCTGCTCTGGTCGAGAAATGGTGAAAGTAAGAAGCCAGCGACAAAAGTCTGCGGTAATTGTTGATAAGGCCACGAGCCGGCGAAAGGGAATTTTCACGCGCACTTTTCCACACAACTTTCTTCTGCAGCTCAACGCTACATTGCTCCATTGTGCGCTTCAGGTTCAACGAGCCGATGGTCCGCGCATTCGCGAATGCGCTTCACGGTGAGGTGATAAGAGGGCGCGAAGGTACCGAGCATGGCGGCCTTCTCCACGATTGAAATCTTATCTTCCCATTTGGCGCAAAAAAAATGGGAAAAAGAAAAATGAAATTAATAAAAAAAAAACACATCAAACATGTTGCTCCGAGGCGTTGTGTGCGCGCGTGCGCGCGGTCTTATCAAACAAACCAGATCGCACGCAGCACGTTTCTTTGCCCCTTTTTCCATCCTCCTCCATCTTTTGCTCCCCCTTTTATGCACTGGCGGTGTTATCAGTGCCGGCCGGTCCACCGGCTGGCCGGCTGAAACCACGAGCCACTCCATCCCCCCCCGGGGGTGACTAGTAGTGCGTTATCTTGCGCGGTGGCATCACTGCAAGTTGGTCAACATGTTCGCTGGCTCGCTAACCGCGGGTGATTGCATTGAGCTACAGGCCCTCTTTTGCTATCAGCAGAGCGAGTTATGGTTTTTTTTTGCGTCGCGGAAATCCGAAAACATTTCACTTCGCAAGAGTTCGCAAAACAGATGGCCAATGGTTTCCCTTTCAGTGGCTCTCTCTCTCTCTCTCTCTCTCGCGTCGTTGTCAGCGACCAGCACATAAGTCTGCGACGATTGCGCGAGGTTTGGCTCCACAAAAAGGGGGATAGCAAAAAGTGATGCATTTCACTTACGAAAGCATGCTGCTGGGGTGGCCTCGTCGTAACACCAGCGCCGCGTGGTCGTCTGTCGCGACATCATAATCATCTCCACTCTAGCGTCTTCTGTCGCGCCGGAGAAGAGAAGACAAGAAGTCTTAAGAGAGTGGACTTGCAAAGTAGAAGCAGTCCGTCCACTGTTTCCTCTCCTAGAGACAACAACCCCCAGACACATGTGCCAGACACATGTGAGTATGTGTTTGCGTGTGATAGACGGGGCGTCGCGGGCTCGCTGCCAAATTTGCATGAGATGACGATGATGGCGACGACGACGATGACGGTCCACAATGAAATCGTCGTCGTCGTTTTTTTTTTTGTGTTTGTGACCATCGAACGATCCAAGCGAACGTCTAATCATCTCGCAAAAACGCTGGCACCATCAACAGCAACACTCCGGTGCCAGATGGAGTCCCCTTCAGCGCCTTTGGCAGTGCTGGGAATCGTGATAACGAATGGGGTAACGGGGAGAGAGATAACTTTTTGTGTAATGATGTTTTTTTTCGCACAGAAAGAGTTGACTTTCCGTGATGGCAATCACCTTCACTACCACCACGAAAGGAAGCGATGCTAGCGGACAGGTTTGGCCCGGTTTTTTTGCTTTTCCCATGATCCCACCCCCTCCCCGGAGCGCCCCGAAAATGAGGATGATTAATATTCATTAAAAACGCCATTTGCGATGACACCTCATCATCATTAGGCGCAAGGACCAACACCACCACACCGCTCACTGTGGCGTGATGTGCGATGTTTGTCCTTGAAATGAAATTGAAATCCCACCACCCACCCGGGTGGACGAAAGCTTCGATCGATGATTTGCGTGTTTGGGAATCTTTTAACACCTTGCAGGCCGGCGCTCTGCCTGGACGACAGGACAGGCCGGGGGGGGTAGTTACCTGATTTACGCTTTTCCCGCTCCACAATCACCGTCTTCGGTCGTTTGATGCGCAACGAGCGTCGCCGGATCGAACGGAGGAAAGCCTCCGGCATGCGGCTAAACTTGGGCGCCTCCGGGGGCGCCTTCCGCTCCGGGAGGAAGAAATTTTTCACTGCCAGCATCGTCATTTTGGCCGCGGTTTTGGGTTGGTTGAGTTGGCAATTGGCACTCCGCGGTGCAGTTCTTCTCCTGTTCTTCTCCTTCTTTGCAAAACTGTGTTGTGGCCGCGGCGAGTTCTAGAAGACCCTAAAACGGGGGCCACCTTGTTCTTAATGTCACCGGAAGAGGTTAAAGTGATGGTGCCATTTCGGACAATATTTAGAACGGGATGCACTTGGCACTTGGCGCGACACTTGGCTTGATTTCCGTTGACCGGCTTCACGGTCACTGCATTCGCTGCGACAATTGCATTACTGCTTTCGATTCGCTGCACATTTGCATACCCTTGAGGGGCTCTATTTCACCAACAAAACATCTTTGGCACCGATTAGATCACTTGCAACACTTGGACAAACTGTTTGGCTTCCGAGAAAGGGCGTGGAGGCTGCGAGGAGCCCGGAAGTGCACAAGAGCGACACCCACAAAAACTACAATCGACCGAGCTGTGGTGCACTTCACGATGCACTAGCGGCGGACGATCCAAGATTAGAAATGTTGTCACTCGCGCGTTCCCCGCGTCAAGGTGTGCTGCGGATCGATAAAGTTAATTTCGTCACGTTCGCTAACTTTGGCACAGATCCGAGTAGCGGGCGAATAGATTTTCCTTCCAATTTTCTTTTCCACTTTAAATCCGAACCGAAATTTCACTTCCCGGTGTAATCCCCGTTGTCACAAACCACGAGGTATAAAAACTCAGACACAAAACACACCACGTTATCGTTTCCGAGTATTCTAAATGTGGGTGAATTTAGATAACTTTTCGAAGATAACTTTGAATTTCTGCAGCGACGTAAAAACACGTCCTGCTCCGGCAACGACTGAACGGGAACCTCGCGGCCCCTCGCTTCTTGATGTTCCTATGGGGCTGAACCGGCATGTCCATTCATTCGGATCACCTCACCTTCAGTTCGGCCGTACAATCCGATCCGATCCGATCCGAACTCGAACACGAACCACAACCGGTTCTCTCGGTTCGTTCCAAGTGGCCCGAGAGAGCATCATGTTCGCTATGCTGTGCTGAACGAACCTCCAGAGAAAATTTCCGATCGCTGGTTTATGCTTTTTATGCTCTCTCTCTATGCTCAGCACAGCATAACGAACATGATGCTCTCTCGGGCCACTTGGAACTCACGAGGGTGACCGGACCGATCTTTTCCGAACCCCAGCCGATCTCAACTGAGTGGCCGAGTCGATTTTACTCATCCAACCGCTCGCTGCGACACTCGACTGTGCATAGAAAACCACATAACCATGAGGCAATAGGGGATTATTTTGATGAAATTTCAAGTTCTACTGACGGGAAAAGAAATTTAAAATTGCTCCATCAAAAGGAATCATCGATTGAGCATCAATCTGATGTTTATTAATGATATCTTCAGAATATTGGTCGTGTAGTACTATCACATGAGTAAAGGTAAAATACAAGGACGTACAAACCGGTGCATGGTATAGAAAAAATATGCTCAAACATGTGATAGCAGCCTTAAATAAATAGCAAACTTTAAAAATAGATACCAATAACTATTGAATGCCCAGTTGCAACTGTAATTGCAAACGAAGAACGCGCAAAGCAAAATAGACAAAGGAGAAAAAAGGAAATGCACCCCCTTGATCTGAACTTTAGAATTCCGCTGCAGCAACAGCACCAACCGAGAATGAAAACTCAGTCCTCTCACCTCGCTGTGTGTATCTGTGCGGCGCGCGCGCGTAGGTTGATGATGGTGAATGGGGCAACACAACAGAAAAAGAATAATCCCAGGTGATTTATAATCCGGAAGGGTTTCTAACTTGTTGCCAAACGGGATGGGTTTGGTCCCCTGGACCTGGACCTGCGAGAAGGTGAATAACCTGACCCGGTCAACGAGGCGGCACGAGACACGTTGACACACTTATCTTGTGGCTCGCCTCTTTGTCGTTAAGCCTAATGTAACAGAAAGCATTGAGCTACGTATTGCATTAAAACGAAAGTAATCGTAATTAATGTTATTTTTGTGAAAATATATTCAAATTCTCCTGATAAAGGCCTGTTCCTTTAAAGTCTCTGCACGCTCCAATCTGCCGAGTTCGAGTAGAACGTGAAAGGGGTTTGCTCTTGAAATCCTAGTCTATGTGGTGCACAGCACCGGCTGACCTTTCATCGACGCCATCACCAGGCAGCCACCAGGCAGACAAACACACTGACTCACGGACCGGTTTGCGGAGCATTGGCACAGGAGGATTCGTCTCCAAAACCCACTCCAACTCAACACACAGCGACTGGGACGCTGCAGGCATCACCACACGAGATTCAATTGCCATCCCAATAAAAACCTAAATCCGAGCAACGAGAAGCACCTCCCGATGGTGGTCGACGCCGTGACGGTGCGAGGCCAAGCAAACTGACCATCGGACATGCATTACCATATCGGGAAGGCTGATACAGACAGTCCCTGGCCGGTGGATGCTGTGTCGCCTACGAGCCCACTACTACGACACCTTGAACGAGATCTTCTAGAGTGGCCGACGACTCGCGATGATCGCGCAGCTTGAGCCGCATGGGGGAGGGTGTGTAAAAAGGGCTCAACTAGCCGGTTTCCTCGCTCCTTCCTTTGCGTGGGTTATCGTGATTTGTAGGTATTTGCGGGATCCTCTTTTGCTGACCCTTGGGCTTGGGTTGGGGGGCGAGCTGGAATTCTTTCGAACAGCCAAGCCGTGCCCAACAAAACAGAACTATTTGATCCGGGATCCGGTACCGTGGATCGGATCGTGGCTTAACCGGTTATTGTTGGAACGATTACACCAATGGTGATCTACAAAAGTGTGCTTTATGCTTGAAGAGGGATTTTCGAAAGATCAATCGGAGCTACAGGCCCGAAAATGAAGGTATTTCTTCCGCTCTTTCGTCTCGATTCAAGATGCAGGAAGTGAGAATTGGGACTCTTTGGGATGCTCCTTAACACATCGGTTCACAGGAAATCTTTTTTCCATTTGCTTCAGTAAAAGGAGTGAGAGCCCTTATTTGTCATTTGGTTATCTCTTCTTTTTGAAGCGAGCGAAGCGAAGGCGCAGCACAATTAACAATTCATGAATTTGGATGACGAAGGAGATCCCTCTTAACGCTATTGCTACAAGTTTGATGCTTGAAATTGAAAAGAAAGTCAAGCGGCTATCTCGTTGAGAAGCACTCAAACGTTACCTCCTGATACCCCTTCCTGGAGCCGTTGCGTAAACGAAATGGTCACGTTTAAAGGGAAATCATACCTGGAACGACATAAAAATAGTACATTAGTTAAAAGTCAGTGAAGTGCTACGAATTTCTTCGATAACTAGCACCTATCTCAACACCTGATAGAATTAAAACCTCTTGATTTCAATTTAGGCCGCACGCTTTCGTAACGATATTCACTCATCTAGAAATGCATGTAATCGCAACTCATTTGGCCAGTTAAAATTGATCGTCACCGTATTGTTTGCCCATAATTTGGCCACCATAATAAGGGTATCACCTTTCCGCAGTCCATCGTTAAAAGCGAGATGACAGAGGTGGCTCGAAAAGAAAAGACATAATTTAGGGGTTTGTGACCGAGATCCACCACACCCAGACACGGTCGTAATCTGCTGTGACACAAAAGAAAGGGGTTAAAAGTGCCCTCCTTTAAGCTTTTTCTTTCTCTCCGTCCTCTGTTCTTGCCGTGAAAGGGTCAATCGATGATAAAATTTAAATAATTGCAAGTGTTTTTCTCCTGTCCAGGTGGTGGTCATGGGTTTGTTTTTTTTGTTTTAGTTATGACGATGATTCTTCTTCATGACCCTCGCTGATGAAGAAGCTAAGGGGCTCGTCATTTTGTGCCCTTTCGTCACTGTATCGGTTTCGGCAATTAATTGTCCCCTCCAAGAATTGGCACTGGATGACGGACAAGAACGAACGAAGAAGCGAATGCTTAAGATAGGCGGTAATTGGCTCATTTGCAGATAGGCACCTACGGTTGAGGACAGTAATCATTGTCATTATGCCAGACAGGAGAGAAAGCAGAATTCGACTACCCCTTTTTTGACGTTAGGATGGGGGCCAAGCGAGAACGAATCTTGGACGAAGCTCGGAATCGACGCAAAGTATGACGCAACAACCACAAGAGAAAGGCAAATGAAAAAAAAAACCAAAAATAGCACTGCAGAGCAAAGTGCAGAGATAGCGATGCATGCGGGGAGTTACATATGGCAAACCTCGCAATCACAACGGCCAGAAGCTAGGGCCAAGGAACCAGAAACGGGCTGATAGGCGGCAGCGCACACGAGCAATCGTCTTGAAACATTCCTCAAATGCTAGGTAGCACACAGGCTGATAGCAGGCCGACGTCGATAAAGAAAGAACGAAAAGAAAAGAAAAAAAAAACCCGTGAGCAACCACCAAGAACGCCGAATGCTCACAGGGCGGAACAGGGATTCCTAGAGCAGCGCACGTCATCGCCGGCACGTGTAACAAACGCGCAACGAAAGGCAATAAATCGAGACCCAAACGTTGCCCCCACGCAACCAACTGATAATAAGCGAGGGGAGGGAGCCTACCCCCAGAGAACATGCTCGTACATGCATGCAATAAACGCACCAGCAACCATCGTTAATGAGCTCGAGAGCAAAAACCCAGAAGCAAGCATCCAGCATTTATTATCCCCGGACGAGCGTTCCCCGTGATTGCAGCAGGTACGTGGCGAGCCGGCGATGCTAGAGAACGGAGAAAACTTCCTCCCCGAAAATGAGATCTGTTCGCAATGAATTTCGTTGGACCTAGAGGGCGCATAAAGTTAGTTATTTTCGAACCGAACCGACCGAACTATCTTATCCACCATCCGCGTCCCACCGATAATTGCACTCCGATCGATATGAAGAAGGAAGTAGCACTTTTTCCGTTCCGAATCGGCCAAGAGTAGAGCAGCGGAGAGCGAGGAAAGAAGAGCAGTGGACAAGATGGTTTTGTCTTTGTTTTTCTTTCTGAAAGGAGGAAAACTTTCACGAAAACTTTTGGCCAATCTTTCACGACAAAGTATATCAATAACCGCGGGTTCGAGTGGGTTGGCATCGATAATGTTCGGTGTGCTAGGTTGTGCTGGTACACGCTTATGACGTCAGCGCTCTTCGTAGACCGATTCTTGACGATGGAAGGTAATTTGTAGAAACTTTGCTCCGAATCCAAATGATTATGTGTCCAAAGTATCGAAGAAAGAAAAGATATTAAACTACTTTCTAGATTCCACCCAACTCTTCTGGTGTTCATTAGAACTTCACGTGCGAAGATTATCCTTCCATTAGTGTGGTGAGCGGTAGATGAAAAAAACGAAGGATGCAACCGCCAGGTGATACCCCAGTAGAAGGATGTCTGATTGATCGACAAGCAAAAAAAAAAAAATAGGTGAGTCTTTCTCCGAACATCATTAGGACAGTAAATTTGTATCGCGTCAGTCGAGAGGAGGCGCACAAAAAAAAAGGAAAAGCGAAACACGCAGATCCCATCACATTAGCACCATCTACGTCGTCGGCCTGCCTGCCGGACCGAATTTCGTTTCGCAAATTTGGATGTTATCGGTTCAGTACCGTCAACACAATCACCGGGCATCATCATCATCATCAAGCATCGATCGATCTCGCACGGGGTTGTGGCGGTGTGGTGCTGGTAGATCGCATTTATCTGATTGCTCGAGTGTTGTGTGCGGGCTTGGCCTGGTTGTTCATTTCGTCAGAGTTCGTTCCCACCCTGCTGGCTGCTGAAAGAAAGGGGGACACAGTCTTAACCCTTTCACGGGACAGCAAAGGCGAGCTTGCGAATCGCGCGGGCAAAAGGGAAGATCCTTATCGTCGCTAGCCGGGCCTGATCACTAGACGCCAATAATCGAAATCGATTAGTTCCAAATTGATGTACAAACAGCAATTTCGGTGCCACGCAGAGAGACGATGATGCGAATGCGAAACCCTTTTTCCAACGGTTCCACAGAGAGAAGGAGCTGCAAGAGGACCACATGATAAGGATGCGACGCCTGTCTAACGGTTTCCCATTCAGCTTCGGCATCGAAGAAGACGCATTGACCTACATCTGCCAGGCGACAGCATCGTGGCGTCGGTCGGGAAACAGGGAAAAAAGGGTTTTTTTCTCCTGGCACGCCTTTGCCAAATCCTTAATCGTGTTCGCCTCAAGAGACCGCATCCGCATCACCGAGGGGCGTCGTCACACGCAGCGAAATGCAGAGAAGGGGTGCGTGCATTGCGTGGAAGATCATTTCGATGCGATCATTTTGCCAATTTCGCGATACCGACGGAAACATCATTCCGTCCCCAGTGGTTTTTTTTTGCGGTGGAAAGAATTAATTTCACGCAAATTCCACGACACAACTCAACATATCATTCCACAACTTCTAAATGTTGTCCCCGTGAGCTGGGTGTCGTCTTGGAGATGCAGCATTTTCTTACACCGATCACTAGTTCCTGCCTTGCTGCCCGGTGCTCTCGACCTCGCCCGGTCTCCCGAGGGGCGTGAAATTTAATTGCACTTTTTGTTGACATTTATTGGAATTTATTTACTTTTGGCCGCGTACGACATCTCATTACGCTCATGATACCCGCTGAAGCCGAGCACTTCGCGAAACACACTCATCTCGCATCTCCGGTGAGCCCATAAACCATTACGAGACAAGCCATAAAATGTCCCGGGGATGTTGGATCGATCGATTTTCACGGAACATCAGGGCATCGTGACCTCGCGTCTGAGATCAGTCTCTTGCAAGGAGCCACATCATTCCCAGATGCTCACAGAATTGCGGCAGCCACAGCATACACGGTATGTCATACATTTTATGCGCTCGTTGCGCGCACCGTGGACCAATTTGTCGGAATGTGTCGTAAAATTGTGTGATTTACACCGATCGGCGATGCAAGCGTGACGCGGTGGGTCGCCTTTTCGCTTTCCATCCAGCGCAAAGCGCCACATGATGGAGTAGCCACACAGTTTATTGCCACTTTCCTCCGGATGCGTTGGTCACGCACCGGAGTAACAGTCGAGGCTGGAAAAAGGAGAAAATCCAAGCCAAATAATTTCGATATTGGTTCCGAACTTCCGAAATGGCTCCCTTGTGGTGTTTTCCTTTCGTTTTTGGGATGAACGGACCTTATACTACATCCAATATTCTTCTCCTCCTTTCGGTGTGCCAGTCAAAGTCAAGGACCACTTTCCGGGATCAAAACATCCGGCGCATCCGCATGTTTCGCGAGTGAAACAGGGACCAGGAACCCTTTTGGCACCCGGGATTTCCCATGGACTGTGTGTGGCGGCCACGAATGCGTAATTATCGGAGTTACGCCCCGAGTTAACCCATTTCCCTTCATTTACCCGATCTTCTGCATCGATCTGCATAAGATGCGGGATTTGCGATGCAAAACATATTCGATTGCTAATCGCGAACTCGGGGAATGGCAATCTGAAGGTTTGCCGACTCGATCGAGGGGAAGGGGGATTGACGGATGTAAAGATTTATGCTCACGGTCGATTGGCATGGCACGGGTTGCAGTACCTCTGCACATATTGTGACATCTAATTAGAGAGGAGTCAAAGATCGGGCTCTTCGGGGTGCGCAACGTCTTGGGCAATAAAAAAAAGGTGTAAGAAGGTAAGGAGGGTGCAACGGCGTGATTTACATAAGTAACATATGACGACAATCGAATAGATCGACAATCGGAACCGGGTTCGATCGATATCGATCGAAAGCGCCTTCATTCTCCCTTAAATCATTCTCCTGCATGGAATGCACGGCACTTCAACTTCAACTTCGACCCAATTGACACAAGTGGAGCCCCCTCCTTCCTGTTCCACTGCACTGCAATCACTGCTTATCACCGTAAATCTGTGCGCTGGAGGCTTGTTTGGTGGCCGGCCCGTCGTTGTCGACGAAGAAAAGCGGAACAAACCACCGAGAGCGAGGTCACAGACGATTTGCTTTCCTGCTTCGAACAAGCACATCCATAAACGTGCAGTGCGTGCGTGCAGTGCGTGCGGTGGCGTCGGTGGCGTGTGTACTGGAGGCCTAGTTCCGCACCGACGGATGCCACGCGACGTTGTTGTGTCATCATCTGCCTCACCTTGGTTCCTCCTGTTCCGCTGGAGCATTAGAAAGTGCGCCGTGTGCCGTGGAGCGGTTCCGATGACTCGCTACGGACACGGTAGACCTGTTTCTCAACAATATGGGGTCGTGTCTTAAGACTTCACCTTGCAGAGCCCAAGTCAGCTGCGATCTTCGAACTCTGGCGGCTGCTTGATGGGTCCCACCCTCTCATATGTTTGTTATCTTGGATCCGTTATCGTGATTTGAGGGCGCGGGAGCACACGCATACCGAGTCTTTATCATTTTTCGGTTGCTGGAAGAAACCCAGACCAGGTGCGTGTGTTGCGGTGGTGGTGGATCATCACCACAGACTGTGGCTTCTAGTGAAGGCGTCTCTCGTTACCCTCCTTAGCAGAGAAAAGCACCAGGAAGACACCTCGTCTGACAGCTCACCGATGCTCGCACAGCAAACAACCAAACAATCAAATTCCCAACACCGCTCGACGGAAGTTCCGGGGTTTCGTTACCTCGGGCGAGGCCACCTGCGGGCGGGGCGCCAATGACCCCAAACCAACGCACAGTTTAGCGAGTGAGCGAGCGGGGCATAGGAGGATAGCGATCAGACCAGACCGTCGGGGCCACTTTGAAATTCAGTCACGAATTCTGCACGGGAATCGCGTGGCGAAAAGTGCGCACGAACCAACCAACCGGTTTGGTGGCGTCGGTGGCGCTGGCTAATTAATGGGGCACGCGGAGCATATGCTTTCGCTGGCATCCAGCTCGTGCTGGCAGCAAACGGTAGCTTATCTAGGATGTGCCACGGTTGGGCCCACGGTTGGTGCCCTATTCTTCTCTATCAGTTAATGAGCAAAGCGCCGAAGAGAGCGAGAGAGAGAGCAGGGAGTGAAGACGATGATCCAGCGACGGAACGGCACTTTTATGCTACGTGGTGTGCGCAGCATCGTGTTCCCGGGAGAACAATAGTTACAAGGAGAACCCCCGAGGGGGAACCCGCGGTATGATGAAGCGCCATCAACACCGAATATGAGCTTTCAGTTGGGCCCCCCCCGTGTTGGGCTGCGGTTTGGCCACTGAGGGCCAGCCAAGAAATTTACGATTCCTATCAACGATATGATATGGTTATGGCGCTGGGCTACGACGCCCGGCATAAGAGCATCGGAACAAGCGATGAAGTGACGGGGTGATGTGATGCTACTGGGCGGAGGTGCTGCGTGTTACGTGAACCAGCTGAAGTATGATCGTACGAGCGTGAAGGTGATATGATTGATGTTTCTATTTTGTTGCTTAAACCCGGAAATAGCGATACACACAGACGCGAGGCGGGTGCGCACACGCAAAGATATTATGCAGAATGGGTGCTTCAAAGTGCGCGCGAGAGAAAGAGGTGCCAAATTCGTCGAGACAATGGAATGATTTAATTTTATGACTTCTTCATTAGTAGAGAGCTTGGAGAGTCTCTTTGCGCCTCTATCCGGTAACCTATTCAGCAGGGATTTGATAAGTTTCCATCAAATAATCATTTCAGGACTACGGTAAAAGTATCGTTTTAAGAATAAAATCATAGATCACATGGAACTAGTCTTAGGATTATATGAAATACTGTCAAATTTTAACACCAAATTGCTATCAACCAGTAGTAACTATTAGCTGTATGCATTAGTTAGATGCTATTTATTTTAGACGTTACACAAAAAGGTATGTTCTAAAGCTATTCGGATTATACTCGCTATTCGGACTTGATAATCAAATAAGTAGCTTATTGTTGTCTTATAACCTTTATTGAACGAGTTTTTTTTGGTATTCAATAAAGGCAGTAAAAAGCATCAAATAAAATGGATTGAACGCACATGATTAAGTTCCTGCAAAATCACTCCCAACAAAAGAAAACAATCATAAACAATCTTGCAATGTTTCTGTTTTATCAAAGGCAAAACAACTCTCAAAAGAAAAAAAGAAAACCATCCTTTAAAAAATCCTAGAGTTGTTTGAGTCGTTGCAGCAAACTTCGTTGCTTTCAACTTCCAATAGAAATTACGTCGTTTAAAAATGCGAATCAGTCCATGATTACACCTGATATAAAGGAATCATTCAGCTGCCAGTAACATATACCAACGAGTTTCACATTCGACGTAGAAAATCGAGTACAAACAAGAGACACCTAACGGACCGTTCATAACGATACGTGATTAAAATCCCTTTCATTCATTCCCTCCCAACATCAAATCACCCCCGCCCTAGAACGTTCCCACAGCCCTCTGCTTCCTCTTACTCTTTCCAGCGCTAATGTTAATTACTTCCTCGTAGATCACGCGCTGACAGCTGTATCGAGCAATTTGTCCTCATTCTTAACCATCCTTATCGCATGCATCCGTGCTCCTAATTGAACGCAATCATGACGATCGTTATGTGGTGGAGCGCTAGTGCCTCCCTCACCCAAAAACCCAAAAACTCATAACCATCCAACGGTGTACGTTGGAGGTTCGTGGTGCAATTTGTTTCTCCTCTCTTAGCTCATACATGCACACGGCAGCTTATTAAAACCACCTCATCTCGATTCAATTTCCCTTTTCCGCTTCGCCAGGCAACCCCTTCCTCTCTTTCTCTCGCTACTCCCTCCTCACCCCTTGATTGTCGAAATAATTGAACGGAAAAACTGGACCGACCAAATACCGGATGGTCATCGGGGGGCGGCGGCCCCTTTCCTATGCGCAGCAGCTATGCTCCGCTAGTTGAAATCGATCGGTTGACAAACATTTGCGTGACCATAGTTAATCATACTCCAGAGCGCAAGAAGGGAAGGGGTAGAGAGACAACCCTTGGGTTTGTTTTGATCATTAAAATATGATTCCTAGACTGACCCGCTGGCCAGTCGGCCGGATGGCTGGCGAACCTTCGATCGATCACGCGGACGCCCATCCGAGCGGCCAACAGAGAGTGTGTCCAACGCATCAACCGTGCAATCATATTGCTGCAACGGACGGTCACTGTTAGCGTCCAGCTGCTCCTTCTGCTGACTGATGACCACCCGGATGCGTGGCCAGTAACCTTCCCTGCTGGGTTGCATTGCTGCAAGCATCTCCTCCCCACCCGGGACAAGAAGAAGAAGCTAATGAGCGCGAGAATCAACCCTTCGTTAGCATAAGCGGGTGCGCTTGCGCTCTTCCACCTTTTTGCACTATTTATGCTCGACAGGCTAGCGATCGTTATATGACGGTTTGCTTCTCAGCTGGTGGTCAGTGAAAGTGGAAAATGGAAAATATTTGGACAATCACATCCTCCGAACGACTGACCGACTCGTGCCGGCGCCGCGATGGAGGCGCAGGATATGCTGGGAGCGCCCAGCATGATATCCATCACGCACTCTCGCTCTCGCTTTCCATACAAAGGGCTGAAAAGGGGTTCGGTGGTCCAGCTTCCTTTTTGGACAAAACTCATAATCACGGTGGTCCGGGCACGCGCTGTCCACTCCCGGTGAGCTATGCCATGGCCCATACCATGACCATTCGATTCCCGCAAAGTTGATGTGCACAATGCAAACACCGTTGTTGTTTGTTTCGCCCCGACTGAAGGGTCGTCGTCGGCGGGAATGAGCGAAGCGGGATCATAAATTTTTGGGAACCAAATTTGTTGCACATTTGTTTGCTTGAGCGCACTCAAAACAAAAACAGTTTGCTCCCGTTACGGCGCAGGGGGTTTTGTGATCGTAAATTACAATTTGAACGGTGTGTACTGGGGTGCTGCTGGTAGGTAGTTCAAGAAGTGAAGAGAATTGAGAGCAACTATCAATGCAAAAATGGGAACACAATGAGCAAATCAATCGCGTATGGAGTACTGGAGCATTCACGAGGGCTTATGGTTGAATGGTGATTGATAAGCAATTGTACGGGAAATCGTACTGGTGGTTCAACAGCTGAGGTATTAGGAATGAGGAACTCAAACTAAAGGATACAGTATTATCAAGCGTTGAGCTAATTCTTTTCTCATTTATTATAGTTTGAGGTAGTTTTAAAATATTTAGCCAATGTAACGCTATGTTTTTTCAAGGCTAAATACTTCCCACATAAAAAGAGACGAATGGCAAAAGGCACAAAGAATACAGTATGCTTAGTTAGCACTATACCTTTTCCAAAAATACTGACTTTGTGATATTATATTAATTTACAACTATAAATCTAGACTGAATTTAGCATGGCTTAACATATTTTTAGATAACTTATTGTGATAAACAATGCCTATGGAATGCAATGAAATTTACTATCGTGCATTGGCGAAAGGTTTGAAATAACTATTGCAAGGCACTGTTGGAATGGTAGCTAAATATGAAGCAATAATGATAGCAATAAACCACCACATAATTCTATTCTATTATTATAATTATTCAATAAAGCAAACATTTCCAAATATACAACATATTTCCGTATTTAAACAACACAAACAACAAATGAAACGCTTATGCTGCCAGCAAATAAAAAAAGCTGTGTTGCTTTTGTCCCATAATCAAAGCGATACACCAACAGCAAATAAAGACAATTCGAAGCAGAAAAGGAGACACTACCGGTATTCCGGTTCCGCTAATCCCCTTCCCTCCATCATGCGCATGCGGCGAAAGTTAAGTTATTATTCGTATCCCGCATTCAGCCGGAGCGAATCCTAGCGACATCCTCTGACCACCACCGAACGGGGGAGCCCGCACCGTACTCGTACGACACCCCAGGACACTGCCACCATCATCATCCACTGAGTCTCTAGGGGCCTCCAGGGGTCACAACGAGATCGGGTGAACCCCGATACATTCGCAGCATGACTCCGCTGGTCGCGCGGAGAGACTCATCGGGATCGTTATCCTTCCCCGGTGCGGACCGCACTGGTCCGGTTTTTGGTGCTGGCACAATCTCGACAACTCGTTGTCCATGCGGCCGCAGCGCACAACCGCACACCGTATCTGATCTGATCGGATCTCCTCCTCACCGCTGGTCTCCCGCTGGTTGGCGCACCCGCATTCCGCACTGCACCGTGAGGTGGTTTTAATAAGCGTGAAGACATTATCCCGACCCGAGCCTGGACTCTAATCCTTTCCATTCGTCCTCCTCCTCGTCGCCTGGCGCCACGCTAACCTGCCGAGTGCACCCTTTACAGTGTAACGACGACGAGGAATGATAAATCTTTTTCCTATCATTTTCACTCGCATCCGAAAAGGACCCACCACCGCGTGTGCTCTCTCTCTTCTAATGGCACAGCAGCAGCGACTCGTCGCAAAGGGGCGAAAGTGCATTTTAATTAATTTGATTTGCATCGCCGATAGACCAACCCCAAACCCGGGGACCAAATGAATATGGTCCACATGACGTCGAATAGCAATCGTCGACCAGCGGCAGGAAGGTAGAAGAAAAACAAAACAAAAAAAAAAGGATTGTTTAGGTCCCCGATCCCATGGGCGTCCAGATCCCAGAGACTCTTCCCATTTAATGACCGCGGAAAGGATAACGCGCGCGCGCGCGCGAGTGTGTGCAGCGGCGCGAATCTAATGGGTTTTTTTTTGTTATTCCGCTTTTACCTTTGGGTCGCTAGCGAGCGCGCGCGAAGCAAACAAACAGAACCAGAAAATTGTACGCCATGCAGCAGTGACGGTGGTCGATCGATCCGTGGCCGGACTGGCGCTCACTCAAGTACCTCCGCGGTCCACCGAATGGTGCTGAAGTGCTGCCCGCGGAGTGTCCCATTTCACCGGAGGAAAACACGCGGCCACGTGCCACGCGACGATGGATCTGTCTCTCGCTCTCGAGTGCGCGAGAATAGGGGACAAGGATCGCGGCAGGGGCTGACAAAGACAAGAGGGTAGTGTCCGTTCGCGGTCCTTCCTTTCCTTCGTTGCCGCTGCCTTTGCCAGCAGCGGTGGTCTGCAATTGATGGCGGTCGCGGTTTCATCACCAGGGCGCACCCGTGAAGCGGGATGGTGGTGGTGATTGTTTTAATCTCAAGGACTGCCATCCTGCTGCTGTTGCGGGCTCAGGCCGCGATTCTGTTTTAAATGCAACGGTGTGCCGAGAGGAGCAGGCGCCGAGGGGTCGTACAAGGACGCGCGTGCCACGTTCCTATCGCTGAGAGGCTGAGGAAAGATTCGCTAACCTTCATTTTCCCCTGGCCTCCATCCAGGACACCGTTACGCATCGCAGGATCCTCGCCTGGCCGACAAGAGAATGTACCATGTCCCGACAAAGTAGTTCTTCTGCTCCGGACTCGTTTATGCTGAGTGGGCAAATGGATCGAAGAAAGCATGGCCAGTGTTTTGTTGTACAACTTTTCTTTATTCTATGCTGCATTTAGACCCTGAGGGTGAGGGAGAGATAGAGAGAGAGATGGGCAAGCAAAAATGGCTACTATCGTGGGCTCTAATGTAATGTTGCTTGCCGCAATATGCCTTGTTAGCCCGGTGGTCGCATCTGGAGGCGATTTGTATATCCCATCATCATCATTATCATCATCATCGTCGGAGGTAAAAGATGTTTTCAGATTTATGTAGTTGTGTTTTTCTTTTTTCCCCAACATTCTAACAAAGTTTTATCTGGCCCAGATATGCATATGGAAAGCGCACGGAAGTTGCCACGGTGGCCGGAAGGGCTGTTTTGTAATTCCCAAGCTGATGAAACAGTAGAATAGATTATGACTATGATGAAATGGAAGAAGAGCTTTGCATTATATTAATTCATGCCTTTTAAGTGGAGTAGAAAGGACTTCAAGGTAGATGAATTAAGGTAAGAAAAGAGAACCAACAAGTAATGTATTACCTACAATTGGAATATGATAGAAGCACTAAAGAAAAGAGAAGACTAAGAAGTGAAGTAGATAAAACAATATAAATTAAATGAAACGGGAAGTTACTTAATTATAAAAGTCAACAGATTGGATTCAAGATAAAGTAACAAGAACCTATCACAACATGTAATGCTGGTTGATTTGCTTTGTTTGTTCGTCGAAAACAAATAGAACAATGTAAAGCAGATAAAGAAGGCGATTAAACAATCGGAATAATACAAACAATTCTATCCTTTTTATACACAAAAAAAAAAGGATTTCCTTGATCAATTTATCAAATTTCTGTTCCGACGACTAAATGAAGATTCCCGATACCCTTTACCTTTTACTCGACCGATCGATCTATTTTAATGCTCAGCGAAGAGTCGTGCCCACGGTGCACGTGCACATGTTGGGCTTGTTTTCTGCCCATTAATTCCGGCACCATTACCCATAAATTCACATGCGACTGACCGCGTGACGTGAAGCCAGTGTTGCTCGATTAGGAGATCGCCACCGCCAAGGACGCGAACGATCATTTAGCACTTAGCTCCCCCCGTTGCATCGTCGTCGTCGCCGCGTTGTCGTCGATAGGGAATTAATTATGGTGCCGTCGTCTTAAAAGACGTCGTTCGTTCGTTCGTTCGTTCGTGTACGGGTGCAATTGCATCCTTTTACCGAGTGGTTAAGCGGTACACTCGCTCCTCCTTGAGGTCTCGACTTGGAAGGTGGAAATTCGGAAACGAAAAAAGAATCCACCGGAAAAGGGAAGCTCGTTAGCGCACAGCTGTCCAGATAAGTGTAGGGTGCCTTCCGACGACTTCTTGGACCCTTTTTCCAGTGAGTGTATGTGTGCGCGGGGGGTTGCAGCTCTATTATGAGCTGGTTATGCTGCCGGGGGTACCGAAGAGTTGAACCTGCCTCTTGAAAAACGCGAAGAAAAGTGAAGTACGCTTGCGTGCGCTTGCTGGCGAAGGTCGTGGACGTGAAGAAGCCATTCTGTTTAAGGGACAAACAGAGAGAGAGAAGGAGTAGAACGCACGTGCCACCATCGTGCGTCGCCTCGAGAGTGCCCGGGGTTTCGGCCAGCTGCAGATCAAGGCGGTGGCGGTGGCGGTGGCGTTGAGGTCTTGAGATTCGGTAAATCAACACAAATGCCTCTGCGCTACACCAACCAACATGCGCTCCGAAAGTAAATAACGTGTGTCGCCAGTTGTTTGTGTGTTGCGCAATCCTTTCTTGGGATAATTTGAAGAAAAAAAAACGTTTAAAGGAAGGCAAATCAAAATCCAAAAACACACATTAACAACCTCACGAGCGTGCACCTTTTCCTCTTGGTTCCTCTTTTCTGTAGCTCTTTGCACCTTAGCGCTTAGCTTTCCATGATTTTCGTCCGGTGTTACGCGTTACTTGCGGAACCGAAAAACGAAATTTGTCACGGTGCAGTGGAACCGCGACAGCCGTGCAATTGCCGAGGAGCAACAGATCAACTTATGCCGGTACGCAAAAAAAATCCGTCAAATAAGCTGCCACATCATTTATTATGATCGGTGGCGGTGACCGGGTGAGCACGCGCTTGCTCGCTCGCCAGCACGCGTCGCTCCGAGGGACAAAGTGAAAGTCCCCGTTTAACAGAGATCGATTAATGGTGGTGGTCGCGAATAATTATTGGAAACATATTTACGCTCATTACACGGCTGCTGTGCATTCGATAACCGGCAGCACCAAAGAACAGGAGTGTGTTCCAGGTTAGCGATTGATCTTTCATTAATCATGTGACGTGCGTCTGATTATGCCACAACAACAGTATCTCCATCTGCTCGAACAGCATTCGTCCGTCCGCCTGTCGTCAATCCCCTCGAATTTTGCGTGATTTGCACGCTGCACTACCACCAGCACCACCGAACCGGAAGCAGCGACCTCAGTGACGGGGTAATGATCAGAAATTGTTATCCTTCGATAGGCGGTGGGGATTTTAATTAATAACTTTTCTACCGCGATCACAACCATTAGCAATCGAAACCAAAAGGCTGCGGGCACACAAGGGAGAAAAAAGGGGTACAAACGGACGGACGGTTGTCTGATGGATCGATTTTTAGATTTTGTGGTTTTTTAAATGGAAATTTGAGCCGAAACGTCAAACGATAACGGCGGTTACGATTGCTAATGGGACTAAATTCGTTCTCGGCGAATCGATGGAAGGGGAATGGGAGGTGCAGAAGGTTTTTAAGGAACTCTGATTAATAATAACGAGATTCGTGCACGTTCACTCCTCGGCAAGCCGTAAAAAGGCTGCAACATAATTTAATGTGAAAAATGCGGTTTTATTCTGGCAAATCACTCCGGGGTATCGCCCCCGGTTCGCACCGCGTTACAACGTTCAGCCCTAAATCACTTATCCGGACCGAGTCGGTGGTACAGAACCGTTCGAGACAATTATCTTCCCCTTCCGTCGCTCCACTTTGCTCTGAGCGGGGGGCTGCACGCAACGAGAACACTTATTAGAGGTGCTTCTAACGAGATCGGCTCTTAATTACGGACGCACCGAGCTGAACGTGTGTCGCGTCGTGTGCATGTCTGCGAATGGCAGCTACTACGGCCTTCAATCTGGTCGTAAAATCTAATTTGAAAATTGTACCCCAGCGTGGGGAGCGAGAGCGTTTGGGGTGTCCGCTGCTGCTGCATGGATTGTCGACGACGTCTGGCCGTTAAGGAACCACCAGCTTCGGCACGCGCATGGCGTGAAATGCCAGCATAAGAGATCACACGACTGATATGCAATCGTGCGCGTCGGTCCGGCGCAAGTGCAAGCCAACGTTTTGTTTCATGTTTTTTTTCTCCTTTTTCGGTGGGGGTTTAAGTGCAACATTAGTCATATTTCGGGTAGCGTGATCCAAAAGAAAAAGCGACAAATCAATCTCTCCCTCGAGTGTCCCGGGGGCAAATGCTAATGCCGTGCGGGCAGTTTGGACTAATTATGCGCCTGGCCGTGTTCCCTATTAATTTATTCCCCAAAAAACGCGACAGCAGTCGGTGCACGAGCCAGGGACAGCGAGTGTTGCAGGACCCCGTGCAGGATTGTGCATTTCGCATCCGTGCCACGTCCGGTCCGGATGGAGGAGGAAGGAAACATAGGACTACGAACGGTATCGGCGTTAGAAACACCAGTAACCGGCCAAGCGTAAGCGGAATCGCGAACACTCGAATCTGCATGCCGAAAAAAAAGGTTTCTATTCTCGCACTGTTGCCCTCTCTACAAACGGGACCACAAACCCCACTTACAACAACAACTGCGACCTGCACGAGCCAGCATGTGTGACTCACAGGATGTTGTGCAAAAAAAAAGCGAGAAACGATCCGCACAAAAAAAATGGCAAAATCAAGGACCGGAAACCCTCTTCACTGGCAATCGAATGAGCACACAGACGCATGTATATCGCGTGCGCACGTCCTCTTGTGGTGAATGCAAAAATGCGCGGGATGGTGAAGGACCTCGCCGCACGAGTGTTGCCTGATAACGTACTTGAGAAGGCTTGAAGCGGTCGTGAAGGACACGATTTGCCATTTATCCGGCGGCCCTTTCCTCTCCCCTCTGCACTGTGTTCCGTTTTGCGCGTTGCATTTATAGATTGCGAGCGCTAGGATTCTTCTCGATTGCAGTGATTGCTACCAAAGAGAGGGAATCATGTGTCCTCCCTCCCTCCCTTCTACTGCCACTGCCATTGTTGGAACAAAGCGAACGAACAGCATAACACGCTGAACGCTGGCCCCCTCTAATCCTGCATCTTGCCCCCCCCGGCATAGCATCGAAAGCCGGAACAGTGTTTCCTTTTGATCCTCGCTCGCTGACTGCCACCACGCCTGCAGCAAACCTCCTTTTTCATGTTTTTCGCGTGAATGAGCATGGATCTCGCTCGTGAGAAGGGAACACTAGGCGGAGGGTGGTGTGTATGTAAAAAACAAACCAAATCCCGAATCTACACGAATTCAAAGCCCGTAGGCTACATGTCGAGCGCGCAGTCGAGCGAAAAAACCTCCTTCCAGGACCTCGCGCATAGCTGCATACCAGCCGAAACATCAAAAAACTGCCCCCGGAGGAGGACGCATCCGCTCCGAACGTGATTGACAAACGCAGAGCGACTCAGAGAGACAAAGAGTGCGCGAACGGAAGCGGATATCGGTTGCCACCCCGCCCTCCCCGGAAGTCATCGACAGAGCCTGGAATGGTTGCTGCGTTCCGTATGCGCGAGTTTCGCGAGTTGGTGGTGCGTGCAGTCGTCTGACAGGCAGGCAGGCAGGCAGGCAGACTGGCAGGAACAGAGGAACAGGGACAAGGACTCGGGCTGTCAGCCAGGTATCATTACGCGCTGGTGATTTGTTTTTTTCCATCCATTCCGCGGTTTCTTTTGGCGCCGCGACCTAAACGATGCTCTCGGGTCATAAACAATCTAAAAAAACAGAGAGGAAAATCCGCCTCATCCCGGTCAGCACACACGCGATCCCCGCGATTAGTGGCAGCGGCGATCAACAACGTGAGCATCGAGCCAGCGAAGGGATCATCATCATCATCATCATCGGCCAGGCCAGGGCAGGGGTGGCAAACAAAAGGGGTTAAGTGACACATCAGTTGCCCGGTCACCGGTCGCCGGTAGGCCAGCATTACAAACCCCCTCCTCTTACACCGGCGAGAGATAGCTTACATCGATATCATCGAAAAAGAGACACCGGGACACAGCCAACGGACAACGGTAGCCGGGTGCGTCCCCTTACACGTCCTTCGTTGAGTGACAGACAGACAGACAGACGAAAGGACGGACAGACCCCGATGGGTTTGCCGTTGTTTGAATGATTTTCCATTTTCTATCGTTTGTCAGCAACCAACGCCAACGATGTCAGCGCAACTGACAGAGCCGCACGGTTGACCTTCTGTTGCAGCAGGCAATAGCGGAAGCTAGGCGCACCACGGCGGTACAAGATAAGCCCAATCAGCTTATCTTGCTACCGCAATCGATACCTCTGATGCTCCTAGTTTCGGGTCTACAAAAAAAAAACACTTCCATCGCTCGCGGTGTCAAATTTGTAAAAGTGGAAATCATTTGTTCAACCACAAACTGGTGGCCATCAGCAGACCGAATTCGGCGCGTATTCCGCTTTAAAACCGGCCGAAATCGGTTGCAATTCGGTGGCTCCTGGTAGTGGGATGTGAGGGGAATTTTTTTATTCTTTCTGCTCCTTTTTTTAGTTTAGTTTTGTTTTGGGTTTTTTAAACCGAGATAGCGAAGGGGGAGGTATGCATTGAATAGACGGTAATGTAGGGATTTCGCGAACTTTTCGCTACTTTTTCACTGTGGCCGTGGCTGCGGACCAACCCCTTTCCTTGTTTACCCTTTTTCCAACCGGACGGCGGAACCGATTGACACAATTGGTTCGGTGGTTTGTGGTGGGGTTTGCAAAAAAAGGATTCAAAGCGTGCACCTATTTGCTATTTGGTTGCTGGTGGTGCTGCTGGTCTCATTCACAATCGGTCCTGCTGTAGAGGAGATTTGCGAGCAACAATAAGGGGATTTAAACTGTTGCACGGGTGCAGAGTGAAAAGAAAAGGAGGAAAACCCCCGCGCATTCAAACATTTGAGCGCCAGGTTAAATAAATAAAATACTTGACGTATGCTAATGCTGGAAGCGCAACACAATGTGAACATTCCGCGAACGTTAGTCCGGTCCACACGCGGACACGCATCGATGCTTTCGGGAACTCGGCTTTATTTGGGGCGAATTTCAGGATCCAAAAATACATCCTTCCAGTAGCATCGATGGGAATTAGCGTCGATTACGGCCGCCCGGTCAATAATTCTCCCTTTCGCCCTTTTTTGTGTCGCTTTTAATTCATCCCGAAACAACATTGCACCTTCTAATGCACCATTGCGCGCATTGTCGGTATGCTGCGAAGGGTCGAACGCACATTGATTTGGCAACAGATTAACCATATTTTTTTTCTCCCTGGTACGCTCGGATACACTCAGTGTACCGTTTTTCGCCAAAAACCGTTTCGCTCACCCCCGGGCGGCTTGATGATTGTTGATGGTAGCTGAAGGCCGCCCTTCCCCCGGCGATAAGCACATATTTACCTTCACTGAAAAAGCTGATTTCATTTTTAATTATTCTAATTATAAATTGCAACCGGTGCATGGGATGCGTAATCCGTCGACGGGCGGCGGGATGCCGCCATTATGTGCGTTCGGGGGTTTCAGGGGTACCGGCCGTCCGTTTCATCAGCTGGCCTAGGCTTTAGGGCGCCCCTCGCGCCCGCTCTGTTGATTCTTTCTCCCGAGGATGTTTGTTTATGGAAACTGTTTGCGCGACCTAGTCCGCGAGGTCCTCGTCCGAGCAGCTAGTCCCGGTATTCGTTCGCTCTTTTTAGCGGATTAGAGAAATTGTAAAGAGGCTTAGGCATTATTATACTTTCCCCGGGACCTCTCTGTGTTGTGCGAGCGCGCGCGTGCTGCTGGTGCAATAGGAAACCCGCGGTGGCACGTGACTGGCGGCAGCGACCTCCATTTTCCGCGCAGTGACCACCGGGGATCGGATTGTCACCTAGACAACCGGCACGTAATGTTAGCGAAGGATACCAGCTTGTGCAGTGGTGAGCGGATCCCGAAACCGGATCTCGAGGAAAACCGAAAAGGAGGAACGGAGCTGAGATTGTTGATGTTCGATTCCGGTTATCTGGACGCCGGGATCGCAACGATCGCCACCCGATGTCGTGTGCACAGCATCTCATCCTGACTCCTGGTAGGGAGGAGGATACGGTGGGCATCATTTCGGTTGTTCAATTGCGTTCTTCCCCTTCGTGCGCTCAAATTTACCAGGCATCCGATTTAATCGTTAAATTATGATCGGCGCTAATCCGACATTATGCGTTTTATGACACCGGACGGGCTTGCTAGCTAGCTGGAGGCTCGACATGGCAGCGTGATGTGCTGTGCGCTGGCGCATAATATGCTCACTCGTGTGGATCATTCCACTGGATGGATGTGGAAGGATATGACGGGGGGGTTGTGCGCATTACTGGTGAACTGAATTCAATTGCGCGCGAGCAGCGTGGAGGCACGTGCCATTTGTACGTCAACCAAAATCAACTGATGCTGATCATAAAACGAAGCTTAGAAACAAATTATTACCTAGCGCGATGCAAACAAGCATCGCTGTTTATGAGTTAACGGTTCCTTTCCAGCTGCGCAGCAAGTTATAAATTATAATATTCGAAATAAAAATACATTTCGATCGATAATCCTCTTGATCAAACAGAATCGGTGGCAGTTGAAAGGTGGAATGGAAACTGAATTTCCAAAAATTGAATCACCACCCCGGGGGAAACGACGCCGCAGAGACAGTGGCTCTAACTGTCACGCGACAACATCGTTTGCGTCATCACCATCATCGGTAGAACGTTCTTGGCTAAATCGCACGAAGGACAACCCCCACCATGATCCGCCAGCCCCAATTCGAAGCCGCCGGAATATTGATTTTTGTTTACATCATTGACGCGCAATTCCGTCTCGTGTGGGCTTCATCGTCGGGCGTCCGCTGTTATGCGAAATCGTTGGCTATTTTTAGGCAACGCGACACTCGCGATTACGGTGTAATGCCTTCGGGGGCCTCGAGCGTTGCAGCGATCGATACACGGGAGCGTGATTCCACGGGGCGTCGCAAACCAGATTATGGAGGGTTGTTGTTGCACATTGTCCTTTCCATTCACATACAAACGCACACATTTTAAGCTCATCAACCGTCAATGGCACTCGAGAGTGGTTACCAAGTGGTCCACGTTTTCGGTAAAATAAATATCCGTCCTCGTCTCGTTTCTAACCTCAAGCTTAGCCGGCAAGCTCGGTGACAACTGGTGACGGGACGCCCAAGGTATTTCCACCTTTTTTTAGTTGAGTTGCAGGGCGGTAGTTGATTCAATACCACCCCACGGACAGATCAACGTAGAAGCCACCGGCCACCTCTCTCAGCAGGACATCTCTAAGCCACCGTCCGTCCCTTCCTTCGTTCGGGATGTGTTTATTTAATGAAATTCATTTATTTGCATTATCGCTCAATAACGAGCGAAGGATTAGAGAGGAGGAGAGCGAACGGGCCTATGACGTGTGTTGAGTAGTGCACCGTGACAGGCCGTCGTCATAGCAGGCCGTGGTGAAGTGTCTCGCGAGCGCGGTGCGCGCAAAAGGGCGGACGGACCCCGACTGATGATGCGTGCATAATGCGTACGACAAACGCAAATGTTCGGGGACCTCAACCAAAATAGGACCCAAAAACAATGAAGAACTTATCCGTCATTCGAAGCGGTAGAGGAGCGGATCATGATCATGAGGAGAGGACCGCGCCGTTCAATCCTCCGCCCTACCGAGAGGGGTCTTCTGAGCGCGACCCACAAATGCACAGTCAGCATGAAGCGGTCAAGTTTGCTTACGTTCCGCCCAGTCGGAATCCCGGCCTCTGGCCTGTTGACAGAGTGTGCGCGCCCGCTGGACGGTTATCGTTAGCAGCAGCAGCAGCAGCATGATTTGCGTATAATCGGAGGGCAACGCGAACCGCTCTGGCCGTTGGGCAATTCGGCGACGACAAATGCTTACGACATAATCCGCCCGGCCATTCGGGGGGAAAACTGGTCATGGTTCTAATCTGGACATAAATAGCCGGGATACGACCGGTGGGCTCTAGGGACAGTATAGTGCGTGAATTGTGCGTGAGTTGTGGGACTTCATTGTTTGATAAGCTTAGCTAACTCGGACTGTATTAAAAGCGGGCACCTCGGTGCCTCGAATCGATCCGCTGGAGCGAGTGAGGTAAGCATCGTCGAGGGCCAATTTTGGGTAATTATGTATTTGCTTTCACGCCAGACTTTGGATGACTTACTATCCCGGAGGGAAGTTCCTTAGACAGTGTGTTGGATAAACGAAAGCGCGTCAATGTACCTGAAAGAGAAGAGAGTGATGTATGAATATAATGCTATTTGGTGTAACTTTTGTATACAAATCGTTACAAATATGTGGAACAAGATTAGTTGTCATCTTACCCCATCAGATGTATGATGTATACCCCATCAGAGTATTGTGAATTAATAGTTTATTCAACTATTTATATTAACAATAGTCATTTTGTTTTTAAATAAAAGTTAGTAAATGACGTTAAACTAATTCAAACATCCTATAGAATCATTTTTACTGTATCAATAATATAAAAAGCAATAATACTGAACGACAGGTGATTATTTGTACAATAAAACGGTCAACACAACGCATTGGAACATAAAGCGTTCAATTGATCAACTGTTTTGTTTCTTTCAATTATCAGCCGGAAAATAACTCCTATTAAACCTTGGCACGCGATCTCCAAATTTCTCCACCGCCGCTGGCAGTAGCGGCACAAAAAAAGTGAAGGAAATTCGAGCTATTAATGTATCAATTATGCTGCAAATTACGCTCCCGCCACCACTGCCGCCAGCTGTTGTTGAGACCCTGGGCGAATACAAGGAGGACGCAGCGCAAAATTGAAAAGCGGAACAATAGCGGCAAATTACTAATTCCAATAATTCCGTTCCGGTTCCACCGTGCAGTGGCGTACAGTGTGACCCTGGGGCAGCGAAAGGCCCACGGGTCAGTCAAGAAGCTGGCCAAAAATAATGGTGAAACGGACGCTATGTTGCAAAGAAAACGGCACGAGCGCGGCGGGTGGCAGCGAGCCACCGTCGACGTAGCTAATTAAGTTGCATCACCGGTCGGCCGATGTGCAAAGGTGTGCCGTTGCTGCCCGATGTCCAGGCATTTCCTTTTTTTTAGTTTTCTCAATTGTTTAAGATGCCCTCCCGAACGGGACTTGGAAGGTGGCTGGCTGCCTTATTCAATCCGCAGTCAAACAGCAGAACGTTCGTAATCTATACGTATGCACGATGACGTTGCTGCACCCGGTGCTGAGAAGTGGAAAGAGGAGAATGAGGACGTGAGTTCTTGGGTTTGCGAGTCACCAACGCCGGTTGCAAGGCACGTGCCCGGCTGCTGCTGGTGGCATCCAGCGGCGATGACCATCATAAATTCCCAAACGCCTCCGAAATTATCGTCCTTTACACGGTTCGCTCGTGCCGGACGTGAAAACCAGAAGACCTAAAGATCGAGATCGTGATCCGGGATCCGGGATCTTTTGTCACAAAAAGTGGAAACTCTTAACCTCACAACTTGTGAGGAGTGCGCGTATGTGGCCGGGATCTTTTTTTCTCAATTGTCCTTCACCATTACAGCTCTTCCTTCGTTTCTCGTCTCTTGATCCTTCTGCTCGATCCTTTTTTCCTTTGCCAGTTCTCGGCAAACATCAATCGGCCACTGAAGACGAAGACGTAAGGCAGAAATCCGGAATTAACCTTATCCTTGTCGCATTGCTTCGTTCGTTCTCGTTCGTCCCGGTCCGGCATTGTCAGCTGCATCACTGAGCATCCCGTAGAAAGCGATGCGGAATTCAAAAACGTGCATCACGTGCCACCAACACACAGCCACACGCCACGACACGCGCACAGAAACGGGATCAATGTCCTGCTGTCGGTGCCGGCGATCCGGCCAGCCTCTTCTTCACTTCTACCTGCTACCGTCCCTCCCGCAACGGCTTATCGATTTCTCATCCCAACAGTGGAAATGCTGCTCGTGTTTCACTCACTCGGCAAAGATACACGCCACTCCAAGCTGCTATGCTGCCAGACGGCCTGAAAATACACGTCTATCTCGCCTTCGTATCGCTTACTTAGAATCTTGTTTGCGATACCTACACCTCAGAGAGCCACCGGTGGCGGCATCACTTTTCCCGGTGGCATAACACATGTCCGGCGGCAAGCAGTGCGATTGAAAAGCCTATTCGGTCCTCTCCTCCCATCAGAGAACGGCGCACACCGTCGTCGTTCCGGGGTCTTTATCAAAGAATTCACGATACGGTAGTCTGTCCGTACCGCCGGCTGCAGGTATAATTTTTCTTCGTTATTTATTCATGCAACCGTGGACTAGCCGTGGACGAGGCCATGCCCAGTAGTCCTCCCAAAAGCGACACCCTTAAAGTTGCCCCTCGTCCACCCTTCGCAAACAAAACGCTCACCAGAGCAAACACGATTCAATCGTAAAGCTTCCGTCAAGATGCTGCACGGGAAGAAGAATCTCGTTCGAGTCACTGTATGGGTGGTCGTCGTTGTCGTCCTTCGCTCCATATATGGTTTGACAGTGGCGCGGCAATTTCTGGACAAACACTCCCTCGTACTATGCTACTGCACGACGCCCTTTGCCAGCGGGCAGCATTGCCTAGGGGTTTACATAATTTATTTTGCAATACCATTAGCCAGCAACGCCGCACCGCACCGACAGGAGCCACTGAAGAGGACTAGGAACGGCGTAAAGGATCTTCGTGCGGTTACCAAGGTCTGAAATGAGTCAGCGAAAGCAGTCGGCTGTTGGAAGGAGCTCGAGTGTGACAACCGTACTTTACTTCAATCCATCATCAACCGTGTACCTTTGGGCAATCTCTTGTGCTCTCTCTCTCTCTCTGCTCCAAATAGGATTTATGCGCTGCAGTTGCAGAAACTGAATGGAGATGACTAATGTTTTCCAATTTCCATTTTCGAAAGCCAACATTCTCGGATTGCTTTCACGAAGCTGTGACTTGCCAGATTTTTATTCCATTTTCTTTATCATTTCTTTCCCCGGATCCGTAAAAGGTTGAGAAATGGTCTACATTGCGACACGCGACAATGCTGATGCAGTCTTTTGCCGCGCTACGAAAGCATTTGATTGCATTTTCTCCCGCATTATTTATGGTTTCAATGCTGGTGCTACCGTGGCACGAACTACATCATTTTATAATACCAGCAAACTACCTTCCGGCAAGCATATTACGCTGTGATAGAGCTGCGTTCCAGCAGTTCTTTCGAATGCACACCTCAAACACGAAACTAGCTAGAATCCCACATGCTGCGAGGATTGTGGTAAATATTTTGCATTTTCCCTCGCCTTTCTCGCAAGGAGCGGGATGTGTAGGTTGGCACACAGAAGAGAGACATTCCGTCGTGTCTCTTCGGCCTAGGTTTGCAAAGCTGTTCTGGCGAAAAACCCGTTTAGTGTTGGCAAAACCTCGACACCTGTAAAATCCTTCTGCCTGGTTGACACTGGGATGGTTTGTGGCCGAAAAGCCCGTAATCCGATTGGGTTTTAATTTTAATAAACATTCAACCCAGTCCAGTCCCGGATGATGTAGTTGGGGGGAAAACGCGCCAAAAAAGAAATCGTCCCCGATCGCTAAACCAAGCGAACCTTTGGGTGGTCGGGTTAATCTGTGCGAAAAATGGACTGGACAGGTTTTGCGAGGATTGTCAGGAGATGGCAAGAAACGTACTGACAGGTAAACGGATCAGGTTAGGACAATACCATCTAATTATCCTAAGCTCCGCGTGTCCTGTCCGTAAGCCTCTGAGTAAATGAAACATTATTTTTAATTAAGTAAAAAAACACACGATCTGGCTAGCAAGTGCAGAGTATTTCAAAGTATCGCTCTGTACGCAGCGATTTGATTTGGATGACCCTAACTCTCTCTGTTTCTCTGTGATTCACTGTGTGTAAAGGGTAGACGACGCCAGAGAGCATTCCTAGACGCGCATCTGCATCGTTTCATTCGCGACCGTGGACGTCGCAAGACCAAAAATACACAGGGCCAGTCTCCGCACCCTCGCCATCGTTTGAGTAATCATGCCGTAGGAATTTTATCCAATTAACCCTGGCACACCATTTACTCCAGCACAGTGCCACGCGGATCGGCGCGTTTACAAGTGTCTTTTCCGGTGCACCAGTCGATCGGCCGCCGGTGGAGGTGGAGTGAAGGCGATGATTTTCCGATTATAAACGAATTCTAAATTTAAAACCCTCGGACCGACTCCGTCCGCGGTGCCATCGCGCGGTCCGACGTTGCTAACCGGCGATAGTTTGTCTTCCCTCCCGGTCGCCGGCCAGCGTGCAGAAGACGGATCGCGGGGAGAGTGCTGTGGCTTGTTAGAACATTCATCTTCACGCATCCGATCTAATCCGAGGTGCCGTTCTGCAACAGATCAAGGCTTCCACACACCTTGACACCATTCCGGCCGGCCGCTAGACCATAAGACAGACACTGAAGAAGAGGAAAGTAGTAGAAATTACACAGAGAGAGAGAGAGAGAGAGAGAGAGAGAGAGAGAGAGAACGCTAACGGAGGTTGTTCTGTTGGTTTGATTTCTTACCCTTGAATTACACGCCAGATCGACCTCATTACGGTGATCTTTGGAACGGCCGCATTACGGCGCTTTTGATGCTGCGATCAGGGACACCCCCCGGATCGGTGTCCGGTCGGCCGAATGGGAAACATTTTGCAAAACACCGCCACGAAACATCGGAACTGACCACAAGCGTACCCGGGGATGGATCCCAGCGCAGGTTCGACTGCTTCGAACTCAAAAACGATCCGACTTTCTTCTGTTGCATCCGCAGAAGAACAAAGGGCAACCACGGCATAACGTGACTGTACTTGGTGGCCATCGTAGTCGAAATCTTTCCGGTGCGCCGTAGAGAAGAAACCGTGCCAAATTCGCCTTACGGTTGAGAGCCAAAAGCTTAGGACGTCTGGTCTAGGGTACGCTTTTCACCCTCTCACAAACGGTGACGACGGTTGGCCCTCACCATACCGTTGGTCAGGGAAAGAAGGGAATTATTATTTATCGGCAAATAAATTATAAGTAAACAATAGGAAACTAGTCCATCCCCGCATTTCGGACCAATATTTTCCCCTCCTGGCGGCCAGGACTTCCAGGCCAGAAATGCCCCGGGAATCATCACTTCTCCTTTCACCGCGACCACCGCACCGCTGCCCGATATTCGAGAGAAAATCGTCTTAGGCTTGGGAGGAGTACATAAATTGCGAACAGCCCTTGGAGGGCAACACATGCTGTGCCGGTGGGACCTCAAGAACGTTCCTAACGAGACCACCGAACACTAACCAGGATGGCTCGATGCTTCCAACAACCCCAGGACCACCAATTTCGAATTTCCGCAAATATCTGTGACTAATTGGAGGGTTTTTACCAAAAAAAAAAAACAAAAAAAAACCGAAAAAAGGATCGAGAGCAAAGTCTTAAAAAGGCAGGACTGGTTAGCTCGTAATGTTAGCTGACATCTTGCTTGCGAAAAGGGACGATATACCTTTAAGGAACTCGGTTGCACTCGATAGGTGTAACCTGCGTGTTGTTACCTCTTCCCTTTCTACCAAGTCCTTCTTTTCAAGTAAACGAAACCACGAACGCTCCGAGCACTCCCGGTTCAAGCGCAACAAACAAAGCACCATTGGTGCATAAGAACCATTCACCGACCAACATTATTATTACCAGAAACAATCGAAATAATGCAATCAATTCTGGCTCGCGCGTACGGCGCGCCAGCGTTCCGGTTCCGGCCTGTCAAACTGTTGCTCTAATTATATGCCGGAGACCGCGATCTGCTGCAGCGAATGTGCCCCCCGACGGTGCGACAGGAGGTTGGACGAAGTTTTTTGGAAGGATAAGCTTTCGCTGCTTTGCTTTCCAGCGACGTCTTCCTTTGCGGCCAAGGGGTACGATAGCGCACAGAGAACAGCACCGGTGGTGGTGGTGGTGGTGAGACAAAGGGCCAATTTTCGAAGGCCCCATACCAGGCCATGCTCCGGATCCGTCCGGATATTGCGGTTTCACGGAAGGATTTTTTTTATTTTCGTTTTTTTTGCTTTTTCGAGCGCCGTCGTCGTCGTCCTTGCTGTTTCCGAGGGCGGCACTCGGTATAATGTACGAAACCATAAATATTATTATCCGGATTTTGAAGAGGCCTGGCCTGTAGGACGGTTCTGGTCGTAGTAGACTTCTCAATCTACAGCTGATGATAGGGAAGGCAGGATGAAATAGGGAGTTATGGTATGAGAGCCAATGATTTAGAAACTGATCGCGGGGATTTTCATCCTCGCTTTGGTGGGACTGGTGTTTAATGTGAAACCAAAATTAACGCGGCAGGAGACTTCTCGGTAATCTTATCCAGTGTGAGCGTGGCTCAATGTGGTATGCATTACCAGGAAATTATGATGTTCTGCGAACCGTGTAGACATCATGAAGGATCACGATGTCCCTAATTAGTGGTTTCTGTGACAGGTAATGATATCCGATTTTTTTGTCTACATTGGTTAAATATTTGCGCCATATTTCCGAAACATCAACAATAATTTGTGAGAAACAGCATATTTTCACTAACGCGGATGATGGAATCTGACTATCCCAAGAAATCAATATCCCAGGCACGCAGAAAGGCTACTGTCCTGGTGGCATGCGACGAAGAACTCTCGCGCGTCGTCCGTCGTTCGAGGTCAAGTCAGTTCCTTCAACTTCTATATTGCTACTATCTTGCCATCGAGAACGATGTAAAACATCACTCCCGACGATTTCTCGACCGTCAAGCTCAACCTTCTACTGAGCAGCACACAGAATGTATGTGCACCAGAGAGATAGAGAGAGAGAAAGAGTGAAAAGCATTTCGAAACTTCTGACAACCGAGACAGTCAGCAACCAAGGGGATTGTGCCAAGTCGGTCGCCGGGTGCCCGATGCCAATAATCTCGTCGGCTGCTGGATTCGTGGGCGACCTTTCGTACAACGGTGCGGCGCGAATATGATATCATGTTCCCCCTTCTTGGTTGTAAGCTTCAATCTCTCTCGGCCCACCCTAGCAGCCGGTTAATGACATCGTGCTCGCCGGTGAGTCAGCAGCGGTGTTGAGCAGCAGTTTAGCGTCAGAAAATTAACGCAAGACTGCCGCCCCCACTTGATCTCGCGAGCATCTCCATCTGCCATCTGCTGGTTCGTTGCTGACTACATGTGTGTATTACGTGAGCGAGGTTTGACTTAAAATTTCACTCACAAACGGACAAAGTATGAATCATGTTTACGTTTGTAAATGTGAAACAAGGTTGTAGGCAGGTGGAGGCATTCGATTGAAATCGAAGATGGAAAGTACGAGAATGAGACACTTTTGTGTTGAGATAAACCAAGTTGCAAATGAGAATAAAGCTTTTGAACTACGCTTTACGCTTTTCTGTTCATTCCTAAGATATGATTGATTTTTTTTTAATTCAACACACGATAGCTGAATGAGTGATTCGATCAAAGATAAGATTCTTAAAGACATTGATGATGATGAAAGAATGGAAGACGATCAAAGCAAATGATTCTACTGAGACACACAGACACATACAATTCTCCAATAGAAGGCAAACAAACTCTACACTAAAGGAGTTTAATTCCATACAGCATTGAAGGCACATGAGAGCATCCTTCGAGGTTATTACCAACTGGACCACCATTGTGTCATTCCGTTGTGGCCACATTTACGGTCACATTAGAGAGGCTGGCGCCCTACTGCTGCTGCTCCTTTTGATCCCAGTTCTCAGTCGAAGAATGGAAGGTTTGATTTTTATGACAACATCACTTCTGCGTCGAGCCCATTCGTACACAACAACAACGCAAGTTTACGTACATAAAGGACATTTTATGCTCTCGACCAGCAGCCCACCATTGCCCCTCTCAGCCCTCTACCGTGTGGTTCTCAACATTTCAACCGAACGGAGTCTAAAACGAGCCACCAGAACGTGGCACAGAGGGTACCGAGTTGAGTGAGAATTAAAATGTCGTAAAATGTTTGTTACAACCGTAAGGTCTCCTCTTTCTCTCCGTTGCGGAAGATGTGGCACCACAAGGGCACCACAATGGTATGTTTTGATCGTTCTGCTTCACTTTGAAATCGAAAGCAAACCATAAAGGATACACGGATACGTTGTGTGGTGCGTTTTGGGCTCGAGTGCAGAAATCCATAAAAAGTGCATCGGGATCGGGATGTTCGATGGCCCGGAAACTGCATACTTGAATGCCGGTGCGTTGTTCCGATCTGCACATCTTTCGGGAAGCTGGGGGTGCGATACGAAGGGCTAATTTTACGACTCTTACCCGCAAGCGGACGCACGACGGTGGCAACTTAAAAAGCAGTCAAGCAGATCCTGCCCTCCGTACCGTCGCCTAAATGGCATTCGGGGGGATGAATCGTAAAAAAATCATCTTTTTACAACGCGACCCACTTATGCATGCAGCAGCAGGCCAGGGTAGCATCGACGATCGATCTGGGGAAGGATGTGCCGTTCAGATTGGTATCGAAGTGGAAACCAACTTCTTTCTCGGTGGCAACGGCTGTTTTATGATTGCAGCATGATTTACGTCGCAGCTTGATTGAATGTTCACTTGAATGAGGGTTTCAGATTGAAAGAAGATAGTCGATCGTGTATCGAACAACGCGACAACGCGTTTCGATTTAAAAAAAAAAACAAATAAAAACATGGCGGCTAAAAACCGGACGCCGCCAGGATGATTCACGCGCACGTCGCGCACAAACACCGTTAGCAATTGTTGCCAACCAGAGACTAGAGTGATGTCACTCCATGCTAATCGAGGATCGCCGTCGCGAAAATACAGCTGCACCCGCCGATTGGCAAGCGGCTCATCGAACCGCCTGCTTCCGGATGACACACTTTCGCGCCTTGTTCGCGAATTCGGCTGTCGACCAAATGAGTATTGGAGGTCAACATCGGTAAATTTCGAAAACAGTTTTCGAGAACGCATACGTGGACTGAATGGTGAATGGCACAGTACACCATCCGATGACAGCATTGCTTGTTCATTGCTACGCTTGAAAAAATGGTGACAAATGGTACGAAAAAAAGATCTGCATCACCGGTGTGTGCCATCATCGGAAGATGATAAATCGTGAATCGTGCAACCAGTGGCCTTGCTAACTGGGAACAACGTGACGCATCATCTGACGCAGAATGATAGAAGCACCTTGGTACCATTATTCACATCCCTCTTGAGTGCACACCAAGAACGACCTCTGCATTGCCATGCATCATCTTGACCATCATCTTCACTGGTCCCCGGGGGGGTTATCATTTGCAGTCGTCAGATTCGAAATAAACGAGTTCTACAATAATCTGTGAACACGGGGATGAGTCAAAGGCCAAGAAGGCCACTATCCTGTTGCACATCGAGACGCATTGCGAGAACAAAACTCCTGCAAGTCAGCAAATCTTCCCACACGGGATCCGTGGTCGACCCCGTGTTCCCATCTTGAGCTGCTGCTTCAGATCGTGCCAAGACCACGAAGCACAAAGCCATATTGCACTCCCTTTTGCGGGCAAGTTTATGACAAGGGCTTTCTTGGCAGAACCCACAGGATGCACGAGCGCCAGCCAATGGCGCTTCCTCGCATGCCACCCTCAAACTCCTCTGTCCCTCTCAATCTTTCGTTCTATAATAAATGATGCAAACGTGGTACTCGGTAAAGCGACCGTCGCTTGTCGGTTACGGTGGAACATCATTGTTGCAGTTTGCCATCGATTTCCATTTATCTCGTACAGTCTAAAGGGGCCGGGCACAAATTGAGTTAAAACAACTCGAACGTTGTCGAGGGGTCTAGCGGCTATTGTAAGTGTCGCCAGTGCCCGATGACTAGTTTATTTTGAATCTTTTTGACATTATTCTATTCGAAGTTGTCTCTGGCAGCTTTTTGGTTCCATTGTGTTGTCAGATTTTTAACGCCCGCTCTCGGTTCCTGACCTAGGGTAGGGCAGATGCTTGTAAAAATCATTATTTTTCGTAATCCAACCAACAGGCTTAGTGTGTTCTCTGAAAGGCAAAACAATACAAAGGACGATGAGATGCACAAAATGCCGCCATCCTCGAAATGATCGAAGATTCTATTATCCTGTGATCCCATGTTGCCCATGATTGCCGAATGCCATAACGATCATCGAACCTACTACGAGATCCTTCATCCTGGCCGTATGAGCAACCGTATGTTGCATGTTTCCGGAGCATGAAATCGATTATTGTCAACAGCGCGATGCGCGTGCCACGAGTGCGATTGCAGTTTAAAATATTTAAAAACGACCAAAAACACATTAGGTCAACGACATCGCAGGAACACGACTGATGACGCCTGTCGATTGTGCAGGGGGGTGACGACAAACAACGGACAACAATATGGCAGAATGGGGAGGGGGAGGTGATTCGTCCACGTGTATGCAATTCGTGACTGATTGATGGAACGCCTGAACCGGTCGAAGGGGGTGAGAGGATTCTGTTGCCGTTTTTCTCTTCCGGTAGCATGGATGTACCGATCCCCTCCACCTGGCAATCGACGGTAAACAATACACTGTTTGGGGTGTAGTGTCGTACGTACCGAAAACAGTTGCAGCCGAAAAAAAATAAATAAAAAGTTTTTGAAAAACACTCACGCCGCATCCATCATTAGCGCCCTAGCGATGCGATGCTACAAGTCTGGGTGCCTGGGGTGGGCGTTTTGTCCCGAATATGATCAGCAAACATGTAATTTTTTGCCCTACATTAACCATCTAAATGCATTATCGAAACTAAACGACACTGATGACGCCGACGCTGAGTTTCAACAGGCGACGGTGGCGGTGGTGGTGCGGACGAATGCAAACGGCAAAATGCATACCGTATGATTATCGTTCGCTTGGAACGTGCCAGCCGTAGAGGGCGTTTTTGGGACACATGGGATGTCGTACGGTGCCGTGTTTCCGAAAGCCCTGTCGAAAGCCCCGAAAAGGTACATCAGAAGCGCATTAGCGTTTGTTTGGGCGAGGATGTTTGCATATGGTGAGCCGGCGTGTGTCGCTCTGGGACGACTAATTAAAAGCTAAACATGCTGCACAGAATGGGGCAGAACACTTTCGCGGGAGGTCGCGCACGGTTATCTGGACAACCCACAGGCGTCGTTGATTACAGCATTTACGAGTCGGTTTGTTCTCTGTCACCAAGATAGTGGATTCGTACGTCGTTCTTAGACTGAAGCCGTGTAATCAACCTTTGGTGAGGTGAAAGCAGTAAAAAACAATTTTTATTTTTCATTCTGAACCCTCGACACCATCGGTCGAGTCTAGGAAAAGAAAGAAAGCGATGAGCCGTAGGTTGCTCGTACGTTGGGTGGCCGAGTTGTTAAGTTGATCTGTTTTATTACCTTTCCCCCGAGGGCGGCCTGGCGTTTGCCGAACCAGAAATTATGCTCGAACTCGCCGTCATATGTTGCCGGTTCTAGGACTATGTTGGAATGCCAATGGCAAGGGTGATGGCAATGTGAGGAAACGGATGATAAGGATGAAAGTGTGCGCGACCAATAATAAAGCAATTAAAAGCCAGTCAGCGCGGTCACTTTGACACATTAATTGCCGGGCTTCAGGTTCTGGTTGGCCATCGGTATCGGTATCTGCGAGTTGTGCTTTTGATGTAGTGAAATGATGTTGTACATCCTTTCTTCTATATCCACTGGGCACTTTATTAATGAGCTCACAAACTGACACGCAGCGTCGGCGTTAAGCGACAG
>NC_064877.1:72055646-72085646 GCF_943734665.1 Anopheles aquasalis | reverse complement strand
TAAAGTTGTGTCCTTAACGTAAAGCTATCCATCAAAAAAGCATAAATCTATGTGAATCCAGTGTCCCCGAAACAAAAAAAAGAAGAAAAACATGCCACAAACGATTTTACTTCTGTTCGCGCGAAATACCGAACTTGATGGGAACAGAAAAGGACCTTAATTGGTGGTGGCAGTTGCGACAGGCAGCATCACCTTGTCTCGCAGGCTCGTTCGCGTTTGGTCAGCGCGAAATTGTGCGATTTTTTTTTATCACGCACACTCACCAAGTATCCAAAAATTCGGTGGGGCGCGCCTGTTTGTTCACTTCATTCAACGTGGATAGTCGTTAATTGAATTTACCCTTCGCCGGTGGCCGGGCAGTTGAGGAGTGTTTGCGAATGTATTCAATTTCCAAAAAATATTCACATTCTGTCTGACAAATAAACCGTGCTGGTCGCCATGTCCAACCGGGCCACATTTTCCCTCGCTCGCTTCGCTCCTTCGCGCTTTTGCGACGTCGCAATGTCCGTCCATCGCTGTGCCGAGGTGCACCACACTTCCGGGGTTACTGGTGGTGGTAATGGGAATTTAATTTTCGGCAAGGATTTTCATTAATCCCTCGATTCATGCGCCACTGGCACCCGGTGGTGCTGGACCGGCAGCGACCGGTTCACCGGATATTCGCACAACAGCCAGGAGGACCTGCAGCAATAGCATACAGCAGCGCATGGGAGTGCGGTAGCGCAAAATCCATCCAGCGACAACAATAGGATCAACAACACGATGGAGGAACGGAACAGCTCCGGAAGAATGAGGAAACTAATTGGATGTGGTTTGTTTCCGCGTGCACCGCCGCTCTGAAAGCAGGAAGAGCTAATAGCCCAGGGAGGCACAGGGAAGCAAGCGAGCGCAACAACAGACACAACAGCCGGTCGCGCGCTGGGCCCGAAAGGTGTCGCAAAATTTTGACGAAAGCCGAAAGAAAATCCAACATTCTCCTCGAGGCGCCTCGGACGGAGTTGGAAAACACATGGCATGAGTGATGAAACAAACAAACCGGAAATAAATATTTTGGTTAACCTGGGAGGAAAAGCGGATTTCGGAGCTGCTTCTCTCGTCACAATGCCGTACACCCTGGTTGTCCTTCATTTCAAGTTCGAACGGATCCTTCCTGTTCCCATCAGTCAAAAGAGGTCGGGGCGAGGTCTCCAGTTTTTTTCTTCTTCATTCTTCTGTTGGTTGCTTGTTGCTCTCGAGCTGTTCAATCAAACATCCATCACCTGGTTGACAGTTGGGTTGTTTGGTCGACTTGGTTCGTTTTTTTTTCGTTGGTTTCGAACAGATTGGCCAGCTTTTTGTTCCATTTTTAATGTTGCCAAATTCGATTTCGTTTAGCGTTTCGCTCTCTCTCTCTCCTTTAGTATTGCACAGTATCGCCTAGCGCACCCGTTCATCTCGGCTGGCTCAAAGTTAAGAAGTAGTATCGAACGACACGAGGAGCTAAGCGAAGAACAACGGCGCAACTCTCGACTTTGGCTTTGGGAGAAGGGAACAGCAGCCGGAGCAGCAGTTGCATCCACGGAGTGCAAACCGAGCAGGGATAAGACGGCAGTAAAAACTCGCAGCGCACTCGCATTTTCGGGAGCTTTGTGGCTTGGTTGCCACCATTATTTGGCGACCTGGCAGCAGATGGCACACACAGATATTGTTTCCCTTTCTTTCTGTGCGCTTGATCGATGCTGAACCGAATAAGAAAAGGATTCAATTTCGATTACCGGGCAAGAGTTGCCGAGAGAGATTGGCAGAGAAGAAAGAAAGGAGAGGACGCTGGCGATGCATCGGAGTCGTTGCGCAACGATTGCAATCTTCATTGTTGCCAGCAAATCGCGTTCCATCGATCTCCAACTGTTGCCCGAGACTTGGGAAGATTGCGGTTGGTGGACTTTTCCTTTAGGTTTATTGTGGTTTTTCTGAGAAAAATGTGTTACTGCAGGATTCATCATCAGCTGCAGCGGAAATTCCATGTGAATTTAATTGGGATTAGATTTTTTGGATTGCCAGAATTGGAAAACACAAGGAGAGAGTTTAGGAGAAAGAGAATAAAAGAGAGAATAAAATGACAAACATTGCAACACAAACAGATCACATAACAACGAATCGATTCAACAATTTTCTTGCACCGGTATTACGAAATGCAACTTCCACCTCACCTCTGCAGTTAGCATAACCCTACATTCCGAACAGTTTAAACAGGAACCGGTTGGAACACGGTGCTCTTGATGTTATTTTATTTTGGCCTCGGACCAGCGCGGACCATTGTCCCTATTTGGAACCACTCAAAACACTGTCCATTTAGAGGATGATGTCCCGGGGTGGTCTTGGTTGACCACGATGGTTGCCGCCATGGTGGTCGCCGATTGGCTCGACGCGATAACCGAGTGTAATCCTTCAGTGCCCCTGCACGGCATTAGCAGTGTCCCTCGGCAGCGTCTGCGTTGCTTATGAATAACATATCATTTCCCAGCGGATGAAGCAACGACATTAATCCCGGAGTCCCGGGGCGCTCTGTGTTTCGGGGGGGTCAACCCGAAATGGAACTGTAATCAGCAGAAATCAAAGGCCGCTCCTGCAGTACTGGTACTGTACACTTATCCAATATATACATCATCATCATCGTCATCATCATAGTCATCGAAAACGAGCGAAATGGGACCAAGGATAGTAGGGCCGGTTCGGTCCGGTTGGTCCACCACCAGTCGACCGAGCAATCAATCAACTAACTTCAAAGTGGGTTCGGTTCGGTTAATGCATATTTTACTACCCAGTGGACTCAATCTCCTCGTTGACCCCTGTTTGAAAATGGGAAAACTCATCCCAAAGAAAAACCCCGCAGACGGACAACGAAAACTGTCCTTGTGAGTCCTAGAGTGCTAGAGGAACAGAATACAGATCCAGAATAAAACCCCTTTCGGAATTCGGCAGGTAGTGACCTCGAGGTACTCCGAGGTTGGACCTTTCTTTAGGAACTAGTATTGAAGTGGTGTCTCCACCATTTTTTCCCCCTGTTGGCCCTCGGAACCATTGACGGTAAGTGACCGATGGTAATCATGTGACTCACGATGAAAACAGACCAACAACTGGACAGTGTTGGACAATCTATTTAAAACTAGACCATCGGAGGACATCATTCCAGTTTGCTTCGATAATACACGTCACGTCACGCTGGTCTGTCGCCGGAAAACACCAAATCAGTTCAAATTATCCGATGCCTGATGGGCTCGTCGGTCTGTCGTGTGATTGGATCAATATTAGTTTTGGTCTCAATTTCGGTCGCCATAACCTCAATACCAACCGTACCTATTGCGCTATTGGTGCACCGGGTGCAAGATTAATCGCGATGCAATTTGTCAATCTCGGCTAAGCCTCGTGTACATTCCAGTGCAATGCCCCCGGGGGTTTGCGATGTGCGGGATTTGGCGTGCATTGCGCGTACGCTGCGGCGTGTGACCGATCCGGATTTGGTCGGGTATTTAGCCGAACTGCCGGAAAAAACGGAGGTGCCGGCAACGTGGAGCGCAGTATCTGGGTCAGCCAAGGACTTTAAACTGATCGAAAGAATCGCTTGTGACAAATGTTTACCGATTTATCACCGATTCGATTGACCCGATTGCGAATGCGCGAGGAGAGGGGGTCCATGGGAAGCCACACCGTCGCCGTCCTTTCCGTCGGCATGCAAGGGATGCAGCCGGGAGGTGTCGCTGTCGATTCGGACACTCTCTGCCTTTGGCGTGTTGTTTGTTCTTTCGTCCTACCCGACGACCCTTCCTTGATTGGACGTAAATTATGGGTTTGCAAATATTTGCACGGAGAAAGGAGAGTTCGTTAGCTAGAGTGAGAGAGAGAGAGCAACAGAGAGAAAGCGACACGGATGGGACGGATGGTGCAGTATTTGAGGCAATTTGCAATTAGGAACGTAAATTAATGTAGATCCAGCGCAACATATGATGGGCGTTGTGTTGTGCAATTGTTTGTCCCATCGACCGACCGACCAGGCCAGGCCAGCAGTCCTCGTGTCCCCTTGCCCGATTATATGGATTATATATTTTAAAATCAAAAACACCCCGGACGACTGGACTTTCGACTGGACAATGACTAATTAGATCGGTGTGGCGGGATTGCAGAAATGTTCGTGAGAAATTGTGAGAACCTTTGGAAGATAAAGCTGAAAACGTACCAGATTCTATCACTTTCGCAATCGAATGGAATGACTTTCGATCTCTATTCTAACCATTTTTGTTTGGCTCCACAAACAAACTGTCAGATGACTTCGGTCCTTCCGTCGGTTCCGCCATCGTGTACTAGACCCATCAGTTCGTTTAGCAAACATTTAAGCCATAAACCCATCAAAACCAACGGATTAGAAGGAATTAACCATTCATCGGGATGTCATATTTAGTTGAATTATGACCAACCTCTCTTCGACTTCTCTTCGGTGGTGGTCGGACCTGATTCCCTCCCGGTCTCTCGGAAGTCCATTCGCGGAAGGGGTCGTTCCATCCTTTTACCATTATCCCTCGGCGGGACGCAGGCCCTGGCGGGACCTGATTATGCGCGCCATTCATGCGTATCCTTCTCGGTTGGATCACGGTGGCCGCACACACTCATACGTACACAATCTGGCACACAAGAACGATAAAGGATTCCTGAGTAGGTCCGCCGTCGTCGTGGGGCGCCCAGCGAAACTAATCTCGCACCTTCTCGACCTTCCCGCGGTGCTCTCTACGTACAATCCCCGTTGATTAAGAATCGGTCGACCTCACCACCGGAGTTGACACTACTACTACCAGGAGCAGCGGTACTCCCTTCGTCTTCGTTGTATCCGATTGAGATGGTTCCGGAGAATGGATGTGCTGTGAGTGCACTTTTATTTATTGCACTTTAATGGTCGATTCACACAAGGACCTCGAGGAGTTGCTGCTTATTCTGACGCCAAGCAGCAAAGGGTTGTGGTGCGAGTGTCAAGCCGCGTGCTGCGGCATCGGTCGGCCTTTAATCGGATTCGTCGGAGGCCCAAGCTGCTTCGCTGTTCAATTGATTTATGGTTGGCACCACCACTGGACTGGGTGATCCCCGGGGTGGTGTGTTGTGGTGGATGGTTGCTTCAAGGTTGTCTCTTTTCGTGGCGCGCTGGCGCTAGAGGTTCTGAGGTCGGATTAAGCAACGATGTCGATCCGATCGTCGATAATCAGCTTTGTCAATAAAATACCAAACAAACAACGTTTCGGGGGCTCGATTTCCCGCAGAGTCTTCCCTTCTGTTGACAAAACAACTCATTTCCCATTAGCGATCGGGCGGGTAATTTACATTCCTCGGGAGATCATGGACTCCAAAGGCGGATAAGGCGCTCAAATAAATCATTTCAAGAATAATTATCGTAGGAAGTTGTTCGATTCGAAAGGCTTAGGAACATCCATTTAATTTCACATCAGCAGTTGGTTTCCGGGAGTTTAACATAAGTAAATACACTGTAAAGATTTATATTCCAAACGATCCTGTACATTTAAATATTAGGAAGAGATCGAGACGACGTCTTGTGCCAACATCACAAAACCGTTACTGTGGCCGACAAATCATCCCGCTCTAAATCTCTGCCGGGAGTTGGGTATAAAACTCACGGAACGACATACCCGGCATGGTCCTTCTGATCGGGGTCGAGAGCATTCGCGAAAAAGTGCGCAAAAAACCGTTCCATTCTTCTGCCTTCCTCAAAGTCGACTACTTTAGGATTGCTTTTTTCACGCCGCGGAGAACCCATACGGCCTTCTTATGCGCCGCGCTGCTACTAGCTGCTGGTCCACCGAGCATTTCGAGCATCGGTATTATGCGGCTTCTGGTTCCTTTTTATGTTCCGTCCATGTTCCGCTTTCCGCCTTTGAATGAGCGCGATCTGAAGGTCACACGTGGAAGTGGAAAGAGCGTGCATGTTGTGCCTGTTGTGGACACACCAGCAAACCAATCGGTGCCGAGCGGCGAGAAGAGATAGACGAAAATTCAATTACGTCGACCATGGGCGGATGGGCGCCCGGAATTCCCGAATGGCGGTGTTGAGAACGGCGTTACCGAACATGCCACCGATTGTCGTGTGTTCGGTTTGGTGCTGGTTTGTCAGTTACAGAGAGACCGGCCGCTCTGGCCGTACTAGGGGCGCCGTAAGAAAGGTGAACATCCTCTGACAGTTTTCTTACCTGCTTCGGTCCCCGGGTGCCGGTAGTGCCGGGTGTGGACCGGCAACCCCGGGGGAAAAAGGGTACCACCAAAGGGAGCACGGCCTGTTAACAGAGCGGCCAAACACATGCCAAAGCGAAAAAAGGCGCCTTTTGGGAGCAACGTTTTTCCGAACGAAACGCGCGCAACCAGCGATCAAACCCGGACACTGGTTCGAGAGTGAGTGAGCGAGCAAGCGAGGGTATGTAGTTCCGTGTGTCCTGTCTGGCGATACACAGGGGTGTGTGTTCTAATTCGGGTGGACCGGGCACCAGATCCGGAACTGTCGTGAATGGGCATCCGAATCCTCAGAGAGGCGCTGTTCATGATAGAACAGGATTCGGTAGAACAACTGAAAAGCAATGTTGCAAACCAAGTTACTCTTGTTAAGAAGAAAAGACAAAATGTTTTCGACTTTGAGGAATGATGTTGATTAACAAAACCACTTTATCGTGGCTTAAAAGATCCAAATCCTCATTGAATAAAAGAGTTTAAAAGCATTTCAATAGCAGAACAGGTGAGGCATTTTCTACAAAATGTTCTCCAAGTTCTGCGAAAAAGATTTATCAGAGTAAAAGAAGAAAAAATATAACTTTTCCATCGATAGTTTGATAAAAGTTTTCACGCCAGCATCTCTCGCGTGTAATTGGTTGGCCCCGAAAGGTTCCTTTCTCATTTTATGGAACGCAACTTTGTACCAAAAAACGTTCTGCCAAAGATTTGTGCGATGTGCTCCACTAACTTGCTTGCATCGTCTGTAACAACGCCTAGTAACACCTAGTAACTGACCTAGTTTCCAGTCGCGAACCTCCGCTTCATCTCGCCTGCTTAAAACTATTTGGCGATCGTTTGGCGGCGGAGAATGGAAGGTCAATGGTCCTGTGTGAGGGGGTTATGGTTGGGTGTGGAAAACTCAAATGGCATCCAATGCTCCGGTTCATCTGTCGATTTTGTTTTATTTTCCACAGCGTCCAAACCGTCGAACAAAGAGACCTAAAAGAGTGTGCCGCCGTGTGTCTGTGGAGCGTTTTCCGGGGGCGTGAACCTGGGGCACGCAAAGGTGCCTTTCGTGCGAAGGATATGCTTGGAATGTTAACGTTTTAGCGTCGCTAATGGGTTCGTGCCATTATTAATAACGAACACGTAATGGCTGCCCCCTCGTAGTCTGAACCCAATTTACGATATGGCAGCAGCGAACACATTTGGCTAGGAACAGTTTTATTGTCGCGAATATTTCAGTAAAAGGTTTTCGAATGGAAAACCAAACATAACACCACAGATTGGGTCAATGTCCTTCGCATCACAATTTGTGGAATAATGTACAATCTTTCAATAATAAAAAAGTATAAAAAATGACGAAAATGTGTCATTCAAAGTATAATCCTCAGTTAACTTTTCCTTCAAAAAATCGTCTTTAAACTGCCACTAACTCTTCGATTATAAATAGTCCTCCGCAGCGAGTTGGCTCGATCTCATATCAAAACCACGAAAGATTACGCACTCCACTTCACATGCCAAACAAGCGTTCTCGTCAACCGTCAACATACTCGACACTCTCTAGACACGACACAGTGCGCGATCTAAGGTGTTCCTGCAGAAGAAGAGCTGAAGGGCTGAGACGGTGAAGTGAAAAAAGTAATTTCATTTTAATTGCGCACAATGCGCTTGTTTTGATTGTTATTTTAAAAGGCATGAAATTACGACTGCCTTTCAGTGCCCGAAAGGACGAGCGAGAGAGAGAGAGAGCAACAGAGAGATCGATCTAGCTTCAGGAGATGGGAAAGTCCTTGCTCGAAGAAAGCACGCTGGTGGTGGTGGTGGTGGTGCGCGTCAGTCCGCGAAATTCGTCCCAGGGCCGGCGCGTCACCGGTCGGAGAAAGTGACGGCGTGAGCGAAAGCGCCCAGAAAGGGGCCCTCTCCTTGTTGCCCTGCTCCTGTTGCTCGTCGTCATCGTCTTCATGGCAGGACGAAACGAAATGTCAACCCGTCAAAAGCCCACGGGGAGACAGGAACCAGGGGACAAGCTATGCACCCCTTTTTGTTTCGCTCGCGCGACCCCGACCACCACCGATGGTGATGCCTGTTTGTGTCTGGCCCTGAGACACAGACTGCGCGCGTGATCCCTGGCCATTTGCTTTGGTTCATAAAAAATGGTTTTTCAAGATTTTTTCTCTCTCTCTCTCTCTCTCTCTCGCTTTCTATCTTTTTTCATATCTCTCTCTCTTCCTAGACACGAGAAAAAAAGGATACCAACTGACGAGTCAACCGAACAAAAATGCACTGCGCACACCGTGATCGCGCAAGATGATGATGATGATGATGACGGTGATCTAGGGGAGATAAAGAATAAGAAAAAAACGGAACAGAGCAAGCACGGTGCCCCTTTCTCTCTCAATCGCAGATCGCAGCCGGAGATGAAAAGGGTTAAACATGTCAAAAACATCACGAACCAAACATGAACTCAACTTGCGCGCGCACGAACGCACGCAGGATGCGCTGGCTGGCAGAGGCCCGATGATGCTGCAGCACCGAACCCCGCCTGTGGCGAGGAGGGGTGGCGGCGAAAAGAGGTCACAAATCGAATCCCGGGGTCGTACGGGGAAGACGAAAATTTGCGTGAAACAAATTTCCAATCATCATTCACCCCCGGACCCAGGATCGAAAAATGCGGCGACGCAACGGCACCGGTCCTGGTGGATGGTGTCCTGCCAACATTTGCATAACAGTTATTGCATTTTAAGTAGCGCGCCTCTCGACGTTTGACTTCTCGAGGAATTGTTGTCCCCCAGGAGGGCGGAGGGTTAAGCAGCAGCAACAGCAAGTGAGAAGTGCACTGATTGAGCACCGTACGGAAAAGGAAAAAGGTAAGAATCCTGGGGCACAACAGGAGCGGCTGCGGCGTCACGGTTGTCACGGGTGTTATGTTGTAGCAACACCGCACAGCAAGACACTCGGGCTGCCCCCGGTAGGGAGCCTTATGGAAATATGGAAATATGTTTTTAAATAATTCCTTTCGTCCATAATGAGAGTGACGCGCTCTCTCACACAAGCAACACGCGGAATTGTCGCGAAATATTCAATTGGCAAACGTGCAACCCTATTTTTGGCGGAACGCATCTTCATGGGGCATGGTGATTCTGCACCAAATCCGGCACACCACACCGAGGGTGGTTGCATAAATTACGCTGTTTATGTTGCAGAGTGTGATTTATGGTGGAAATGGTACAGCGTAAAAAACAAAGTCCGCGAGATAGTTCGCTGGATCTGACTGACGCAGCAAGGTAAGCGGCGCTGCTGCCGGGTTTGTTGCAGGAAGTAGGAACAAAAAATGAACTACGACGCACTACCGTGAGACCAGTGTTGCTGCTTGTCTTTTCGCTGGGAAAAGTTTAGAAAATTCTTTCACTTAAGCCCTTCCATCGGCAAGCCACCAATGCGACCCCGTGTTACATATATTTTGAACGCCATGCGTGCGAACGTCCCAGCACAGAATCCATCGAGAATCGAGCGTTTAACCTTCGTCTCGTAACAAAACAACCCCGGGGCAAGGTGATAATTTGTTTGAACTTCACCACCAGCCCACCGACAATCGGAAGGATAGCTGACCTTTCCCCGCTTGGGAATGTTTGTTTTCCGTTTCATCAAATGAGCAGCACGGGTTGTAACCGATGGCCCTCTCGCTTAATCTCGCACCAAATCGCTTTCCAATAAGACATCATCAGTCCCGGTTCCGGATCCGGATGCGAAAGAATCTCACGGAAGATTAAAATGTCCAAAGCAAATGTGCTCCTCCTTTCGATAAACCCTTTTGGACAGTGGCCGGCTGGCAGCATCCCTGCAGCAGCAGTTCATCTGTCAATTCCGGAATCCAGTTTCCGGCATGGTGCGTGCTAAGGTGCAGCTCTCCAGATGACCGATCGGTCGGTCGCTAGGGCCGGGTTGATGCAATTGTTGACCCTTTCACCGTTGACGCGGCTTGACCGTTTGTGGCCTCGGGGGATTTCTGAAATCTGAAGTGACCATCCGAAGAGCTAGCAGGGGAACTGAACCTGAACAGCATCAGCAACAGCATCATCACTCACATATGGCCTCACTGACCACACACAGGCAGCTCTTGCTGGTCCCGTCGGAATGCATCATCCTCACCGCAGGACAGGTTTCACGGGGATCATCAGCCGGGGTTGTCCATCGAGCGGAGAGGACCAAAACAAATTGAAGAAAACAACAGCAACGGTGGTGCAGTTGCATTCACCAGGGCAGTACACGGGAGCGTCTTAACAAGTTGGATTATAATTGATTACAACGGCGATTACAAGAAACCTTTGGTGCGTAACCGAATATCGCGCTCTCGACCGTGTTCCTCGCGACGGAAATTCGTTTTTTTTTCGTTCTTCGTTCAGTTAAGAGGTCCACAATTGTCCTGGCATCGCGGCATCCCGAGGTATGCTTTAAATTTGTTTGCTCTCCAACCCAGATCAATCTTTAGAGCCCGAGGATTGACGCGCGCAAGGCACCTGGAATGTATTTGAATAATCTTTATCAAATCAAATCCTGGTCCCGGGGAGAAAGTGGACCAGCTTCCTCTCTCTGCAGCCTTTCGTTTGCGATCGTTGCTCGTGATTCTAATCTACATTATCTTTAAGACGGAAGGGAGGGCCATCTTTCCCTGTGTAGTTCGTAGCTGTTGCGCTTCATTATCTGGCTAATTATTCCTGACATGGTTGACTGACAGGCGTGAGGTGAGACACGCCTTTTGCTCTCACTCTCCTGAATGCGAGATGGATGCAGCAGTAGCGACTGGAAGGAACATGATCTTCCGGGACACTTTTTGTCTTTTTTTGCATTTTTCCGGCTGACGAAGGTGCATGCGGCGCCGCGGTCTTGATTGGTTCAACCCAAAAGGGGGTAAAGCAGGCCACATCGATTTGGGATGAGGCAGCGCCCCGTTTCAAGACGCACGGCGGCGCCGCGGAAGATTTGGCTGGAGGGTGCTGCTTAACCTAATGTGAGATAAACCGAGATCGGTGGGCAAGGGGCATCCTCTAGGGCCGAGATACTGGCCGGCTAACACCTATATCACACCGCGTACGATAAGAGGGGAGGTTTGTTTCTCTTTTTAAAGATGCTCTGTCTAGCCCTCCATCTTCCCGAGGTAACTTTCACGAGGTGGGTTGGGTGCCGCGGTAAAACGGTTCCATCGTGTCCCGTGGGTTCGGTGAAGATGAACTCCTTTCGACGGCAGCCCGTTGTACAGCAGCTACTGTTTACGATTTGTTTAACGTGTATTCAAAATAGACGTTCTCTGTGCCAGATAAGGTTTTTTTTCGCGACTTTTTCTATGCAGAGCGTTCTGGCCTTTAGCTTTGAGCGTATTGTTTTTTTGTTATTGCTGGTCTGTTGCACCGTATGATAGAGGAAGGGCAACACTAATTGACGTCAAGTCAAATATTTGTTGTTGGGGCATAAGCTACCGCAGCATTGCCGCAAGCAGTAACGAAAGATAATGGAATAAATTTGCTTCACGCAATTGAATTATGGTAATACCTTGGATGCTCCAGAGCAAATAGGCATCCTGTAAAGGATACTTGTAAGGTTCGATAAAAAAGAAACAATTTTAAAAGTACCGCAAATGCAAACATAGTTAATGATGCACAACATTGTTTCACACAACATTAAATAACAAAGGAGAAAAAGGATAGAAGTGTGTGAAAGTATGCTAAAATCCTTAACCAGTGTTATGTTTTCTTCAAAAATAGTCCAAAGTAACAACTGAAATTGATCTTGGATATTAAGTTTAAGAGGGTTTCATAGTATCAAGATTTCAGTACGATCTGGTATCCCTTTTGAGAGGACTAATCAAATTAACATTTGAATCTCTAGATGGTGGCCCTTCGATCCCGTCTCTTATTTATGAAAATGGTAAAATTTAAAGATGAACTGTATTTTCTAGACTACAACTTTTTTCAAAAGAAATACTTGGCTAAACACAAGCTTAAATATATGCAAACAGGACCGACGCTTAAAACACGAAAAACTACATACAACAATCTGCGCCATGTTTATCTGCCAAGAATTGCAGAAAAGAAAACTGCGGACATGGCTGTGCACCAAATTAGCACGCCGATTATTCTGCAATTAAACTAGGCCATCAACTGCGGAGCAACTGAATGCGAAGCGATGCAAACGGACGACCCGTTAGACGGAACTCGCTAACGAACCCACCGTTCCGGTAGGTTCTTGCACTTCCCCAGGATATGCAGCGAAAGCAGGATATTCGCCCGTTCTGCAGCATTTCTATTCCTCCTTGACCCGCGGGCGCTAGACCATAGGCTGGCCATGCGCCTCTGCTGGCCTAGTTACACAATGGCCGCTTATCATACAGTCATCTCACGCCATGCCAACCGCGAATGCCGGCGTGTATGCAGATGGCAGTTGGCCCCAAAAGCGACGGACGGACACAGACGGTCGTGACGGTTCGTGTGTTCCACTTTCTTTGAGTCATCGGTGGGGCACCGGTGCCAACTGAACTAGTTTTTGCCAGCTGCAATGAGCTGCAACGTCGCATCCTCAATGTACAACAATCCAGAAACGTGCCAGAATCTATCTGGACTATCTGTATCGTTGGTCTTTGTAATGTTGAGAATGGATTATCAGTTACTTAACATGCTGTTGTTTACACAACGTTAATTTTTATCATCAGCATCATACGATCGCATGTTCATTAGTTAATTTATCAACTTCAGTGATAGTCAATTGAGAGCACCACTCTACAAAAAGTTGTTCCATTTTTTGCAGCGATTTTTCTGAGGCAAACAGGAAATAAATACACCAAGCACTAGTACGCCCTGCGGTCAACCTCCTCAAGGATAAATAGCATCATCCTGTGGTCCCACCGCGATCACTCATTGCCGGATCACCGGCGTCTCACTCGTCATTCGTGATCGAGAGCAGCAGCTTCATTATGCAAATGCCAGTGGTGGTGCAAGGCGTGATGCTAGTCCGTTTGTTTAGCGTCACCTCAACTCGAAGGATCACGCGCCATAATCCGGACGATCCGGTGTGTTCTCCGTTTCAGTCCTCTCGCTGCCGCGTCACGCTTTAAAAGGTTTTCTCCTTTCTGAATGCGTTGGCCAGCACTGTTTTTTTTGTTGTTGCTGTTTTGTTTGCATTTCTTGGCTCGACGCTCGATGTTGCTCATCCTGCAGAGTCAGCCCGCCGCTTCCTGCCACGGAACTGGAAACGGGACGAAACTGGGCGCGGAAAACTGGGCCGCTGGGAATGAGCTGTTTGTTTTCATTCGCTGCAACCCCGAGATGCAGCAGGCGAATGTGTGGCGCACGGTGCGATGGGATTGGTATGGAAATGAAGTTTTTGCAGCCGCCACTGCAGCCTCTCGGGTTTGTATCGTCCAAATCGGTGTCCCTTGTTTGCAGGATCTTTCGCTTTATTCACAACCACTCCCTGGCCACTTACAGCACACGATGGACGCCGAAAGGTCGCTATGCGTTCCCTGAATGGGCACTGACTTCACACCATCCGAGGCGTTCTAGCGTGCCCACCATAGTCTGCTGGCGATGTGGCTGGCTCCTCCTGCTGTTGGTTGGTTTAGCTCAAATGGTACATACCTGTGGAAGAGAAGGGAAACGAAATGGGACTCCGGTGAGTATCGAAATGATGATCTACGGCGCCACCGTGCTAAAACAACATACGATGTTGTTCCACCAAAGAGGGAAGTACAATGCGAAACCACTCGGCAAAGGATCACAAATTGCAACACAACCAAACCGGGTTAAACGGTGTAAATTGCACCCCGTTCAAGTGCACACAACAAACCTTCCTTCTTGTCCTTCCCGTGATGCATTCTTGGAGAAGCGTGTGGACCTACAAGTTGTGGTCCGTTCCGGCCAATCCCAAACCACAAAACGTTATTATGCAACACTGACACTAATGGTGACCACGGAGACGGTAACCTTTTGCGGTGGTTTCGTGCTCTTGACCACAGCGGGGGAATACTGTCTTGTACCGGTTGGTGTGCTTTTTGATGGAATGTGGTTTAGCTTCGTGAAATCGTGAATGATTCGCAATGCTCGCCGACTCCGGGCCAGATGGTATCCAGTGAGAACCGGAACTGAATTATGGAAAGAAGGAGCGGGGAACTCATTAAGAAAATAACGCACACACCAAAACGAAACGGCCCGAAGCTGGATGAAAAAATGGAATCTAAACTGCCGATTCATCCCCGGGCCGCAAATGCGACAGAAACAATAAAAATAAATTATTAAAATGGAAATCAGCTTCATGTCTTAATTTCGGCATCATTTATCTCTGTTTTATCTCGGAAAACAACACCACTGCGTGGCTATTGCGCGAACAGATCGGTGGAGACGAAGGACACCCGTGGTCCAAAAACCGAGAGCCCTTCCTTATTGTCCTTCCTGCGCTGCGGCTGCATTTATGAATTTATGATGATGATGCGCAGAACATTACCGGTGCCCTCTCAACGGGACGGACACGGCACGCGACCCCTTCCTTCCTCTTCTTCGTCCTTTTCTGCTGCTGCTACTTAACGCTAATTAAACGGTCACGTCAAACCGTCCGTCAAGTTTGCAGGAACAAGGACTCAGTCCTCAGTCGCCCATCTGCGGTCCTTTCGCTGGTGCACCGCGGCGTCCACCACGCTTCTTCGAGGTGAGCGCAAGTGGCTCGCGGGTAGGTCCCGTGAACGCGTGCGCGCACCCCGGCGCGACCGTCTTACCTGCGTGTAATTTATCTTTCACGCATCACGGACGCACGGACTGGACCCCATCTCGCGGGCAGCGTACTGGTGCAGGACAACGGCGCAGGACATCGACGCAAAGGGCTTCTGTTCTTGCCACGGGTGCACCCCCCCGTGAGCGGCGCCGGTGTTTTTTTTTTTCGGCCAGTTCCTTGTGTGCTCCGCTTCTCGATTGCTTATCGTGTCGCGTGCGGAACATTACCCGAAGTTGTCGAAATTGTAAGCAATTTAAAATGTAATTTTATTCACCTCGACCGAGCTCGCTTGAGTGGCACTCGAAGGATTATGAAGCAGTGGGGGGGGAGACGACCAAGCGCAAGGTTGGGAAGTGAAGACAGCAAGAAAAAGAAAGGAAACGGAATACGAAATAATTCCTTCATCAGTGGCCGGCTTGGTGGCCAGCATTCCGACGTTGGACGCCGACGGGGAGTCCTGCTCCCGGGAACCATTCATGCGATTGCTCATAATTTTAGGTTACGTCAACGATTACGTTTGACGAACCACGAAAAACCCTCTTCCAAAAAAGGGATAAGCAAGGAAGGAAGTGAAGTGGAAGTGAAGGAGTTATCCGCCTGGTGCGGAAGAGAGAAACTCCATGGAGCACTTCTCATCAGCCAGGCCAACACAAGCCATCAATTTGTCGTTTATGTGGTTTCGGTGTTCTAGGTTTGACGAGTCACGATATTATGGTTTTTTTTTCGTGGTATTTCCGAAATAAAAGGACCGGGGTCAGCTTAGAAAAACCAACAGCCACATACGGGGTCTGCCGTTCTGGTCGCTTTAACGTCACACAATTCGTTGAGAGCCTATCGGTGTCTCGCCTTTTGCCGTATCATTGTTGCGGCGACTTTCAGTTCATTTTTGGTGGACAGGATAATGACAACGTGCACTTCTCCTCCAGTGAGATTTTCCGTTAATTTGCGCGCGCGCGCTCGCGCAGATGCATTAGAAACAAACCGAGTCGATTAACGACGCCATCAAATGGAAAACTAATGCCCCCCCCCCCCCCCTTGCCATTCTCATCGGTGCTAAGTAATGGCACTTTTATCCAGGACTAACTGAGCACATTTAGGACCCTTTTCGTATGCACTGAACTGTTTTGTTGATACAATTCAATTCGATCCGTGCGCGCGTTTGACGGATCGCAAACGACGCCGTCGATGGCCAAGGGGGTCGGGCGGGCGCATCGATCGCGACCGCAGCGCATTCGCCTTATTTACATATTTCCTAAACACCTTTTATCAGCTGTCGACATCATTAAACGGTGGCGAATGCAAACGCTCTCCCTTTGCGTAACCAGGCCCGCCGTCAGTCGGTCACAACCCACCAGGGGGATCGCGCGACACTTGGGATTCGGTTCAATTTTTTTGCCAGCTATTAAAGGATCCCTACCATCCAAATCGACCGACCACCCGCTTTGGCCGCTGAAAACCCCCTCTCTCCTCTCGCAACATTCGGAAGCATCCGAATCCGAGTGAAAGTTATTGCTTTTTCGGTGTTCGGTGATGCTATCATTTCCTCACTACTACTCTCCCGTTTTTTTTTCTCGCTACACTCTGTCCCTTTATTATTGCATTTCGTTTAGAATGTTCAACTCGCACTACATTTGCATGTTCGTTCCAGTTTACGGTTGAATGTTGGATTTAAATAAAACATAACAGACGCACGTACGCACGGCAACAGACGGGGAGCAATGGACAACCAGAGAGAGAGAGAGTGAAAAAACGGACAAGGACATCCACCGCGGTGGTGCTTTATTGACAGACATCGAAACGCCACTTCTAACATCCGTCAACCGGAGAGAAGAGGACCAGAGGCAGACTTCGGTGAGGTTTTACGCATCAGCGCCCGATCGCGCGTACCAACTGGTGTAACACACCGGCACGCCGAAACCAAATATAGGTTGTGTGTTGTGCAAGGCAAAAAATGATTTAAAAAAATGTTTCTTTTCCATTTTTTATGTTCAATTTTTAGTTTAAAGTTATATTTAACGTGTGTGTTTTTTTTGCAGTTTTCTTAATTGTTGTGTAATTTATGGTCGATCGAACGTCGGCGCGGTATATGGCGCTGGAACACCAACCAAGCGCGGGCATTCATGCACGACGCCAGTGGACAACAGTACACTGGCAGTTGTTGGTTGAAGAACAGTTGGAAATGATATGTGTATCTTTTGTACCGTCAGCTTGCAGGCTCATTCCGATTTCATTTGTTTTGTTCACTCCCAGCGAGCCTCGCTTGCGATTACAAATGGATTCTCTTGGACTCCGCGACTCCAGTGCCATCGATTCATCTTCAACTGCATGCCAATCAATGTGTTCGTGTTTAACTTCGCAAAAGTAAATGAATGCCAGGCCGCCCCTTTCCATTCTACGCCAATATTGACAAACTCCCTTCATCGATCGGTTTCTTTCGTTTGCTTCCCTGCCATAAAGACACCATCGTGGAGCCATTTCTTCGGCCAATATTGGCGCACGCCGGCCAATCGACGTAAGCTGACACCATAAAAGCGAGCAAGTCCATTAGCCAGTCCGGGGACACGAGCAGAAAGTGAAATGTGCAGGTTGGTTGGTCGCGTTCGTTCCAAGGACACGAGAGCGTTCGAAGGACACAGCAGCGATCCACCAATAACGAGTTCTAAATTTGCGAGCCTTTTCTTGTGAGCCATCGTGAGTGAACCAGCGTCGCAAAAAGTGCACAAGAGAACCGTTGGATGCAGACACGCAGAGCATAAACGATGTCAAAGGCAGTAGATGATTGTAATTTATACGCATCGCGTCTGCATTCAGATCCAGAGTAGAAGAGCACACCTTGTTTTCGGGGGTCTCTTGTGTGCTACGAGGAAGTGACACAAGAGTGGAGAATTGACTTTTCCACTTTCAACGATGTCCTGTCCCTGCGCATCCATCAACTGGCTAAAGCTGGTCTCGGCCCTGGTACTCGGCCTTTGTCCGCTGCGCTGTTGATGCAATTTTGGATGCAATTGTTGTTGCGCCCATCGTCTGGTCCGTCCTCGCGCACCACGTGTCTATACCAGTTTTGAAACGAGAGCATTCTTCTTCATCTGGAGGACCTTCTTCAATGCGAAGGACTTGAAACGGACAAAATGGTCCCCGGGCGAAGAGGAGGTAATGGTGATGGACGTGGCGTTCCTAAGAAATTTGCCATGGTCACAGCGGAGAGACAGAGAGACCATCAGCAATTGATGGACGCAACGGGACGAGTCTTCTCAAGGGTCCGACAGGATCGATCCCGGTTGTCCTTCACTCGTACCGCCACACGCACTTTCCGATGAGGACCAATCTTGGGTGCATCTCGCAGATGAAGGTTCCATATAGGACCTAAAACAATTTACGTTATTTATGTGTGTGGCAGCGCGACGCGTTTCGATTTTACTTTTGCATATACCGAGCTCTGTACTCACTTAACACGAATTTCCTCAGTCCACTCGACTGCTGCACTGCAAGGAGTGAGACCATTTAGCACAAGCAGTGACAATGGGATGCTGCGAACTGTCTCTCGAGACGGGGAATCTTGTTAGCGAACCCATTTGCGTTATGATGTGGCTTGTTGAACGATTGACACATAAATTGTAATTAAAGGAGACAATTTCCTAATGAACTGTGATGTGTTTTATGCTCGATAAAATTCGTTGTAATGGTGTGTGATAGAACAGAACCGTTTCATCTCTTCGCCTCGTCGGTACCATATTGGAATTCAAGCGAAGCACGAAATGCCACCACACCGCGACCGTTGCTAGTGCTCGAGACAGTTTGCCGTTAACATCAACGAGTAGTTCGCACATCACACGGGCAGATGCACTTCACTACGGTCACCAGTACTCTCCCTTTTTTACCAACACATGGCGCCTGTAAACATGATAATGCGATGCAGCAGCAGTAGCAGCAGCGCGCGATCGGTATCGAAAAGGGACTGTGTATTGCAAATTGCATGCCACCCATACCCATACCGTCCGCATTTCCATTACCACCGGTACCAGTTTGCAACAATGCATTTCAATAAACTACGAGAGCCAGCGAAAGAGAGAGAAACAGCAGAGCAGTACGGACAAGGACACAACGAAAACGGGGGGCTCCAAAAACCAGTAGCGAACCACATTACGAAACACCCAACGACGGTGGCCCCTCATTGCGATCAATGGCTTGCAATTGCAACGCGAAACGTGCCGTCCTCTGTCGGTGCAGCACCATCTGCTTCTGCAGCAACTGCGTTGACCTCCTTTGCCGCGGAATACCGGACACAACCCGATCCCGGTGGGCTAATTTAGTGCCATAGTCCATAAGCATTAAAAAGAGGAAAGCAAATTACCGCCGCGATGCTACGCGGTGTACCCTTTGGTGTGCCCTGGAGCTCAGGATCAGAGGTCACGGTTCGCGGTGTCGCGAAAATTTGCGAATACAAACGACAATTGATCCTGGTTCAAACCGTTATCGATGCCGATGCACTCGAAGATGTATTGTTGTCAATTGTTGGACCATCTATGAGCATACAGGAAGCGGACAAGATCCTCAAAAACCCCGCAGGCTGCTTGAGTGCAACAGTAAGGCCTTGGGTTCTGTTAGAATCGTGTGGCGTGTGTCATTAATCAACATTCATCACCACGTTCGGCGGGGCGTTAGAATCGAGATGGAGAGAAAGGTTGACATTCATCTCCCGGGCTGGAAGGACATTTGTGACTATTTTGTTTCCTGGCGCGACGGGCCTCCAAACGGAACCGAAACCGGACTAATGGCTTGTCAACAGGGCGAACCAGATCGTGCAGAAGGAAGGATCTATCGAAACAACGGCTTCGATTGTGTTTCTCGGTTTCGCATTTCCGTGGTTGCTGCCGAGACAGGACCGAGTGTCCTGCATGGCCGGTGGTCATTCCAGACCACGCCATTGGCATTGAAGAGCCATTAAAATTAATTGCACGGTGTGAAAAAAGTCATTTTCCATCATCCATCAAACGAAGTAGCTGCTGCCGGCCGTTGGTCGTTGGTCGTTGATGTGGCTGCGGCTGCGGCTGCCCTGCCACTGTTGCTGCTGTGTCCCAACATCAATGGCTGTGATGGGTTCGATGTCCATCAACTCAAGAGCAATGTCAGCAATGGCAGAAGTAGACAGGGGCAACAAAAGGGCAAAGAGGAGCTTTTCCTAATCCGACATATGTTTTGCGGGACCGAGCAATCGAGGTTTCCGAATGGTTCGTAGTCAGGGCGGTCTACCGGAAGCCTGCCGGAGGGAGTCAGAAAGTCAAATGATGTCCCACGAGCGCGTTGGTTTTTTCGTTTTTGCATGGATTAGTGAGAGGTTGTCTAACAATGAGAGATAAACGTCAGTGAAAATGGATAGAAAATGAAGGACCTCGATTAAATACACAATCGATTGAATGTTTTTGGTTGAGTCTTGTGCGAAAATGAAGAAATTTTGGAATCATCTTGGAAAAACCGATAAGAAGAAATAGATAAATTAAATACACAATTGGTACTAACGAAATGTAAGAACTACTAGCTCATTAGTACACAGAACTGCTAGTCTTCTCATTCGTTTCATAGAGCATCGAGTAATTTATATTGCAGCTAATAGCTCAGTCAAATGATTAATTGTTATGTTATAAATATTCCCTTAACTGGAACTGTGCGAAGATGTGACTTTCAATAACAAATAAACGGATAAACCAAACCAGCTTTAATGCTGATGGTCAATACTTTTTTCATATGCAGAATGTGTTGAATGTAACAGAACTTCACAATCACATTAACAACAAATTCACAGCAACCAAAATTCAATGAAATAGGGAAAAGGAATGGATATTAAACTGAATGTCCTCCTCCAATGAAAAAGAGTGAAATTTGTGAAAAGGGGTAAAGGCCGTAAAAAGGGTGAAACCGTTAAACAAATTTCCTATTTTGTTTCTTTCTACAAACCAGTACGGTGGGCTACAAGGACAATTAAGTATATGAAAAGTAAATAGAAAAAAGGCGCCTAATTGGTAAACAAAATATAATAACCGCTTTGAGAAAAAAGTGAAACATAACTCTTTAACTTTGTTCGAAGCAAACTTATTTGCTCACCAGACACCAGCTGCAGGAAACTCTTTGAAAACCGTGAACCCTCTGAGCTCCATCGGTGCTTAGTTGCATCCTGCATTAACTCTTGATCCAGCAACACCACCATCCGAACCAACCGGAGGTACCGTATCGATTTTCTCATCCCAAGCATCCATCATCAAACATTGAACCTCACCTCTGAACGTCACTGCAGATGGCGGAAACCTGGACTGGCTGGCTGGCTGAGCACCATGAAAACAATGCTTCCAACAATCAACGGAAAAGTCCAGTGGACGGTCAGTGGCATTTGCATGCTACAGTTTCAACAACAACACCGCCACCTTCCTCCGGCTCGTCACTTCACATCAAAGGCGCCTCTTCACATCTGACTGACGTCAGTAAGTGACGTTGTGGCGCTTCCAGGAAACAATATTTAGAGAGCGATCCCTCTCGAGATTGAAGTTTGTTTACCTTCGAGCCCCCACTACCGACCGGACAGACAGTGGCCGCTTCCTCCCTTCAAGTACCCGGGGGGTGAGTTGTAGTTGAAGGATTTACAGTTTCAAAATCGTCCATCTCATCCCTCCGGAAAACGGTGGCTACCTTTTCCTGGTTGAACAGCTGAAGGTGGACAAGAGGACGACAACCGCGGCGAACCGGATGGTGACGTAACAGGGGAATCGGTCAAATCGGACGGCCTAGGGCTAGGGATCAAATACATTTCTTTCCGTTTTCTCAAAAGGCAACTACTCAAAAGGATCCGTCACGGTTCTGCTCCAGATCCTAACCGCATTCTAGACAATTCCGTGGGAGTTTTCGCCAACCCCGGGATGTGCTCCGATTCGATCACCACGCGAAACCGCGACCGACGCGGCGAACAATTTACGATATCCTCTCAACAAAAGGGTCCGATGCGCTTGAAAAGGACCACGGCCGATGGGGCCGCACCGTCCGTCCATCAAGCGCAACTAATTCGATTTCGATCGATCGGATCGATCCTTTCCGGTTGACCGAATGGTGGTGGGAGACCGCCACCGTGAATCGTGAAGCTTCTCGAGGAGAGCTTCAATCAAAAAACCCCCTCACCAGACGGCCGATCCCACGGAGGAGAGAAAGCAAAGATCAGGGAGGAGGAAATTTATGGAAACCATTTCTGAAAGGATCATCTGGTTTTGAGGCGACGAAGAAAGTCACGTCGATGACACACAAAAGGCATCGTTTTCGCCCCGATCTTTGATGGCTTCATTGCCGGTGGTAAAAGGTTTTTCGAAATCTCTTCGCGTGCGTCGCCTAAGAGTCAGTAGCTACTTGTCACTTAACATCCGCTGCGTCCGACGAGAAGATTGTTTACGAGCTACTGACTGGTCAAGGAAAGGCTCCTCTTGGGCTTCTTCCTAGGGTCGCTCTGCTTTCTCTCTCCTGGGAGAGAACAGTTTACGCTGCAGATTAGAAAATCGACCATTTGATGTCATTTGAAGAGCTCATAAACTTGCATTCCTTTCCAGTTTTGGTCCGCAGAAAGCGGTTCATAAATTAAAGGAAGATCATAAATTCATTCAAATGGAGCCTCAGAGTCCTTCCCCGGTTTGTGCCAGGGTATCCTTTTCAAAGGAAAATACATTATGTTGCCACAAAAACCATCTCCAGAATAGATTGCCAGTAGTCATGGGATTGAAGTGTTAATTTAGTAATAAAATAACTCTCCATTCAATCGTCCATTCAACATTCCATCAAGAGACGTAGAAACTCGCCTTTTGCGTGGAACAACTCCTGGCTGGGCCAAAGGACCAAAGACTTTCGCCAGAAGTAAACAATTTCCAATGGCTTTTTCGGTGCCCTGCAGCCGCGGTTCTCGGTCAACAAGACAACATTTATATTTAATTTAATTCTGTATTCTGGGAAGCCACCAGGTACGAGGGTACGGACCTGGCGGGCTCCCATCTAGAGGGATGTTTATCCTTAAAATCCCCATCCATCCGGCGGGGAACGAAATGTGTAAAGACGCAGGAATTCGCAACGAGGTGATTCTGTCTGCAGGATTTTTCGTTTCATGGGGAACCATTTCGTTATCGCAAAGACCTTTCGAGGGAAGAGTAACGATCTTGGGACGACGATTTGGATTGTGTTGGCACCTTTAAACGAACGCACCGACAGTAAGGACGCTTAAAGCGTTCTCATCCAGAGAAAAGTAACAAAGAAAGCAAATACCAATAAAAAGTATGCAGATTCCTTTTGGTTCTACCGGGCCAGGTGGAGTTGCCTGTTCTCCCAATTTTTGGGATTTCTAGAAGATTTGTTTGGATCACATTCGGGTAGCATTTTCCAGCCACGTCGAGACGCCCGCATGATGCCAAGCTCTTCGTTTGATGATGTTTTCCAAAACAAGCGTGCGTTTCCATATCAGGCACAAGGGACCACATTGTCCTACTTTTACTGGATTCTCCCTCCTGCACTCCGAAATGGCCATATTCTTTTGCCAACAAAAGGTTGAATGGAGCATGGGAAAGAGGCTCCCTCGGTTTCGCTTTTGGGTGGAATGAGGGTAAACAGGAAACCGAGAGCAAACGAACGAAACACTTGCCCCGGGAAAGCGATGACTCATTGGCCGTAAGGTTAAAGCATTCGGAGGGTGCCCATTCCCTGGCCTGAAAATCAGTGTACTGGAAAAGTGGGGGCGAGCACGTTCTACCGTCGGAGAGGGCGTTTTGGATAAGGAACAGTTCGATCATGTCCACGTCGGAAGATGTGTTATCAGCCCAGGGGAGTGATATTTTCTCCCTCTCTTTAATTGCCCATCCATGCAGTGCAGTGCCGTGAGCGTGCCGCAATCTAATCAACGCTGACAAACGTCCACCTCGCTCGGAATGGTTGCGAAGGACAGTTTGATTGACATAAGACCATCTGTAAGTGTAAATTCAATTAATATCCCTCGGTAATCACAGGACCCGGGGGTTGACAGCCTTAATCCTGGCAATAATGATGCTGGATTAAGGCAACATTTCATAATGAGCAATGCCGTGTTAATGCGGAGATGATGGATGGAAGAAAGCAACAACATGATTGTGCGAAAAAATAGGATCTATGATGGAAAAATAAACTAATGATGTTGTGGAAAAGGTTGTCGGCTTTGTGGCACCCACTACTTACCAGCATTTTCGCGATCTTGTTCTAGACACGTGCACTTTTATCAACTCCTGCAAAACGACAACCAAAACGGAGCAAAACGGAGAAAGAAGAGCGGGGGAGAAGCGGATAACCAAATGAAGAGAGAGGCTAGTTTTTCAGTTTTTTGCGGCTGTTGCGGCACAAATTTGAGAGAAATGCTTGTTCGATTGTAAAAGGGTGCCCAAAAAAGAAACATTAAAAAAGGTTTTTTGCCATCAAACTTGGCGTGATGCGTTTTGGCAAATAATTTTATAATCTCCCTTGATGGGTCCTGCAAAAATGTTCGGCCCCCGCTGTAAATTGATGGGGAAGAGTGAGCGAATGACATCGGCTTGGCGCTTCTTGGGTGGCGGGGGTGGCAACCCATTTCCGACCGATTTTCTCGTGGTTGTTTTTTCTCGTATGCGGGTTGTTTTTCTTCGGGCATTTTTTGTCGTGTTTCGCCGATTAATTAATTAATTAATCAGTAATTTGGAGTAAAATCGCCTTTCGCCCCGTCATCTCTCCCATCAGCCCCTACCGCCCAATGATTGGATCGAATGGATGGATTTGCGGTAAATGCGATTAATTTATATGCAAAATAAATTTAACTTATCTCACCCACCCTCCTTCTCAGCTACTCCTCTAGCAGTCTATGTCCGCTTGCCCCGATTCCATGTGCGTACGGCCGGAGTGTTTGTTGGCGACCAGAAACCCAAAGACGCTGATTTCATGCGCTGGTTTGTGGAGAGCGCAAACCAAATCACTCATCTCCCAGTGATCCTGACCCAGTCCTGCCGTGCATCCCGGTGCAACTAGCCCATTTCATCGGCGATGCTGAAGCACGTGCGCTGGTGATGGGTAAGAACAACATTTTGAGCTTAACTTGATCAATTTCATTCTCTCAACATACTCATCTGCTTCTGGCACTTACAGGGACGGCTTCTTCGACCGCAGCGGATGCGTGTCCGAAAGGACAGTGCAAGATCTGGCGTGTAGGGAACGTGCCGCACTACCCGCTGGAGGCAGGTCCTGAACGGGGTGAGGAATGCTTCTTGGCGCCCCCGGCCAAGAAGAAGTTTGTGTGCCGTCCGTCGCCCGTGCACGAACTGGCCGCATTCCACCCCGCGTGAGGGACGTTATCGTGTGCGACCTGGTGCACATGTTGTACCAACACATCATGCCGACGATGCATGCTGAGATACAACATGCCAACCTGGACACGATGACGCGGAAAGAGCTAGGCTTTGCATTTGTAGTGGGTGTGACTGCCTTTGAGAACCACTTCTCGGCCGCCATGTTCGAGCTGTTCCTGAAGCTCTGGTTGGGGGTGCGAATGCTGGCCATGGATGCGACGGCATTCAATCTCGGCCCGCCAGCACGCACCTGAAGGAGTTCGTCGCCGGGTCGGCGAAGCTTTTCCGGCCAGAGCAGCAGGATCCGGAACAGCAAGGCACCAGCTACCACTGCCACATGCTCCTCATTCTGGCTCGTGAGGCCAAAGAGCACGGTGTGCCCGCCTTTGAGGAGCACATAGCCAAGTGCACCTGCCTCGGGGCCGGCAAGGACGATAATGTGGAGGTGGAGCGAGAGCGACAGCCATTCCGCGATGCCCCCGTTCCAGCACGGCGCTGCAAATGCCGCGCTTCTCGTTGGACTGCGGCAACGAACGGGAGGCCATAGGCATGAAGCCACACCTGCAGTTGGTAGGAGCCCGTGTCGTCGAAAGCCTTCCTGCCGCTGAGTACCATGGCCTGTCCGTCCCGCAGGAATTCGGCCTGTTTGTCTTAAAAGTTGGACAGAATCCGTTTGCGACGGACATCCGCGCCAAGATGGTATGCCTGAAGAAAGAGAGCGCGTGGATCACGCCCACGCGGTTTAAGGTAAGAGCCCACGCGGGCCGAAACCGGGCTGGTGGCTCAATCATCATCACACACGCTTCCCTTCCTCTTGCAGATGCCATCTCCACCGTTCGTACCGTTCGGCCATCCACTGCCACGGCGGCGAGACGCCTCTCTTGGTCTCTTACGCTTGTGGGCCACAAACCGACGACTTGCTGCCTCCGAGCTACGCGACACGATATCGCTGTTGGCCGAGGCCAAGAACATCCTTCGCCGATAAGCCGCAACCACCATCCCGCGGCTAGAACACGGCTCCGAACGGTGGCCGGAAGTTCAGGTTCAGGCCCGGAACACCCGAGTCAGCTTCGAGCCCGATCCGGGTCGCTGTGTGGTGCACGGAGGCCACCGATCGGTGCGGGGCGCTCGTTTACGACTCAGCCTGAGCTGCCTGGCCGTGTCCGCTGTCCTGTCCGGTCACTTACCGGTCCGGTCCAGTCCGGTTTCGCTTTTAGCGTCGCTCGCAGTCCGTGCTCGCGAGGGGCTGGGGTGGATGAGTGCGGCGGGGTCGCACGGGGGGTAGGGCGCTAGTTTTTCGGGGGGTAGGGCGCTAGTTTTTCGGGGGGTAGGGCGCTAGTTTTTCGGGGGGGTAGGGCACTGGTTTGTCGGGGGGTAGGGCGCTAGTTTTTCGGGGGGTAGGGCGCTAGTTAGTCGGGGGGGGGGTAGGGCACCGAAGATAGTAAAATGGTGAGTTTGGTGAGTTTGGTGAGTTCAGGCGGTGGTGAGTTTGTCGAGTTTCGGCCGCTAGAGGACGCTACAAGCGCGAACACGAGCGCCATCTAACGGGCGACACATGCAACTAAAGTGTCTCACGACCTTGCTCTTTTTTCTCACCCACTCGTTGACCCACTCGTTCGAGTTGACTCATTTCCCTAAACCCTTTTGTGTCCGTAAAAACTACTGGGCCGATCGATTTGGAATTTTTAACACACAATCTGTACACATTTTTCCCCGTAACCCCGTCAAGATTTCATAAAAATTGTGGATACTTTTTTTAAAAGAATTATGTAAAGCTCTTTTTTTTTTGGCAAAAATCGCAAAAAGCATCACCTTTTCAACTTCAAAAATCTGCCAAAAATCTAAAAATAAGAATATCAACAAAAACTCTCCGGTGCCACCTAGATAAACTTATAATCTTTCCAACGAATATCAATTTGTATAGTTTAAGGTGACCCGTCACCCGTGCTACGATGGGTACCGTAAAAAATACCTTAGCGTCGACACCCCTACCAAAATTTGATGCCACGGATTAATTTTCCAATGAATGTTGTTCAAACCGATTCCAAATATTCTTCAAAAGTTGTAGATTAATATGCCATTTATTTGCATAAATAAAGTTGAAGGGTCACGTCACAAAAAATCGTCAAAAAAGGGCCTTTTTTTGGCCCGAAAATACGGAAGTGCCTCCTTAATAAAGCCAACAAGATGTTAAATCATAAGACCTACTCTTTTGCGCATTTTAATCACCCAACGCGTGCTAACGGAGTCGGTATTAAAACACTGAACGAGAAAGGATAGCAATAACGACCTATACAAAGTGATCCCCAATCAGATCCCGAAAGCATCCAAGTGGAAAAACTTTAGAGTTGTGATGTATGCCCCCCCCCCCCCCCCCCCCCCCACTTTTTTTTCACGAACCACTTCTCCACAGGATCCACTCCACTCATCAAGCCCCCGGTTGCTATCATCAGCACTCATCATACGACCACCCTCTCTCGATGCCTCGCCGGGCCTTGTTCGAGAGCACGGAAAAGCTAGGGTAATTTTCCAAACCACCTCCTCTTCGTGGTCCCTTTTTCCCGGGGTTTCCCGTCGAGCCGTGCGTGCGTTGGAGGATGCGGTTCAGGCTCCTGCCATCCGACAATTAGATTGATGGAAAACATATTTTATTCGCTCGAATGGTAAATCGGATTCGCTTCGACGGGGATCGAGCACGAAGCATGAAACGTGGAAAATCAAGTGTTTGTACCGGAAGGGGGTGGGGGGTGGGGTACAAATTAATGGAACACACAGGGAATGTCATTCGCCCGGCAAGTATGAAGTGCGTGCTCTGGAAAACGATTCCTTACCGGTCCTGGAAACACGCGAGCGAAGCGAGAGTTGCAAATTTGAAAAGGACATTCTGCCAAAAATAGCAAACCTTTTCCGGGCTGCACGGAAATTGATCTTGATTGGCTTGGCTGGGCTGGGCCGGGTGGATGCTTTTGGCACAGAGACTCGCACAGGCAATTAACGGGAAAATTGACCGAATGCAAAAACGAGACGGGAGGCTCTCTTCCCATTTGCTTCTCCATCCGTGGCAGTCGCCACACGCACCACCGAGCAGTTCAACCAACCACCGAGCAGTCAAAACGGTCCATGCCATGCGGAACTAAAACGAACTCCCGAAATCCAATTAAAACACGAATCACGAGTAAAACTCCATCATCCAGAGAAAGAGGAGATGAATTGCTATCCACACCGGTTGCTATCCACCGGGTGCACACGAGGCAACCCAATCCCATCGGAACGTTAAATGCATCCCGGACCCTTTACTTTTCTCGAAGTAAAACTCGCAAATCAAGGGCCGCAAAATTGAAGAATAACATTGAGCACGGACCAAGACAACAAGAGCTAATTACTGCGCGCCCGGTGTCTTCGGCTTATCACAACATCTTTCTCGCGAGCTACGAGATTCAGCGAATCGTCTTTTCGCCAAAAGATGGGAATGATGCTGATGTTTCAGGTTGCTCACCAACCAGGGCCAGAGAACTAGGGACTGAATGATGGTCTACAGAATGTAATCAATGGGTTGTTTATGTGCCATTTGAGAGCCGTGAAGTGTGCTCGTTGAGCCGTGACTTGTGGAACGGGAGCATCCAAATTCTACACAATTCGTCGGAGCTCGGCGGAGACAATTTATAGGACATTAGAAAGATAAAGGGGCACGGAATCTAAACTGAATGGAACACATTATCCTTAAATAATTGCGTGAAGCAGCATCTCAAGAGTACACTAGAGAGGTGGTTGAGAATTGAGTGTCAATGACACCGTCACCATTTAACTGAATCACAAAATTCATTGAAGAGGTTTTGTTTCAGTAATCTAGATGACGGAAGAGCAAAGGTCCGAATATGATATGATTATGTGCGAAAGGTTAGTTGGTAGCACATTTCCGAGCGAATTGAACCGCCATATCAGCTGATAGCGACCGAGCAACTCAAGTCTATCAAAACAGTAAACCCTCAAGGAGCGAATTTTATTTTTTGTTGATTATGCCACCGACAGTCGTGCGATTATTTTTTACTTACAAAGTGTGTTAAGCTCTTATCATCAATGATTCACCGGACATGTCTGGTTCAGTACTCAAATCATTCCGGAGTCAACTTACCACCTCCTGGAGCACCATTGATTGGAGTGCTGCCCATCAATCTGAGCTGGTAAAACATTCCGCCGGTTTTATCCCGCTCACTTTCACAAATTATGTTCCAACGGCATTTATCTACATGCCGAATTCCACCAAAAGCATTCTACTTCCTGGCACAAAAAAATCAGAATTTATCTGCCGCACATCACATCGCGTGTCAGACAGACACAGGGACTCAAACCAGAGGGACCAGAGATCGATCCCGACAAATTATTGACAGCAGCATGGCGGTGAAACGGTACATTTCACTGCACCCAAAGTGCATCACGAAAAAAAAAGAGGGAAGCATCCCCAGCACAGCACACGAAACACTCGCTCAAACGCTCAAATCATGCGGAAAACTCGAAACCTCGAGTTTCCGTTTCGGTGGCGCTCTTCCGGAAGCACGGATCGCGGTGGTGCCATCGCTGGCGCCATTATCTCATTCCGGAGGAAAAGGGATAATGAATGGTCAGCAAAGGCTGCGACCGTCGAGGGTCGAGC
>NC_064877.1:72028146-72050646 GCF_943734665.1 Anopheles aquasalis | reverse complement strand
GCTCCACGGCTGCAATGACAGCACATAAAAGAGCATCACAACCGTGCGCTCGGTTTCGGATATAACTCAACTCCCCCTCCAAGGCAGAAAGAATTTCAACTTACGAGCTCCAGTGGTGCAACGTAAGCTTATACTCTCGTGGGACCATTTGGTCCCAAGCACCGCAGGCAGGACGAAAGGATCCTAACAAGCACCCATGTATAATTAAAAAAAAGGACGACCTCGTCAAGCGCTGCGCTCTTGCGCCGTATCCTTGTATCCCGCGGTAAAAATGTAAAGCCACTCCAGTTGCCTGGGACCATCTTGAGGTACCTTTTCACTTCGAGGAGTCGAACCGCATCGCTGACGATGCCGGCTAACCAGTAAAACCTCCTGGTGGTGGTGTTTGAATAGGGTCTTCCCCACTGGGGGTGGTTTTGCCCTCTTCCGATGTACGTCCTGATCACAGCGTTGTAAAGCGAGATTGCTGCGGCGAAATTGTAGAAACTTTTGTAGCACATAAAACTACCTCTCAGTCGTGGAAGGAATGAAGAACATTTTTGGTAAACTCTGCTCCGCTGTCACTTTCTGCCACCAAACTCCGCTGAACCCAAAAGTGCAAAACCTCATTTACCCTTTCCCGGCAAAGGGTCTGCACAGTTTGTGACAATAAAACGGGTCCAGTGCGGTTCAGAAAGTTACAAGATGGCGGGAAACAAACAAACCGGGCCCTGAAGTGATCCCAAAAACGGAACTCGTCCGGCACTGTCCGTCCGGTACACCTTGAGGGTTCGCTCCTTGGCCGGAGGTCATAAATTTCTTTTTCATTGCAATTAGGTCTCAGTGGACGGTTCAAACAACGTTCGGAGCCATCGAGAGTTGCTTTTTTTAATATGAAGGTTTTGCTCCGTGTGGCTGTACTGTGGCAAGATGCAATACACAACACAACAGCTCGTGGTCTCGTGGTGTATTCCCATTCAGCGGGAGACCATATGTAGGTCCGGATGGTGAGAGAGTCCAACTTTTCCTCTTCCTCACCCCTTCCAACGAGCGGTAGCGGCCGGAGACAACCTGACAGACTAATAGTAAAATCAAATAAAAACTTTAACGACCCAACCGATGGTACATGGGCACTGGCACCGTGGTGGTGGTGGTGGCAACACAAACCCTTCCTCCCATCCCCTGCTCCTAGTTGCGGTCGAGAGTAGCACTCACCTAGTACGTCGCTTACCATCCAATCCAGCTGCTGCACACCAGGATGCATCCACACAGGAAGCCGAGGACCATTTTGACGGTTGGTCTTCGGAGGATGCATCACGGTAACCACGGTTTGCGGTCATCACCCCCTCTCCATGTCTCGCCGGTCCGTCCCGCGCTCGCGGATTCAAACCGATTGTTCGAAGCTGGCGAAAAGGCGATGCATCGTTAAGCTCGTCGCCACAAACGAAACGCGACAATGCACTTCTCCACTTTGCAAGTGCATCGAGCAGTTTGCCAGTTTAACGATGCAGATTACCATTTGCCTTGCCCGCCACCAATGCTCCTTCCCATCCCCGCTCGCTCTCTTTCTCTGGTGCGCAGCATTTCACAGTGACATTGTTGCCGATAGCAAAAGGCTGTTTGTGGCCGCAGAGCGGAGGAGTCAGAAAGCTGTGCATCCTCTCCCCACGCCCCGCGCCCGAAAGGTCTCTCCGAAGTGTGCAGACGGCATCATAAATAAACCACTATCTGTGACATCGCGAATAAAGGGAAAAAAAGTGTACGGAGGAGTAGCCGTAACCGCGAACCAACGGAGCAGGGTGCTGTGGACTGCTTCCGCGGCTGCTGCTGCTTCTGCTGCTGCTGCTGTTCAGCGAGTGAGTGAAAAACGGTGTAATGTGTGGAAGACTAGCAGTACAGGACTACTAAATGCACCTCACATCACTACTTGTGCCGTGTAGGACCCCCGTACATCCAGCCTAGCTTCTTCGAGTCCCATAGAAATCACACGACTGCCTAAGGAAGCTGCTTCCGGGCGAGAGCTGGCACTCTAACGGGGAGCAATACATTGAGGTGCGGTACATGGCTTTGGGGAGGGGGCTGATGAGTCGAGACGACGTTTATCTATTTGCATCGCGCCCTACAAGAAGGTTTACCTAGTGCCGTCAAGACGAATAAGGAGGAAAGGTGGATGGGGGGGCGGGGGAATTTAAAAGCTTCAATCATAGGACGCTCAGCGTAATACGATTTTTTCGCTCAATTTAGTACAACATCTGCTTGTGGATTATGTTAATCGGTTCTTGATTGGCGGCACTTTCGTCGTAAATTGATACAGAAAACTATTTGCATAAGCAATTTACAGCCTAAAATTCGATCTTATATTCTCTCAAGATCTCAAAAATTATCAAAGTTTATACACTTGTTATCATACATTATAAGCAAATGTTGCTGCAGGAATATTTGCAATAAAAACCTCGTAAAGCTTTAAACAATCTCCACGTACCATGGCACGAGAATGTGTCGGCCACATACATAAAGGAAGGGCAAATGGGTTTTCCATTAGCGATGATTAGTTTATTGCCACCGTAGACAAGGATAACTCTACGGAGGGAACCACAAAACCGCACCACCACAAGAAAGATGCGCCAGAGATGCCGCTTTCCTCCTTCATTTCCATTTCGCTTATGAAATCGTAATTTTATAAAATAAACCTCATCCTTCCGGGCCGGGCCAGAAGAAGACATTTGAATGTCTCCTGCCACTCGTCATCGGCCAAGAAAAGTTAATCAAACAACGAATTTACGAGATTACTTTCCGAAACCAGAACGAAACCGACATTTGCTACAAAAGCAAGAACCTTCGACCTTCTCCGGGGAGGAGAACTTTTGCGGAGTCTGCGTCTGCACTTTTACCTTCCGAGTAGTAGCAGCCGAGTAAAAAGCTGGCACCGCCAAATTGTGATGACACTAATGGAACCATACCGCACCACGGAACCTCAAGATGATGCCGTCCGTCCACTGTCACACAACTCTTGGTGAACCGTGCTCGGTCGCTCAATTACGCTGTTTCTGCCTCGGGGGTTATAACCTGCTGCTCTATAGAGCTCAAAAAAGCCACGAAAGAGTGATCTCGCGAAGTGATGGAGCACGGCCCAGAAATCCGGACCAAGTGTCGCTCACGAGCTCACGTTTCTTGTGCGATAAGCACCCGGGCCAATTCGCCATTCACAGTCGACGCAGCTCGCCTCGATCTAGAGGTACTTCGCATTCGTTATCTGGCTTCAGCAGCACCGGCAGCAGCAGCAGCAGCAGAACGTGTCCTCTCGGTGTCGCCAAACGAGACGTGACCTAGGGATTGTTCTGGCCAACCATCCCCACGGTTTGTGGAATGCTCTAAAACCCCGTACGAGCGTAAAAGATACGAGGCTGGCGATACGAAAGCGAAAGTGCATTTTTGCTGCCCGTTTGCACACCCACGCCGAATGCGGAACCAGCGGATGGTGTGCTCAGAGTTAGAAGCGGAACAAAAAGGTTGAATCCGAAATCAGTCGCATGCATGGCCCCATGGCGTTCGTCAAAAATAATTTATAGCGGCACGTTGCGTGCATAAATTAAATAAAAAGGGCCAGCTTCAAAGTTTTGCTCACCGCTGCTGACTCAGCATATGTTTTGTTTTGTTTTTTTGTTTGTTTGTATGTGGATTCTTTTTACACCACCATAAATAGTGTCTCAGCGAGGTGCTGATGCGTTTGCGTAATGTTGTCTGATACTAAAAATGGAGATTCTCACATGAAAACGAAATTTGGCAGACGGATGGTCTTGAGCTTCAGCCCCTTTCCCTGGACGAGAGTGAGTGTTTATGTTGTTAGTACCGGGTTGTGAATCCACTTGAAGGTGTACGTGAATGCCTCATAATATCATGCTTAAGACCATTTCCAGCATGGTGCGAAAATTATTTTAATATTCATTGAATGAAGTGCTGGTGCTGCGAGAAGAAGAGTCTCTGGTTATCTTCCTTTTCCCTATGTGGTTTGTGCAGAACGATAAAACCAAAAAAGACAGACAGTATCGTGTAAACCATGCGTTCTTGACACACTCCAGAAGCGGCAACCACACGACGCACCCGCACTTGACCTTGCCTCTTGAACGTAAACCCATCGCGAAGAAGTGCTTCTTCCTAAGCAGACCAAACACCACGACTCCATATCTGGCTCCAAAGAGAGGACCCTCCAGAGAGCAGCGAGCTGTCGAAGGTGCTATGGTACGATAGTTTGTCCACTTGAACTTCCACTCTCCAAACCGGCATGTAGCTTGAAAGGGTGTTGAAGGTTAATTTGTGAGGTCTACGTTCCGCTCTTACGCCTCTAGCTTAGCCACTGTCTGCCTGTTCGAAGTCCTTCTCTGCTCTCTCCGCCTATGCTAATAAGCCTGGCGCCGAGCTGCCTTTGTGGGAGCAGCAGTAGCGAGCGGGAGTCCCGAGGCTCACTGGATTAAATTGCAAAAACTCGCATACATGCGACACCGAACCGGTCCGTCATGCCCTCGGGCTAGGGTGCTGCTTGCTCGAGTGGCCGGTGCGAGTGGATTGGTCCGTGGATTGGGTAACAGCAGCAACAGCAGCAGGTGCTACTGCAGCATATTCTCCCGCGAGACTGACGCCCTTGACCGTCGGCCAAATTCCATCGGTTATGTGTCTAACGGCGGCGTTATAAACATTCTGCTCGAGCTCGGGCTACACACAGCTGCGAACGGTCACCGACAGTGCTGGCTGGCTGCTGGCTGGCTGCTGGCTGGGGTATGGTAATGAAGTTCGTGGCATCGCTATCCATCGCGTTTCCGACTGATGGATGGTCCAGACCAGGGACAGGTTGTTTGGTCGTTTTTCAGGTTTCGGGCACCATTTGACAGCACAAACAAGGGACATTTTTGTCGCACTTTCCCTTTTTTTTTCGACGTTCGGCGGACTTTCCATGGGCGCGTAACTCTGCAGCAGTTGGCAGCTGGTTGGCAGCATCGAGCGGCATTGCAGTCGCCGGTCGGTGTATGATGTTTGCTCTTCCACCCCCTTCGTTTTTCGGGGATCGGAAAGTGAAAAGTGCTGAATGCGGCAAGAGTGCGGCGTTAAGTTCGTTGAAATAAATGGGATTGAAGGAAGCAGACTGTTTGCAAAAAAGAAAAACCCTGCCCGTCACGACGAGCTGCCGATCCGGACAGGAATGTAATTTAGATTACCTCACCGACGCCCAGACAGCATAACAAATAGAAATAAATTGTTGCACTGGGCATTTGTTTGAACATAAATGCGCCAGAAGCAATTCCTCACGATAGTCATAACCGGTTGTTCCGTTGTATGTAAAACACCACAACGGACACATGTTTATTAGATGATGCAGATGATAATCATGCAACCCTCCCAGCATCATCACCTCGCTCAGGAAGGCTGCCTGGTTTACGCATGAGGCGCTTCTAATCTTGTGGGGCCGCCTTTTCTGGGCAAACAACAACAACCGCCCGCCACCAGACACATCATCGTGTGCCATGAAGGACCTTTGGCGAGGCTTTGCGTTGGCGCCAACGATGTTTTCTCCGGAGACACTCCGGAGTCTGACGGATGTATCTGCTACGCTAAAGGCCACCTTCATAAACCTTTCGCTGGCTTTCTGTATATACCGGAACTGGCACAGTCATATATTGGTGCAAGCGATAAAGTGCCTGGCCAGTCGGTTGGTCTTGTGCTTGATCGAAAGCAGCGCAATGGAGAACATGTTGCCAAGTGCTATGCTCTGTTCGCTGGAAAGGGAGAGGACCGCAGGCTGCAGATGCAATTTACCACTTGATAAAGGCAAATAATCCCAAATCATCCGCCCGTTGTTATTGATTGGGGCTGGTGTATCCCCGTGTTCTGCCGTCTCGAGATACAGGATGGCGACGGCAGATAGCCAATCGAGAGAGCATCCCGTTCCAGTGGTTCGAGCATCTGGGCTGTCTGCTATGCACAGAGCCTTGTTTCACAAGCATCTTATGCTTGGTGGGGTGGACAACCTCGATCGATTAGGCGTTTGCAATTGGGATCATAAATAAATTAGATTTTCAACCGTTTAAACACCATTAAAGGATGTTGTGCTTTATGGTGTCGTCCTCCTCTCATCGTTCGATCGATGGCTTTAATCGAATTATCAAACTTTTACCAAATGAGTTCTATAAAGAATTCTACCTTTATCATTGAACATTGAAACTGTTTTCTAAAGAGACATTTCTAAATAAAATCGATAATATAGCAACATTATGTTGAGGACCATTACCTAAAGACTCTGGACGATGGCTAACAGAAGCTGCAATCATTCTATTGAGTGGCCCCCCTCCCCCTTATCCCTCATTAATCACATTCCCTCACATCGCGCTGTCGTTAAGCCCAGCTGACGCAGTTCGGCGAGAATTCGATTGAATCGATGTTGATTGGGCAAAATGATTTAGAACGGTCACTTATATCCGCCCCTCGGCTAGTAGCCCAGCACTTTCTAACGATCGATTCTCGCCACATTCCGTCGATGAGTCAATCGAGTGGAACTCCATTATCCAACCCGTGGCTGGCTAATCAATAAGTCAGCAGCAACTGCTGCCAACGACCGCTTAAACGCTTCTTCAAGTACCTTATTTGGACAACATTATTGTTAATTTCCGTTCTGGTCGCGAGACTTCCGATGCGAGAGAACCGTAGAATAGTCGCTGACTGATGAATATTCAATCATTTTTCAATTATTTCGCTATTAGACGTATGTTAATGTGTTTATCACACGGACAGCCAGGACCGGACCCGGACCCACCACCACCAAATGCGGTCTGCGACCACGTGACAAGCATAGACCGGAGACGGCTCGACTGTTTGTGCTAATGAAGTGAGCTCGCTAGGAGCTCTCTCCGTCTCTATTTCTTGGCACAAACAATCGATTCGAATAGTGTCCCGGTCATTCGCCGTAAATGGATGCAATGGTCAAACCCGATAGGAAGGAGGCAGGTGGTGCGTTCTGTGGCGTGTTAGAGATTGCCTGAGCTCACGAATCTCACGTCGATGCCCAAGTGTGCCCAAGGCAGCTCCCCAATAGGAAATGGTTAAACTGGTAAACAGCTTCTATTAATTTATTTGCCCAATAACTTCGATAAAGCGCTCCAGGAGGCGAGAATGTACTCTGCTTTTATTTGAATTGTACTTAACGCACGCCCGATTCGACCACGTCCGGGCACTTGAGCGAGTGTCTGCGAGCTTGTTGGCTTTCACGCCAATCGATAGAACCGTAAGAAGCTTTGCTGACGTCGTCTGGCAGCCGTCTAGGGTCTAGGTGCTCTTGTAGCAGCAGAGGGGCCAACGGCGGTCTTTGCACAGCTGTTGGACGCTGTGTAAGGAGGAAGCTATTGCGCAGTTTAGAGAGTTCTCCATATCGATTGTTTATTGATTGGGAGATTTTTTGTTATATCTTAGGATCATTTTCTGGCATGGAACTGGTAAGATCATAACAGATGTTTAGTAGAAGGTGCTCCAATGCGATGAAACACAAGTGCCCGCACCAGAACAATACGATTCTTTACTGCATTCCAACCAACTCTGGCCAACAAAACACTCAACATTGCGTAGACGACGCCTTCATCCAGTTGCGCCAGCGAATGGTCACCGGAGAAACTTAATTAAAACTCAATTCCTACAAACTTGCTCATCCGAAACATTAATTTATGTCCACAACAGTCTGCAGCGAACGTATGCGAACGAAAATCGAATCTCGCTCTTCACCAAACCCAAAATGCGGTAAGCAAATCGACGGCCCCAAACTGCTTTCTGATGCAAAATGTAATTTTCCTCGCTTCGAATGAAAATGCTCGCACCGGGGCACGTGCCAACATAGCATAATCAGCGGCAGCAGCACCACCACCAGAGGGTGGAAGTGTATGTGGAAAGCGGGGATTGTTTTATGCTTTTGCCGCATCGCCACATCGCCGAAGCGCGAAAGCGAGACACGTGTCCGCACAGTGAGCGTTTACACTCTCGGCTCCCTCTCGGTTGAGTGACTGGATTTATGTTGCTTTCAAAGCGCACGCAAGGAGCAGGCACCAGGGAGATGGCGCCGAAAGGTGCTAATTTCAACTTATGAATAACTTTATTACCCCATTGTTGGACCACCCTCGCCGCCGCCGCCGCCAGCCCAACAACATCACAAGAACGGAACGGAACAAACAGAAACCTTCGCGAAACCGCGTCTTGGGCCGGGTTTAATCGACAAAGAAGCGGTCGGTTGGTAGCGCGATTGCGTTGTCCAAAACAGCGGCGAACCGGCGCAACTCGCTTGTCCCATAAATTCATCCCGTTCCGTCCCTGGGAACTGAGACCACTGAGACCGTTGGGCTGGGAAACAGACAAACGCCTCAGACAACTTCCCATGGCACTGTACACCACGACTGGAAACAATGTCTACTAACCCGGCAGCAGCACCGCCAACAACATGTGAATGTCGGTCGATGAAGGGCGTTGTGCGGAGCGCACACATGATCTGGGCGCCCGTCGGACACATGGCGGGTGGTTTGCGTTCGCTCATTAAAACCCACCTCTTTGCCCACACTTTTGCTCGCCAATTAGTTACGATTTTGAATATTTTGTCGACATCAGATCAGGTTTTTTTTTGTCGAGCGAACGAGTTAAAGATGAGAATGCGAAACGACGCTTTTAAAAGCTCATTTCACACTTTGTTGCCGATGATGACGGAGATGGTGGACTTAAGGACGATCTTTTGGGGTTTAACAAGATGGACAATTTATCAGACAACACTCATCAAGCGATAGCGAAACTTTGCCAAACCATGATCAGATTAGAATTAACCGCCCTCCTGCCATGTCCAGCGATGCTCACGAGAATAAGATGAGCCTTCATTGGGACGACGGACAGCACAAACTAAAGGCCGAGAAAAGCCCAAATCGAGAAGCTGCTGGAGGAGTTGTTGCGTGAAGAACAACTTTTCCTTAATCGTAACCGTTCCAACGGGAGGGTGGGGGGAGGGATGCTAATGAAGATACACGAAATCTCGCACCAGCATCCCAGCATCACAACACCGGGGGTCGTGTACCACCTTCCTCAACGAGACGAAATCATACTCTCGGCCATTCGATGGACCAAACGCAGGAAAAGTTTTGTGAAAAGAGAATTGGACGCCGAGAAGGGTCTGCGAGGGAAAAGTTTCTGGGTGCCGGCGCAACGTTCATCAGTGGCTTCGGACCTACGCTCGACACGCTGGCTCGACAGAACCTGGCCTGGTGGAGTCAGAAAGTCTGGCAGTCGGGCAGTGTTGGCAAGTTTGCTGTTCTTGGGATGCTTGGTGTTCGTTGAAGCAACAACATTAACGTTCCACCACCAGCACCAGCGGGGGACTGAGGCTCGCGATACACGATAAGAAAATGCAGGATGGATGGATGGATGGTTTGGCGCTGGTTTGGCACTGGCTTTCAGCTAGAGCAACGAGACGAGACGAGACGAGACGGCGTAGCAGCATAAAGTGAAGAAAAATAGCCTTCAATTTAAAAACTTTCCTTTCGTAATTTGAAGCTGGAACGCGCTCGAGGCAGCGTGGTGGAAGCGGGACCGGCCTGGTGTAAGCAACTAGTTTGTATGCTCTGCGTTAAAAAGTTTCTGGACAACAATTTAGTTGCATGACACTTTAAACCACTTCTTGACTCCCTTTAAGAAGAGGTTGCTTGTTGTTTGCGTCGCTCAATGTCGCTATTCATTCCAAGGGTCTAAATATAAAGGAAGAGTAGCTCGGCAGTAAGCTACTGAAGTAAACCACTCCATAAGCACTCGTACACTCGCAAAAAGGGACGAAAATCTCACCATCATGCTGGGGAAAAATCGATAAAATTCTGTAAAATATATGCTCATCGCATCCAGCACCAAAAACCCAATGCTGACTCATTCTCTGCACATGGAACGGCAAATAGTTAGCTTCGGTCGCCAGGGAGATCAATGAACCTCCACAATACACCACACACAGGCACCATATCATCCTCCCAAAAAGGGGAGAGGAGTTGGGTCTTAACCGAAAACGGGTGGAAGAGTGTCCGGCACTTTGACCTACTTTTCGAGCGACGAGATCGAGACCGACCGACCGACCGACCGACCCGCAAAACCGGCCATCCAGAAAACGCAAACACAACGCACTCCCACCTACCACCCACCACCTGCCAAAGGATGTCCCGCAACGGTGGTGGTGGTGTTTCGGTTCGTGGCGCGGTTGGATCACTTTCGCATGGCGAAGCACACACGCGCTGCACGCGCCACGGTCAGCCAACACATCATAAAACAGCGAATCCACCTACGGGAGTGGAGTGCGCGTCCCCCCCACCGGTTGAATCCGGATTTTGGACGCAAAAACCCGTCACGCGGCGTCACGTCTTGGCGCGGACGCAACGAGGCGTAACGTGCAAACCGGCCAAGCCAGCCAACCAGTCAGCCAACCAGCCAGCCAGTCGGTCGCCTCGCACCTTCCTATCGACGGGGTTCAGTGACCAGCGAAAGAATGGGTCGAGGTGGACCCGTCACACCGAAATGCGAGTCCGATTCACCTGGATTTAAGATGTCCAATTACTGTTTGCGCACTCGGAATGGGTTCCCCCGTTTGTTACTGTCGCACCTCGCACAACAATATCCCATTTGGCGCTAGACTGTAATCATGTTGAAGCTGTTGATGCTGATGGTTGATACTATTTGGCGCGTCACTCTGATGCGTCTTCTGACTCATCCTCTCGTTCCAGAGCTGACAGGAAACCCGTCGAAAGATGGGAAAAGAACGAAAACCATTTTCCAACCCGCGAGTCCCGAGGCGCGACAGCAGACAGCGCGCCGATTATGCGAACGAAAATAGCTCTGCGCCCGGGTTCCGCATGATGCGAAGGGCCTGGGCAGCCATCATAAACCCCCTTCATGGGTCGCCTGTGACACTTGTGCATCGGTGACATGTTTCTAAAAATAGATCCATAGTTCCGTAATTACAAACATTATTTACTCGCTACGGAGTGAAGCGAGAGAGAGAGAGCCTAAGCAACGTGGGGTCGCCGTTTTGGTTTGGTGGCGGAAAAACTCATTTAACATATCTGGCTGGTGTACAACGATTTTCCTCGTCACGTTGTCGTTGCAGTAATTGTGCCGAACGGAAACTTGTGCTCATCACCGGCCACGTGATGCACGCGCAATCATCATTGTGCTACACACAACCGTCACGTTCGAACTGTCGTTTAAATAGAATGTGAGTTCGTTTGTCTGTTTAAAAAACTAAATCATTTCGTCCTCCTCCTCGGGGTGTGTCACCATTTGTGATGCAAATCACGAGCACAAACTGACACCCGTTCGCTTGTCGATCAGCTATTACCAGGTTTTTGCTAAACAACTTCATCGTCCCCGTCGCGAATGGCGCATCAGGTGTAGAGACATAGTCGCTGTTTCGTTTCGAAACATGTTTGCCAAATAAATCGATTCTTAAGCTCTCAATATGACGAACACACACGTTCGCAAGCATTCAATTGAATCCGGGAGATGCAAATTATGTTGATGACTTTCAATTAGAGTCAAATCGGTTCCTGATTGTGTGGCGTGATTTGTGAACCTGCACCACCATGCCCACCACTAAACGTCACCCCTCCAGGGCGAGCATCGTGCAAAATGGGAAGAGAAGGGGCAAAAAATGGATAATACGATTACGTCAACCTTAATCCCGGAAGGGGAGGAACCACCGGTGCGCTTTGTCGACGTCAACTGAACTGAATTGACGGTCGATGAAATCAAATATCCGCATATGTCTGGTTCACGTGATGTGCCGTGCCGTGTGCTGGGGATGGGAGTGGGGGGGCGGCTAGAATGGTAACATTCGCCACTGACGCCACTTGAAGGTCATTAGCGAATGTTGCAGTGGGCCACCAGACGGCATGCCAGCCAGCCAACCAGCCAACCAGCCTTGTGTTTGCGGTTTTGTGATGAGTTTTTGCCGCAGATCGATAATACAGCCGGAAGGGTGGAGGATGCAGCAGCAATGCACTCGCCACTCTACCACACATCCAAGTATCAATTGAATAATTATTTCCGAACACGATTGTAGACTAACCGAGCGCTAGGCGCGTGATGGATGGCGATTGCCAGGGTTGACCGCTAAGGTCGTCTGCAGTAATTTGATACTTGTGAAGGTTATACCGCTTGTGAAGAGGGTACTGCGTGCGCCAGACAACTGACAGGATATTGATTACATTGTGGTAGTACGCTGTTTTAACACTAAATCGTTGTACTTAAGAGAGACCGGTAATGGCGAGAGTAGTACAGCTGCAATCGAGATCAATACCTGGAAGAAAGGGAGAAAAAAGAAAGCTTATTAGATAAGTTGATAGGATAATGAAGTCTATCACAAATTCCGTAAGTTTACAGGTGTAGTAATATGAAAAAGTGCTCTAAGAATAATTTTATACGCTAGATCCTTAGAATTGATCTCTTCAGTAACCTTGTGTACATTGGTTTTGACAAAATAAATACTATTTTACCAGTGAGGCGATATGTTACATAAGACTGAACAATTTCATTTGACGTAAAGTAAAGAGGATAAAAGACAAGAGGCAACTGGCTGAATTATTCGTGAAATATTCACCAGAAAGCTGTTGAAACACGCATTAAGAATAGTTAATGTAACACATTACCACCGCAATTTAGACAACTACCATCCGCGTGATCTTCTGCCTTTTTTCCAAATCCAGCGCAAATTAGCGACTGAAAACGATTCGCAATCGATCCACGAACGAAAATTTCCTTCCACAGAACTACGTCCGACTAGAAGACCAGTTTTTTTCTTCTGCTTCTTCTACACAACTACCTCCGCAAGCAACGCAAACCAAACTGGAATGGACGTACTCACTGCTGGAGCAATAAGTGAGCAAAATACCATTTTTCTCACAGCGGATGATGTTCTAACAACTTCTTTCCAGACGAAGCAAAATTACGAGCCATCCGGGACCGCGTAACAACAGGGATGAGGCGGCAATAATGACTTCTCAGCACACAACAACAACAACAACATCAGGGCACCAGCTCCACCCCGGCTGGAAGGCAATTATAGAGCATGATTTTCGAACAGGCGCGCTTGACGAGTAGCGAGAGAGATGAAACACCTCCTTAAGCTGTTGCGAACCTCCGGACCTAACACAAGACGAGACGAGAGCAAATGAATGCCTTTAGAAACAGCTTCGAATACGAATCCAACCCAGGGCGGGAGGAAAATGATAATCCGGAAGATCCGGCGCATCCCGGACCATAGAACCACAACAATCCCCTCCCTCTCAGGTCATCTCGGGCACTATTGGTGCACGAACATCTCGGACATATTCGGTTCGGTTCGAAAGTACAACACCCGCGACCATCACATAAACAATACCGTAATGAAATGGACAAGAGAGAGGGAGAGAGATTCGTGTTTGTTTGACCAGCGGGATCATGATGATGATGTTGCTTTACCCACACAACACTTATCAATTCCAGTCATATTTTTACGACCCATTGAAATGCTCACTCCAAAAGCCGCCCCCTCGTGCGAAGGAAGATATCTTCTGCGGTGGCGATGTGGAGTACGGTGGAGCAGCGCGCATAAAATTGTATTTGACCGCCTTTCGGTGTTGGTTTCGTTCGTTTTATGTTGCATTCAGTCAGCGCGCGTGCTGGCGATGTGTCCGATGGTAGGGTAACAGTACTTTTGTTCACTCCAAGCCGAAAAAAAACGGAAGGAACGGAAATGTCGCTTTCTCCATGGTAGAAGCAGAAAAGGTGGGATTTGAGCCGAAAGAATTGAGACCGAGACGGAATTGTGAATTATAGAAGGGAGTCTGACAGCTAGTGAAGCAACTACTACTACCAGCTACTTAACTGCTAACCACGGTCTCGGTGTAACAACAAAAAGGGAACCACCGGGAATAGTGGAGCTCCCGGAAGTTGATGGCGCACGTAACCGAGCACGTGATGGTGTGACACAGTTTTGTCCGGATTAGGAACTGGCGCCACCATGCCTTATAGTGATTTATGATGCTGTTGATGCCCGCATAAGCAACTTCAGGGCAACGAAGAACATGAAGTCGATGCTCGCCGCTTTTGGGTTGCGATTATTGGATTAGTGGCCCACCCTAGACGTGATCCAATGCTGTCTTGGGAGTTGCGGGCAAGCCTATAACACGCCACCAGGGCGCACCAGCTTCCTTGTAATCCAGTTCATCACGAACGCCAGCCAATGGCTCAATGTTTCGGTCCCGTGAGCCGGAGCACCTTATTACGGGGAAGAGTCGAGACGATGTGAAGGAAACTGGGCAAATTGAAATCGAACCACCAAAGAGAAGGTGGTGGTGATGGTCGTCGTGTCGATAAGCTTCGTGAAGTTCACCAACACTCCTCACTTCGTCCGTCCGTTCGTTACGGACGTTACTGGCGTCTTCAACTGCGATGGAGCTCGAGAGACACAGCAACTCACAGCTTACAGCAGTTCAGCCCTCAGCCGTGAAGATGATCTCAGCCAGCATGCAGAAGAAGAAGAGAAAGAAGAGACCACTCCCAACTCCCAAAGCGGGCGCGCGCGCAGCACGTCAATCGGCTGACGGCCCGAGGCCAAATGAAATCCATCCAGACAGGCAAGCGATTTGTGCCAGGGCTTTTTTTCATCACGCCAAGAAGCCAGAAGCTGGGCAAATCCTCGGCACTCGGTACTCGGTGGAGCAGCCGGATTGGAGGACGGCGCAAAAAAAAAGAAAGAAAAAGCTCGCCTGAGACCCTGTAAAAATCCCTTCTATTCTGTGGCTCGGTTCCCCTGTGCCGGTGAAAATGCTGACACCGTCGTCGAAGGGCGGATTGGTGGATCGTCGATGCCCTCGGGGCATCATTTCCTCAACTGCTGCGGGGGGGCCATTGACCTCCGCGCCGAATCGGAACGGCTTTGTCGGTCTCTCTTCTCCGGGCGGCGATACTAAATGCTCCGCGCGGCGAAATGACGCCGATGGTGCTGGCCCGTGACTCTATTCTCTAAATTTCCATCACTAAACGCTGCTGCTGCGGTTGCCGCCGGTCCGCTAAGCATGTCGCGAGCAACGGGATCGCACAAAGCGAGGTCACACCACGCATAGACCCCGCGCGCTTCGGAAGGTTTATGCGGCCACAAAGCGGCAATAATCATCCACAGACCCTGTGGATCAGATACCGATCAACACGATCACAGGAGGGTGCAAAAGGGGCGCGTACTTCCCCTTCTTCTTCTTCTTCTGGGGGTCCCTCTGGTCCCTGGTCCGGTGGCGAATAAGATACTTCATTAGTTTCATGCAGAAGTCAGAGGAGGAGCAGCATCTTATGTCAAGAAGGCACAAGACGGAACATGGCCAAGATGCCAACTCATCCGTCAGCAAAATCGTGACATTCCATCCCGGGAGTGTGTCCCGCATGCAAGTACCACCCCCTCCCTCTTTCTCTTTCTCCGGATCAGGCCATTCTTAACGAAGGAGGGCTTCCTTCTGAGCCCCGGCTCGGTGGTGTGGCGTGCGATAGCTCCCTGTCATCGACGAAGACAACGACAACACGCCCCGAGGGCATCATCAACCGTTGAAAGACGCCCTTCTCTTCCTCCTGCCCTCGGTAAACACAACCTAGGGCATTGGCGGGGGTGATTGAAGATCCGTTTGCCGCCCTCAGAATAAGGCGCTCGCCAAGAAGTAACAATTTTCTTGCCCCTAGCTACCCGTCCATCCCGTGCGATTAGACCAACAGGTTTCATTGTTGGTGAAAATTGTCACGCACTCGCCCAGTGTCCAGCGTCCAGCCGGGACACCAGCACAAACATATGTGCGGCACCGAAACATGCGCCAAATTGCTCCCTCGGTGGACATTATCATTGACGGAAGCGCGGCTCATCTCATCGAGGTACAGAATAACATTAATTCGATTTCCCGTCCAGCAGCAGCTGCTGCTGCAGATGGCAAACAAGAGGGTGGACTGATATCGTTACATAATTTCGTTACACTCGCTGTTTGTTGCTCTTTGTCTTGCCCTCGTTGGCCTCGATGGCGGCACAGGGGTGGATTGTATTCTGCCCACGAACGCGAGACATTCCAGTGGCGCCAATGGAACGTAAGATCCGTTCTCCAGCATTCCATCCAACGAAGAACGTGGCTGCGCCATGGAAGTATGTGACGTGACAGTCCGAGACCGAGAGACGGAAAGAAAGAGCATTCTCGAAGGTGTGTTCGCACTTTCTGCGAGTTGCGTAACCTACAGAGCTGGCGTTCGGTTATCAGTGAGTTTGTCTCAACAGCTTCCCACCCACTGGATACCACACAGATACATGCGGGCTCGATAAGGAGGTCGATTGCCAGCTTATCGTGAAACTATGCCAAGTATTTTGAGATGAATATGACGATTAAGGTTGCTCGTCGCGTCAAGTCGTACATTGCAGAATTCTGAGCTTATCTAGCGTCGGAGTTCCTCAAACCCGGTTACAGTGCTGCTCTATGCTCCATTTAAGAGCAAAGACATGCAAAAAACTGTTTGGAATATGAACCTAAAAGGGGGTTTTTTTTTAATAGAACACCCACACTGCAGCTGAAGGTGCGTCATCCGTGTGACCTAATGTTGCAAGCAGTTACGCATGTGCATCACATCCCATCGCGCCCAGCTAACTAAACAACGGAGACAACGGACCCTATGCCGACCATTTTGAGGCCAAAGTGTGAGAGAATCGATATTTCAATTAAAAATTCATCACCACACGCCGTGTGGGTGTGACAGGACGACGACGACGAGGATGATGATGGATACCCGAGACTAAAACTCGAACCGAAGTGTGTGAAACACTGTAACATGAAAGTAGATGTAACACATCGGACGGCCTGAGGCCCCATCTGCCTGACTTTTGCCTGGCTGGTGATGTCGCTGCAGTGTTGATGGCCGACCAAACCCAACGACCGGATGTACCCGGTTGATAGACAGCAGCAATGGGTGGGCGGGTGGCTGAGTGAGTGTCTCTTCTATTTTTATGCAATCGGGGGCGCACTATCAACAACTCGCCTCCCCCCCCAATAGTGGAAGCCAATGCAACGCACAAACCGGGCCACCAACGCGGGCGCCCAGCCCAGTATCTTCATCAACTTTTAAGGCGACCCTCGGAGTTGGTGAAGCAACTTCGAAGACTGTCAAAGGTTTATGTTTTATGCGTTCCACCCGTTCTGGCGCGACCTCGACCAGCGCGTGATGGCCAATCAATAATCGCATCGGGGGAGTGACACATCGTCGTTGTCGACACTGTCGTCCCTGTGTGACGAGCCGTAATGGAGCATAAAATATCGTTCGATTCCGGTCTCGACCGAACGGCGAAATGGTTCTCCCAAGTTGCACATCGTGGCGGTCAGCAAGTAGCATATGGTTGGTTGGTGCACCGTCGAGTCGAGGGCACGTGTAAGACCGCCGCGAGGACATGCTGTCTGGGGCGTGCGCGCGCCCCCTGCGCCTCCTTCCCCCTTTTTCGTGGCAGCAAGGTACGTGAGGGGAATGACGTGATGCAAGCACGATCACGGGCTGGGGAGCTCACGGGTGAAGGCTCACGTTTGTTGCATGTCACCCCCCCCCCCCCCCCCCCCGTTGGTCAACCTGGCGGACATGTGTCTTGTGTCTACGCTTGGTCCATCTTGGTGAGAGGGAACACATTTCTTTTTTTTTATATCAAAAAACTGTACAGCACAAACAGGTCTATGTTTTTCGTTCGAAAAATGAAATGCTATTTCCTCGTCTAAAATGTGAAAATTCATTTGGTAAAAGCCCACGATGCCGTTAGAGTTCAATTACTCGTCAAAGAATAACATCTCTCAGTTATAAAAAGGGAAGGGGGGGCACCCACATTTTAGGCAACAACATTGGCAACCACTTCCGGTAGCAGGTTAACTAGCACTAAAGCAGGTAAGCCGGCGAAGCACAACACAACTTTCATGTAGCAAACAACATGATCGATTTATGTACGGAGGTAAAAAGCAAACCGTCGGGGCCGGGGGGGTAACAGGAAGGACATGAATCAATAAAATTAACGACACCATTGACAGCGCCGTGCGCCATCAACCGGTGTGGGGAAGTTTCGATTTTCCACCTCAACACTCGGTGCTCCTCGCTGTACCTAGTGTGCCAACCTTGGGTTGGTGAGGGGATCGATACTTTCGGAAATTTCGCTTCACAAACTGGCAACGTGGTGCAACGGAAGCATAACTCCAGAATGTGGTTTGCCAAAAACCCGAATTCTCCTCTTCTCTTTCTCTCTCTCTCTCTCTCTCTGTCGATGAAATTGGATGCCACAGAGATGGAATCGATTTTCATCGCCAGAGCGTCACATACTTCCGCGGGGCCATCAACTCGGCTTATGAGGCTCCGGCTAGGGGAAACATGAAAATTTGGAACGAAATATTAAACCACCGAGAAGATGCTTCTGATCCGTAAATGAATACTTTCTTAAGTTCGCACTCTCTCTCTTTCTGTGTTTCGGTATACCGAGGAACATGTCCACACCTGCGACCGATTCAGTGCTCAGACTCCCACTTCCTGCCAGAAACTTTGTCCACCGTTTTATGCTTCGACCGCACAGGCGGGACCGTGAGTTGAGGGTTTCGTGTCGTGGTATGGTGTGTGGCGCTAGCCTCCCAGGAGAAAACCTGTTCGGGGCTTCACTTCCTGCCTCCCCCCATCGGTGACGTTCTCCTGTACGCCTCTCGCGTTCGTGTACGACAGGATGTGGTGTTCGATTATTCAACATACACCCCCGGCTGCCAACCAGCCAGCCAGGCTGTCTTGTCCGCATCCATTGTGCACAAGGACGAGGACACAAGCAGGAAGTATGAGAGACAAAAGAGACGCGACGAGAAGAGAGGGAGAGGGCAACGCGAAACCGAGAGACTGACAAGAAAGATGTGATCAAATGGAATTACATTCAGCATGGCATGGCGTAGCATGGTATGCATATGTTGTGCCCCGTCGTGTTGGCGCTAATGCTTGCTGGATGTGCCAAGCCAGTGCCGAGTGTACCAGGCGGAAGTAGCAGCCGTTCATGGGCAAAATGGGCAAAAGATGGCTCGTGAAAAATAGCCACAATTGAAGTGACAAATTTATCAGCTTAACGTCTTCCTCACGAACGCGAACACAAGGGGTGGTTTTGGGCCAGACGCTACATTGTTGCGCAGAGCCTGCGTGCTTCCTTCTCTCCAAGGGGCCACAACTCGCGAATTCGCGCAAGAGAATTACCCTCCAAGGAATGCATGCAGCGTGTGCGCTTTTGCGAAAAAAACCCACCATTTGCGTATATTATAACAACAAGCGGAAGGTACATTGAATAGTTGGTATTATTAAAGTATGTTAAAAGTTGTTAAAACAGCATTAAAAAAACCTTTGAACAGAAGTAATGAAATACAAATTTCATTAAAAAAAATCCGTTCATTTAATCACAGTTGGAAACACAAGTTGATAAAGGAAACGGAGTTTCCAAACATAATTCCTCTCTTTCTCCCTCAACCGCGCTCGATGACATTTTGCAATGCTTCGTTGAAGCGGCAATGTCGCGATAGAAAGCAGCAGATTCGACACGTCCGACATGGCACACCATGCTGCTGCTGCTGCTGCCACCACTTGCCGTTCGTCGTCTCGGTGATGCATTTCAGTGTCTCTTCACCATCACACCCGCGAAAACACCCCAAACTCCCCTCTGTCCTGCAAGGCACCATAGCATCATGAGCAGTGAAGAGGTGGAGAAGGCGCGCGCGCGAAGGTTGAACCGGATCGCGCAGCATTTCCGAGCTGAATTCACACGATTCTCGTGTGTTGCGGGCGCACAGAACCATGCTACGTGCCCCGTGCCCATCCACCGCGCCTGGTTGCTGCGAGTCGCGTCGCTGTCATTCATAAAAAAAAAATCGTGCCCCACCGAGGGAACCGCCATAGCGCCAGATTGTGTGTGCAGAACGTGAACTCTTGTGCTTGTCACGCAGCAAGCACGATCGCCGAGTGCACGATCGCGAGTGCAAATCGTGACACGGGGAAGAGTGTGCGCGCGGACCCGGGGTGGGCGGGGGGATGAAACCTGATTCCAACCGATGCACAATTAACACAAATCCATGGCCAGCACCACATACAATGGGTGGGAGGAAACTGTCCAGTGCAGGCGTTTTTAAACATTCTTACGACTTTATTTCAGGAAACAAAAAAGGCTCATTTTCTTTTATGAGCAAGCGAGATGCTGCATTCGAAAGGTCACTCGTGAAACCATAACCAGGAGGGGAAGAGGAGTACGTTTCGGTCTTCGTAATCTCTCAAAACAGTTTGCGGGGCTTTGTGTGGCTTCAAGTTAGCCAACAACATCAGCAGCATGTTGTCTTGTTTGCGTGGCGGCAACTTCATTGTCGATACAACGCCCAGAGAACATCATCCATACGGCAGCATAAACACTCGCCCCCTCGTTCGCTTACCAGCTGAGCTGCTCGATGGGAAATCGAGTAACGGCTGGGGGGGAAATTGAAAATTAATTCTATAAATAATGTCACTATGCGTTACGCAAACCTCTAGCTTACTCTAGCGGACCACCGAAATGAGCAGCAGCAGTCTCAGTCTCAGACCTCGGGACCGCAAGCTGAGTTATATGTTGCTGTTGCTGTTGCGTAGAAGTGATTTTGACATTTTGCTCGAGCCGATGTGTCTCTCTCTGGCTGCCCGCAGAGTGGACAGGCAGATTGCTTTGGCATTTGCGACCAATATTGACAGGCACGTGTTTAACGACGGCTTGTAACAACGCAGTAAATGGCACAAACACTCGCGGGTTCAGAAAAAGTATCGACAAACGGATATCTCTCGGCTATCTTGAATTCATATTCCGATTCCGCAGAAGAGCTACTTCGGAACTACACACCCCAGCTCTGTTTACATAAGTTGATGGGAATGCTGCAGCAGCAGCAGCAACAACATCATCATGACAGCATGTTAGGGTTGAATACTGTCTTGCTATAAATAAACTCCTCCATCGCAGCGGCAGGATCCGGTTCATCACCAACGCCGAGAGAGAGATAGAGAGATATGATGGCTTTGGTTGCACCGCAGGGACCATGCGTTGATCGGTGGTGGTGTGGCCCTGATAGGGTATTCGGAGAATTTTATTACATCCTCGCAGGAGTAGGAGTAGAAGAAGACCCGGGAAAGCGCCTCAAGCGAAAGGATATGAGAAGGACGCACAGCTCGGAGCACTGGAATGGTGGTAACACCAGCTGCACCAGGCGCCGGCTGACGCCATACGAGACGAAACCCGAGAAACGGTTATCCAAGGACCTGGACCTAGAGACCGAGGGCGGAACTCGACTCGATTCTCTGGTGCGACTTTCCGCCGTCGCCGTTTGTGGCTCTTTTCAATTTCACGCCATACATGGATAAAAATAAAATGATCGCATCTCCTTCTCTTTGCAGTCTTTCCACTTCCAGTGCAGGAAGAAAACATGACACTTTTCATACTGGTGCAGCAGCATAACTGGCGGATGCACTAGCGACCAACCCGCTGCATACTAACGCGACCCGAGCGTAAGCGTGGAACAAAAGCATCGTTTCAAATGCTTGGATCTTTAGCACATTCTCGGCTAGAATACCGAAGGAAACTCGCATCACTTTCGTCCGCTAGTCTCTGCTCGTCTGCTCGGTGCTCAATTTTCTGCAGCAACTATGTAGAACGATACCAGGTTCTACCGCATTTACTAGCTCGCTCTTTCTCTGTTTCATAAAACATACTACTTGCCGGGCGGTTTGGAACTATAAAAAAAACCCGTGGCTGTCCATTTGGTCACGTAGTGTAGAGACATTAGAGCGGAGTGCAGCTGCGGTAAGTAGATCTTCACAAAAGCCGGAACACAGTAGTCCACCCCTGGCTGGCTGACTCGCCGGCCGGGGATGTAATATTTACAATATTTCTGTTTACTATTTAATGAGCTGCTCAGCTGGCGGTGTGATGTGGTCAGCATTTGGCGTTGCATTTACATGTTACTGTAGCTTTCACGGTACTTCACGGCAGTTGCTCTCGTAACAAGCTACGTAGGAAGGAGTAAACGATTATCTCAGAGATAATGGAAGCTGTGAAGAAGGGTTTATGCAAAAGCCAAACCAACGATAAATGCTCACTCGGTGATAATAAGCATGCTACATGTGTTTTTGCTTGTTTTCAAAAAGTTAAATATATTAGATGAAGAATTCCGTATTCTGTTTTGTTAACTCGGTACACCAGGTTTCTGAAGCAATGAAAATACTAAAGAAATTTAGGTTGATCTTGATGAATGTTGAATAACAATGCCGAGTCTATTTTCGAGAAATGTTAACCAATGAAACGAGCAGTTGTAGACGCGTCAAGCCTATCATAAAATCCAATCAACATGTGTTCAAGTATAAACATTTAAACACAACATTTCATTCATCCGAAATGCATGTCGAACTTTACGTATTTATGTTCCACAA
>NC_064877.1:72013146-72015646 GCF_943734665.1 Anopheles aquasalis | reverse complement strand
GACAAAACTCACTGGCACTGATATCGAATGGTATGAATCGTCTGATGTATGGGCTTAAAGAAGTGTCTGGCCAATTGTATAATCAGAAAGTATTCAGACAAAATTGTTTTTTTTTTAATCATTTTAAAGTGATAAACTAAAGGATGGAAATGTAAGGAAATGGAGACAACGGTTTCCGTCTAATTTGTGGACGAAACGAAAGACCGATTACACGACAAATCACTCTTCTCGCGGAGCACCTGGGTCAATTAAATGCACGCTAATCAGCAGACATGGCCGACAGATAAAAATAATAATCGTTCCAATGTGTCCAGGACAGCGACAGGTCCGTATCCGATCGTTACACCGCTTCCTTTCACAGATTTGTAGGTGTCGATGCCAGATCCAATCGGTTTGCTCGGTCGTGTTAAGTGGCACCGCCACCGCAATGTGAGCCAGCAATGTTCGCGCAGGAAATTATGCTTTTTAGCCACCCAACGCGGAGAGGCTCGCGGGCTCGGGGCCAAAGTGTTACTGGTCGCAAACACACAATGTGAAACGCGGGGGGGGGGGGGGGGGTACTTATTACGGCTGAGGCCCGATCATTCCTCGGATCGTACCTCGGAGATGCGTTTTACACACGCCTGCTTCATAATCGATTAACAGTTTTCCGGCCACACAATGCTGTGAGCATCTGGCACCCCATCTCCACCGGACAAACCCAGGAGGAAGTACCCATACCCTCGGCTTGTGGTAATGAAGGGGGCCTCCCCCAGAAACCCAATGAGATGAAAATGATGCGAGAGAAATACTTCCTTTACAGCTATTTTTTTTTTTTATTTTATCGGAAGCTGTTGCCCCCCACACAAGCTGCGGGATCAAGTGTGTGGTTGATAAGCGACGAGCAGAAAGCGAAAGCGAGATAAAGCGAGCAAACGAATAAACCGATCGCCAGAGGAGGCACCAGCAGAGATGCCGGGATGGTGGAAAGCCGCAGAAGCAGAAGGTGAAGGAAAACTGCGCATAAAATCTCGGCGCCTGATTGCGTAATGGGGCATGGGGCTGCATGAAGAGATGCCGTACAAACGTTCGCGATCGACCGAGTGGCCGCGGCCATCGATTAAGTCGGTTAATCGGTGGTGCAGGCGAACGCGTACTACATCCACTTTACGCTCGGTACTGCTGGGGCCGCGAGGCACAATTTCCTGCTCCGGAACGACCGGGAGAATACCGCGGCGGATGGGACGGAAACTGGCCACTCGTGATCGTAGAGGAGGCGTGTGCAGGACAGAATAGTCCAGTATGAAATTGATCGATATCAGTAGAAAGGAATTATGCCAGATAGCTTTGTAAAACTATGCCGGGGGTATCCAAACTAACTGAACCGCCTAGCTCAACATTGGCGGACAGGCGGACGACCCCTCTCCCAGCATCTACCGACAAGGCACGGTACAAACCGCATTCTTTAGGCACAATTAAACATGATTAACCTACGGGTGACATAACTGATCGGTCCCCGTCCGGGTGGAGTCTGGCTGTCGATTCTACTCGAGAGATTACGCGATCATGCGCATCTAATAGTGGGATCGCGCGCGCGCCCAATCCGCTGGGTAACATGTTTTGTTGCTTTACGACGCAGAATGCTGGCCTGCCTGGGTATCATAACTGTGGTAACTGTGCGGGACTGTGTGGCTTAGCAGTTCGCTAACTAAGCGCAAAGAAAGTCACTCTCGTCGCCGTAATAGAAAAGCCCCACGTGCTACGGTTCGATGCATTTGGCCACGCGTGCGCGTGCAAGAAAAGCGAAATCCAAACAGTGGAGCGCCAAACTGCTTACGCTTTATGACCTAATTTTGGATTCGTTTGTTCGGAGCCCAAAATAACCGAACTGGTGCTTGGTGCAGACAATCTTAGTCGATCTGCGGGGAAAATCATTAAAAGGTACGCGATTATTCAAGTGCTTCCCTCCGGAACCATTTTGGATAGTGGATCTCGCGGACGCGGAGAGCAAAGACATCCGTGGTAGGGATGTAGTCAAATCGGATCAAAAAGCTAAAATGCGTTCTGCATCGTAGATCGCTAACAAGCAACACCGAAGGTGTCGGCCCGATCCTTTTCGTCGGTCGCTTTCTTTCGAGTCTGCGCTCAAGTAATTGCGTGTACAAAACGGATAATTTGTGTCGTTTTCCAGTAATGTGTCTTTAAGCATACAACGCCGCACGGGGCTGCCTATTGAAGATTATGAACTGAGTTACGAACAGAAAATTGATTTCCAAACGTGCTCAACCAGATGCGTTGTGCTAAAACTGATTAAATAATGTAGATTTAGTATTCGTATCGTATTCCATTGGCGTTATATATAAATTATATTTGTTTCCAAAAACTATGAAATAGCACAGCATAAAATCTATGTCTCTTTACAAGCACTTCGGCAAAAATCACACGCTAAATGCAGGAACCGGCTGCCGTTCCCTTGAGGTTGCGAGTTTGAGGCTCTTGACCCATTCGCTTAGATTATCTG
>NC_064877.1:71998146-72005646 GCF_943734665.1 Anopheles aquasalis | reverse complement strand
AATCAAATAATCCACCCACTGAGAAGAGGACAAAACAAGATCCCTCCGGCGAGCCGCGGTCTATGTCCTCGTAAGTGTCGCTACGCAATAATCTGGACGCGTGAAGAGTACTCACATCATCATGGTTGGTCGGTCGGTCTGTTCCTGTTGCTTCGTGGTTCAGCACCCTTGTCACCCTTCGTATCCTCCACCACACCCCACTCCCTCCCGCTGGCTGACAGAAGATTCGATCCGCGCGCACCACCACCACCGTGCGCCATTTGTCATCGGAAGTTATTATTAAAATGAAGAGTGATTAATGTTGGAGAGCTTTAGATGAGCCTCGGTGGAATTGGCGTGGTAGTGGAACTAAAGAGAGCGAAAGAGGGAGTGTGGCAGGAGGGGGTGGCCTGCGAAATTTATGAGCATATAAGCGGCATATTAAAAGACGCCCCGGAACAGGTAGCATAGGTCACGGGGATGCGTGGATCGGGGATAATAATTATCGGCAAACAGAGGTCGGTCGGTCAGGTGGCCCGTCAGGATGTGGGACAGCTTCACTGTTTGCGTTGGCTTTGTGCCTAAGGAAGAAGGAAGTTGTAAATTATATTTGCAATTAATTTGCCAGAGATTTAATATTATTTTTTATTTAAAAAGCGTGTCGCGGTTTATTGTGTGCTGAGTTTTGGGAAGAAGTATGAGTTCGAAAACAGTGTGTGGAAAACACTTTTTATGGCACGTTGTCCCTTGGTTTTTTACAGTTTTGGTTTTGAAACACTCACAGAGTTTAGGTTTGTGACACAAGGAATGTAAATCATTAACTCCAGTTCCATTCAGTCATACCTAGAAATAGTTTTATTGCTTTTATGCCCAGTGTATTGTTGTTTTACAGCGTCTATTGTTCTTTGAACAATGGGTGCTATTGGCAATTGATTTAGAGATTTCCAAAAATGCTAGCAATTCGTTCAGTAACATTAAGAGCTTGCAATAAAGTGTAGCTTATGGTCGCATTGTTGCTGAAGAGGTGCTGATTTGTCATAGTTTGTGGTAAGTGAGAAAATAAAATAGTGTTCCTTTTGCAAAGCAGTTCTATGTAACTCATTTTATGTTATGAGAACAGATCTATAAATTTCGTATCTTTTATTTCGTACAATGTCAAGCAAAGCAATCATTCTGGCATCAATTTCATTCTGATCAAGCTTTATTCAATGTGGAAATAAGTTACAATATCACAAACTGTAACAGTACGAAAGATAAGATTGGTGTCATACTTTTTACTTCAAAACTAAGTTACATTTTCTTCAAGCAATTTAAACAATTCAACATGCCTTGAAAAGGAACCAATTGCCAGCATAAAAAGCGATCACTGATCTAGTTAAAATTGATGGCGACATTCCATCGTTACACTCGATGACTAATCGCGGGGGTCCCAGTGCCACGCAGCATCAAACATCTACCCTGAATTAATTACCCTCCCACTCCCAAAACAGAAGTCTTCAGCCGATCACTGAACCACGCTGCGAACCAATTCTGCATCGAACCGTGTGCGTCCTTGAGCCATGGACCCGGTTACGGTTTGATCCGATACCGGCTTCTTCTTCGCGGGAGCTGTTTATCCATCCGCCCACGGGGAGCCCAAAGTGCGATAATCGCTTCGACGCATCGGTTTTCGGCATTCCTGTCCAGCGAAATTGCGAACAAATTGAATTCACCCATAAAATGGTCCACGGTCCCTGGCCGGGTGCGAACGTTCCGGATGAACATGCTGCTCACAGCCGAACTCCAACGAAATCGATCCCGCTCTAAGAGCCTCTTGCCATCGATCTGTGATGCTGTGCTAAAGGCTTCCCTTTTCGGAGCCTCTGCCTCTGGTGGTCAATGTGTGCGAGGTCATTTAAAATTCAAATCAGCACCGAACGCACCCCTTAAGCGGCGCCTCAACTGCTCGCTGGTGATGTTGCCGCCCGTGGGATGAGTGGGAATTTATTAAACATAAAAAGGCGAAAATCCTTTGCCACCAAAACAGACAGACAGCCGGGCATGGGGATCCTGGTCAGGTTACAGGTCGCTCGACAGTGGAGGACCAACAGAGGATATCTTATCGAAGCGGTTCTTCTTTTCGAAGAGTCGAACGGCTCTTGCGAAGGATGAGTCCTTCCAATGCACACCGGCAGCAGACTATCCTGGTGGCCCGCTCGTCAGCCGCCAACGAAGGCGCTAAGAATAAAGCAATAAAGCAATGGCCGCTAGTAGCAGCAAACATCGCAGCGAACCACCGTTGACTGCCAGAGGGGACCAGCGCGAATGGGAAATCTTGTTGGCACGCCGAAAGCTTCCGCGTTTACACTCCGGCCTGGCCTGGTCGGTGCCAATAAATATTTCCTGTTATCGGAGGAGGCCACATCACCCCTCCTCGGCCCATCTCCGGTGACTATGTCTCTGGTGGTCGGGTGCTAACAGGATTCACCCCTCAGCATCACGCACTGGTGGTGGTCGCGGTTCGCGATCCCCGGTACTCCAAAGGCCGCGCGGTCCGCGGTCGTCGCTCGTTATCGTAATTGAGTTGATAACCATTTTATTTGAATTCGATTCCCGAGCTGCTCCTAGCCGTTCCAGATTGGCCGTGTGACGATGGGGAGGACGAGAGTGGTCAAATTTATTGATCTCGTTGGGTTCACTTTTATGTGCGCCGATGTGGCTTCCGTTAGAGGGCGGTGGTTCGGTGGCTGAGCCCACCCAAGTTGTGGCCAGACAGTCCGGAGTTTGGAGCCCGAGTGAGAAAAGGGGAATTGGTTATGTTTGTTCGAGGGGGTTGATGACCGGTAGAGAGGGGTAGGCCGAGGGTATCGGAGAATTCATATCACTTCGGTATCGTGTTATGTTGTGAGAGCGTTTGACTGGATTTTTTGGAAGTTTTCGAAAAAAGTGAACTCCGTAAAGGCCGCAGCTTCGGTTGTCTGTTGAAAATTCATCGACACCGGCAACTAGTGCCTGGAATGCCATCGGCAGAGAGTATGTGAGGACGGGTTTTTACCCTTTCGTTGGGTTGGGTATTGTGCCAAGTTCTTTTCTAGAAAGATCTCGAGAATGATGAAGAAGGAGGTGATTCTAATAAGCTCTCCGATCAATTCTTTTACAGCAAATCTGCATTATTGATGCAATTAGTCTTCGCCAGTCCTAGTGACAGGTTTTGTGTTGCGATTGATCATCAATTAACGACCTCGAAGCACGGATCTAGACTCTTTGTAGTGAGGAGTTTCGATGTTCGATGTTTGCTTTGTATGCCAACCCAATCTATAGCCAAACAAACCATCAAGATCAATCGAATCGAAAGCAAAGACCGTCCTGGGAACCCGTGATGGCCACCACAGAAGCCAACAACCGATACCGCCCATCGTTTGCCGAGGAAAGGTTCCAGATCGCTTTCTTTCTCTTGTTGCGGTCTATCCATCGCTACCTGAAACGGATCGCTCAGAGCGGAAATCCGACGGGTCCAAGATCTTCCAAAAACTAGATGATCGCAGACGCAGAGAGAAGTAGAAGAGAAATGGAAGAAACACACTCTAGGGGACACACAACAAGAACGATCATTAAGATAACGTGTCCCGCTTTCGGCAACGTAGCGTGTGGTCAACGCAGCGACGCACCCGAAGCAGTTGCCGTTTTGTTACGCTTGTCAGCAGCAGCGAGAATTAAGATACCGAAACCGTTAGTGACCGATTCCGTGGGTCTCGAGCGCTCGAGAAAAGGGTCTGAACCGTCACCGGCACAGTTTTACGGGGTAATTTAATTAAAAAGCTCTAAAAAACAAATCTACAGCGCAGCTTGCCTAGGATCTACCCGACGTCCGATCCGATCCGATCCAGGTGCCTGATCTGTGATGAGCTGCGGCAGGAACGAGATGCAGCAAAGGGATTCTGGAGGATGCGGTATTCGAGGAGCAGCGTGGAGAAGGGGATTCTGTTTTTGGACATTTTTACTACATTCCGGTGTAATTTTAATGAGTGTCTCTAGCACACTCTAGCACTGGAGCTGCGGCAGTGATGCCCACCCGCCTGTCATAGATATTAATTGAGTAGTTCCCCGGAGCATTCCCGATGGTGAACTGGGCGTGTAAGCACCCGTTAACCGACAGTGGATCGTGTGTTTGAGTACACAACGGCGAATTCCGGCGCCCCAGGGATTACGGTGCGACCAGAGCGATACATTTCGATAGTGTTACCGTCACAAAACTGACTGTCACTTCGGTTACTGCGGGAGTTTGGCAACTGAATCGGACCGAAATCTCTGGCGCATTCCGGAATTCTTCCGCCAACTGTTTCTAGATTTTGCTCGCTTTTTAGGAACCAACAATCGGGGTGGAGGGAACACAGTTAGGGCCAGTCTTTTGACCGTTTCATCATTAGTACTCGTTGGCATTCGTGTTTCCTGACTGGAACTTCGGTTGATGAAGCTATTCATTAGTCATGCGCGATATGCAAAAGGCTATCTTATCCATTTACTTTTTCTTCTATTTGTCGCTTTGTTAACGAGCTATTAAAAATGGTTTCCTAACATCACGTTTCGAATGCAGCAGCCATATTCCAACCATAATTTCTTATCTAATTCGGACGGGCTTTCAGTTAATAATTACGGTTTTCAGAGGGAGGAAAACCGAAAAACAATTGGAATCCTCCAGGGCGAACGGCGTAAAACGAATGTTTTATTGGTCCGGTGCCTCGGTAACCTTATCGGTGAGGTTGTAAAGAAAATGAAAAATAGCTTTATTAACCTCGATTACCCCTGGGGTGGAGGTGTAGACCGATAAGCAGCAAGCACAAATGCAACATGGCTGCCTTTGAGGCGCCCTTAGTAAGAGCCCCCTACTTGCAGCTAAAAGCAACCGTCAGCCGATTGGTTCCAACCGTTAGAGCCAACGTTACCCACCCAATGGTGGTGATGCGAAAGTTGCAGCAACAACAACGCAACTCCTGCTAGTGGTTCATTGTTGTGGTGGCTGTTGTAGGTTGGTTGCACGCTCAACTGCACTCGGTGGTGCGTGTGCACGAACACCAGCGCTAGATGCTGCACCATTCGCGATCCCCTAACAGGGGTAATTAATAGCATAAAAAGGGTGGGAGCAGTGAGTGAGAAACGGTGGATCAGAAATTACTCTTAATACACTGAGAGCCGAGTCAGTTCCAATTAGTGTAAGTAGAGAGTTAATTTTCTTCTTCTTTTTCTTTTTTGTTATTTGTGCTTTTCGTTGAAAAGCGCCATCTTGGAGAGCCACCCTTTGAAGTTTACATTTAGTTCGCGATGCGAGACCCTCGGAGGCCCTAATGAGGACCATTCGGTCGCTACTGTCTCGTGACTGCCACTCTTTAGGCCAAAGACTTGAAGGGCTTAAATTGGAGAGATCTTTCGCACGACCATTAACAGCGACAGTCGTCATCATGTCGTCGACTTTTAGTTAATGTTGCCCATTGGCGTTTTATTAAATTTCTCCCAAGGGCATCTCCAAGCTGCGGCCATCATTGTTCCAACGAGCAGTGAATCTCAGCACGCACCGTGTCTTACGAAAAGGATTCGCTAGATCACAACTTCCGTTTACCGTTTATATCGTCCTGTTTAGCGCACGTTTGCTGCTCATCGCGAGTCAGTGAAGGCTTAATGAAATTTTTATTTACTGCCACCCGATATAAAAACCGACTCTTGGCGCTAGTCCATCAATCATCTTAACCAACCTTAAGCCGACAGCTCTTCTTTTATTTCCTCGCAAGTGAACGGTGGCAATGGCTGCGGCTGCCTCCAGTCGATTAGCATAAAGTCGAAGGCACTGGGGCTCCTGATGCCTGGTGGGCACTCCTTAAATTAGAATATAATTAAAAGTCATTCAAATAAACTAGCATGCCAAGGAACCCCCGTTTATGGCACACGACCACGGGCCCTCGTGCCAATGGCCCAGAAGGTCCTTCACCGAACGTTGTCAAGCGGCGGTGGTTTTATGATTTCCGCAACAAGGACTCCCCTTGGTCGTGGTCGGTGCCACTGGTTTAATGGGAACCGGTGTTCTCCGGTTGGGTTCGTTTATTGTTTTACTTCAGGCAACTCCTTCAGCAAAAGTCCTTGCCAGGAGTCCGGAGCTGATGGCTGACGAGTGGCAGCAGCGCGGTAGGAGTGTCGTTGGCTTCATTGTGGGCCCCTCATCTCCAGTGGAGGAGGATTTATGAAAACGACCGAGATCGTGGCGAGGATACAACACAACAAAGGCACCAAGACGGTGGAAGGGTTGATTTAATTTAATTATCTAGTTGTGACGCGGGAGTTATGTCCTTGCTACCGAGGAAAGAACTTTTTTCTCTCCTTCTTTTTCTCCGAACCCCTCTGCCCACCTTTGCGCTGCTCGGGAGTAATTGTTTTCTTCGATGTCCTTGCGCTCGCGCATCACCGTGCGGAGGGTTCTGACGGACTCTCCCCAGCAGTTTTTTCTCCCGGCCCTCCCCCGTTTCCTAGTGCGACGTCGCACCAAGATTCCTTATCATGCAGTTTGGGTTTTTATTCGATTTAATTATTATGTGGCGTCGCAGCGCCTGCGCCGAGGCACGCACGGGGCAGCAGAAGCACGGTTGCTCATGTCACTAGCAGCAGGGGACTGCGTGGTTGTTTTCTTTCATTTCTGCAGCCATCAGCCATTTTGTAGCGCCATCATCTGAACGGGGCCACCTCCGGCGGTAGAACGGGTTGCCATGCTCGTCCGTCCGACGGTAACAATGTTGCGCTAATGAATTGCTGACGATGGCAAAGGAAACAGGGCGGTTTATTAACAATATTATGGGTCAATAAAGCGCCAGCCATCTGGGTGCGGTGCGCTAGAAGTACTGGCGGATACAGTGGTTCTTTATTTGATGTACCTCGGGAGAATGTTTCGTCCGGAGCGTTTTGCTCACACGAAACACTAATTGAAGTGAAATATTTTTTGTTGACGATCTATGGAGTGTGTGTCCGATGTCGTAGTGCAAGGTAGGTTTATTGGATTTTTGTTTCTTCAACCAGCCTGATGTGTAAGCGATTTAAATAATCTTCAGTAATTAAAATTTGAATTAGAAATGGAAAATAAAATGAAAACATTTCGTGCGTTAGTAATTAAATAGATCAGAGCTCTTTTGCTGCATTTTTATAATTTTCCCTGAGAAGAGTAACCGCGTTTACTAAAGTATCATTCGAATAACAACAATAGAGCATTATATTGTGTACAATGGAGCACTTCTTCTGGATGTTCAGCTCTTCTAACAAATCAAATAGAATGTATCATATTCTAAAGCTAATAATTCATGCTCGTGATGCAACACAGCTTTATCGAAGCACACGCTACATGTAAATACTAAATCTGTTACTACATAATTGCAAAAATCTTTCTCTATCATTCATAATATTCATTGTTCGTATCAACACTTGCTCCTCGAGTACAAAGTCTAATTCCTGTAATCTACCATTCATTCTGATGAAAAATGCAAACTACATTCTGCAAGCTACTGCACC
>NC_064877.1:71895646-71993146 GCF_943734665.1 Anopheles aquasalis | reverse complement strand
TCTTCTTCTCTGGTACGCGATCGTGGTTCTATATTTGAACGGTAGTGGAACCGGAATTTCTGAGTGAGTGAAGGTAATTGTTGGGCGCTTAAAAATAGCGAAAAAGGGAGCCGGGTGGTGCAGCGCCCCGTTCGGCATCGATTACGCCACGAGCCTTCACGGGGCCGCAGAGGGCAATGTCTTGGGCGCGTGCCGTACTGAGGAAAAACCGAGAGGGAGGCTTTTCCGTGAAAGTGGCACGTTGGAAAAACAATACCGCTCGCTCCCACTTCTTCCCTGGGCCGATCGATCACACCTTCGATGGTTGTTGCGCAGCACCGTGGCACTGAGGGACCGCTTAGTGGAGCGCAATTTATGCGCCGGTGAAAGTCAGCTGACGGTAACGTTGCCGCGGAAGCGTGGCCTAGCGTGGCCCTTCCGGTGGATCCTGTCTCCAATTGACCTCCCCAACGAGAGACTGAAAAGTGGAAAGTAATGTGTGTGCGTACGGCTATGAATGAATTTGTATCCGTGTTGTGTTTACACAGCACACCGCGCACGTGAGCATTGAGTCGGCAATGAGTCGATGTCGAGTGGCTTACAAAAGGGAACTGGCCATCAGCGGGGCCGAGGGAACGCCCTGGTGCTGGTGATGGTGATGATGTCACACCCTCGCACCGAGACGAAGATAAACGGCTCGCTTAACACTGAATTATGTTGACACCCACCCCGCTGTGTGTGATCCCGTGGTGCTGGCTGTCGCATTTGTCTCTTCTTCAGCGTTGTGTCTGTGTCTAGGCTGCGTAGCGTAAGCCGGGAAATCATAAAGCAAACGGGAATTAAAAGCCAATATCTATTACAACGCAACAAACCAAACGGAAACAAATTAAGTTTCAAGTGGCCTGTGATCTTTAGCTTCATTTGCCAGCCCTCCAGATTGTCTTCCAGTTTTTTTCGACATTTCAGTTTGTATTTTCGTAAAATATTGATTAATTTATTGGCAAACTATCGGGAGTGTTTGATAAAATGCTTCCAAACATGAGCTTCAGTCCAGTGTTTAGTAGAAATCAAAGTTTCTTCCTCAATTACCCAGTAACTGGCATCAGTAGGCGTACGATCTTCTTATGCATTCCGGTTCAACGAGCAGCTCCATCAAACCTTCTGCAATCGATCCCAAGTGCCCATTTCGGCTAGAGCTTAAGCGTGATCCCTCGGAACCGTACCGACCGGACTGAATTACCGACGGCGGTAATTGCTAGTACGGCTCGGTGGGAACCACGGCACCACGCAAGTGGCCCCCGGGAGTGCATTAAAAAGCATTCTCAGCTTTTCGTTTAGTTTCCGATCGTTCGGACGATCCCTTCCGACGAACCCATCATCAACCGGCGGCCAGCGGCGCACAAGTTGGAAGTGGCCACAGCTACTGCTGATGCTGCTTCTACCATCGAGTTGAGAGCAGCGAGAATGTGAGGAATCGCTTGTCGGAATTACACGTCGGCCCGGATGGCGACGGACGGCCGACCGGCGTTCCGATTGACATTCCTCACATCCTGAAAAGCTGCTTCTAGCATGCCTGGCGCGCCGTGCGACATCGGTTGCAATCCACGCGGTCGTCCCAAGCGTCACTCGCTTTCTCCCCTCGACTCTCTCCCTCTCTCTCTCTCTCTCTCGCTCGGAGTGGCCAGGCACTCTCCGGTCGCCCGAAACCGATCAAAATTGAATCCGTTTCTAAATTTACAAAAACTGCTTTCACCGTCCCGGCCCTAGACGCGGCCTAGGCCGTCGTCATCGGTCCGTCCGTTGGTCGGTGTCGTGGTGTGGATTGGTGTTGGTTCTTTTGTCCCCCTTCCCCCCGGTTTTTTTTTATTTGCCGCGCCGCACCGTGCTTTGACCCGCTAACAACCCTGCGAGGAAGCAAATTCTTTTTTCGGCCAATCTACGACAGACCGAACGGCCTACCGAGCAAACCGAGAAGGAGGTCAACGCAACAGCAGCACCAGAGGCAGCTGATGATGGCATCAGCGATGCATCGAGGTGGATTGAATTGAATGTGCTATCGTCGTCGTACGGCATCGCCACCGGAGTGCATCAGCCGGACCGCTAAATATAGCGAACGCGAAATCAATCAAGCGACGTCGTCCTCGTCGTCTATCGGTCCGGTAGTGTGGTACTTTCTCCTGTGGATCGGACGAAAGTGCACCGGTTGCGTGAAAATTCACATTTCCAACGTGGTGTTTGGCTTCGGTGTAAGTGCATTCCGCGGACGCTGCTTCGGGACTTGATGTTTTTTTGTATGTGTTCTGTTGCTATTACTGCTGCTACTCTCTACTGGAAGTGTTGTCCCCACAAGCTTGTTCTTGAAACAACTCGAAACACTATTTTTTTTTGGAGAGTAAACAACAGGAAGAGGCCACCGGATTGATAAACGAGCCCCCGGGACCGTGATCGATAAATCATCGAAACGGATTCTTTTATTAATATGTTGCTCCATCACGAAACTCATTACACGGCGTGAGGACACGTTGAAATCGCTTCTAATTATCGCGGTGGAATATTCCCGGTGCCGCAACATATTTTGCATTACTGCGTGGCACAAAAAATGGTGTTTTCTTTTCTTGTTTTTACGAAAAGAAATAAATCTCTGCCACCGTTGCTTCGCCAGTAACGGAGCGAACAGAAATAATCAAAGGAAAGTTGAGCATAATTAATCAAATTAAATAATATGACAGGCCGTAGGATTGTTTGCTGGCAGCAGGAGGGGATTGGGTGGGTTGGAAGCACCGACGGATTGACAACAACCAGACATGGACGGAAGGAAAAGCGGAAGAAACAGATGTGACCACGGGACGGGACGAATAGACATAGGGACAGTGGTGAGCTCAGTTGAAATTGTTTAGATTCTGTATCGGTCTGTCACATAATTTGAATGTCGAATTATGTTTTGTAATTTATGGAATTTAGAGAATAATTAAACTTCCTGATGTTCGATGAGTTATTTTGATGCTGATGATGTATCCTTATTCAATTACTTTCTCCACAATTCATTCAAGCAACCGAGACTGATTCTTTTCGTTGCATGATGGTAATTCTGTTTATTGTCAATAGTTTATGGAAGACGAAAACTCCAGCGACCTGGTGCTGCTCCCACTGTGCCCTTGCTGGGCCCCGTACCTCCTGGAACGGAACCAGATGTGGGCACACATTCCTCGACGAACCGTGCAATGCCGGGGCAGCATAGTTTTCATAGCTATCGCTACGACCAGCAATGACGATCAGCGCAGAGCGAAGGTAGCGGAAGAAAAGCAACAGAAAAAAAAATCTTCAAACACAAAATTGCTGCAAAGAAGTCGCGGTATCGCTCAAAGGAACCGATCAGGGCAAAGAAAGTAGAAGCAATAGTTACACAAAACACACAACAATGCCGAAGCTAAAGCAAAAACGGTCGACTTGCCGGACAATCCAAGCACAAGGATCGTCTAAACCGGCTATCGGAGGCTAACTAGCGGCTTCCTTGCGCACGGAGAGAAATTTGCTGGCCTCGAGGGGTTCGCTTCGCTTCGATTGATGATTGCCGCCATCGCCGATGGGCAGACGCCGCGCGCGAATCATTTCATTTGACATCGATTCCTAGAATGGTTCCACCGCGCTTCTTTCTCCGCCACCATCCATCCATCGATCCATCCATCGGTTGCATCCATCGAGACTCCAGCCGAGTGACTCCAGAATCCTGCCAACGTCACGAATGCGTATCGGCATCCGCGAAGATCAATAAAGTAATTACGGCCGCTGGTACGGGGAGGACAGTGAGGGCACGAAACAGATTACACTCTAGGCATGCCGCTGATGGCGCTGACCGTAGTAGAAACCGTTACCACCGGTGGCCGATCGAGGATGACGGATGAGTCCGCGCGTCACAATGTTGCACAGGGGTCTCACCGTACTTCGAGATTGCCGTTGTCCCTCGATTGGCAAAAAAGAAGGCTTTATGGGGACGCTTTCCCATGGGCATCACCGTGGACAATGGTTCTCACCAATAACTCAAGGACTGGTCGTGGCCGATGGCGGCGTCTCGAGAAGCTCGCTCGATCGTTTCCATCCAGCGAATCTCGCGCCTAACGGCGACCGATTTCCGATGGGAATCGATTTAGGTTTTCTTCGTTTTCTGCGCCCCGTCCCGTCAAAGCAAATCGCAGGACTCGTGGAGTGGAGTGATTCCTTGGGCCCGTTTTGGATGCGACATCGAACGGTTCGCCGCCTTGCGCGAAGGGATCTGATCCCTAGCTACCTTCGGATTCGGATTCGAACGATCGATTTAAATGTCCGGATGAAAACGACAAACTATGCGCGGACTGGGCGCGGACGAAATGTTTCCGCGGATCCGCGATGTCCCGGAGACCGTTCTCAGCCGCTTTGCCGGCTTCGTCGTTTTTGGGACGGCGATTTTGCGGACTGTTTCGCGAGGTTTTCGTTTTGCAGGCTGCTTCATTTGGTGTCGCGCTGCCTGGTGCGCACCGATGGTGTGGCCAAGCGTGGGAAAGTGTTTGGGAAATTGCCGAAATTCCTGGTGAGCTTGTTTGAATTTTATTGCTGCCGTTGATGCTCCTGCTGCTGTTGCCGCTGATGGTGCTGCTGCTACTACAGTTCAGAAGGGACATGCCGCCACGGCCTGGGACCATAGGGAAGGGACGCATAGACACATTTGCCTGCTTGGCCGAATTACTGTCGCATTGGTGCGCTTTTTCGTTCGATTGGTAGCTTGGAAGCGTTCGCCATTATTGGTTGTTTGCCGTTTTGTCCTTTTTTTGTTGTTGGGAGCGAGGCTCGTTTGTTGCAGTGTTGCAGTGTTGGTGTAAGTGCAGGATGTGTTGGTTTCGAAAATGAACATCTAATGTTTCAAAGTGTTAAGCATCTTCACTGGATGGAGGATTTCTCCAGCAGGATTGATCCCACAGGGGCATCTCATAAGGCCATTCTGCATATGCATTTCGATTAGAAATTGAAAGCATTTGTATCTATCATATCTGTCCTCTTTGTAATGAGTGATTTCTCATAAACCAAGAAGAGGTGATAGAAAGATTTAAAGATCCTTTTAGTGCTTCACGGACATTAGTATTTCCAAAACAAACCGATAATCTGCATCATGATCTTTATGTCACAGATGCAATGCTTGCAATGGCTGTCGGATTGGCAAATGATAAAATGTTTCGATGAAATTCTTCTAAAGCCGGGAGAAAAATACTGAACGGACGGTTCATTGTCTAATTAATAATCGAATTAATCTAATTATGTTGTATAAACATAAAAGGACATTTTAAGAATTAAATGTAGCGCGACATAAACATATGAAAGCACCTGCATCAGCACCTTCTCTAATATTACAGAACCAATGATTGCAAGCACATTATTCAAACAAGTTAAAGATACAAGCGCATTAGTCTAAAGAACTCTTGTAGATGCAATTAATTACACTGTTTATCAGTTAATTTTAACATGTATTATTTCCTTAAAATCTGTTTTAAATAGTCGTTTCAACCATAAATTTCCATCGCCATACATAAACAAAGCTTCTCCGAAATACTTTGCTTTTCACTGGTACCTTCTTCCCATCGGCCCCCTTACCTGATTATTATTAATCCAGATGTTATCGTCATCGAAGCGGCGGAATTTAGCAGCTCGAAACATCTCAATTGACGAAACCATCGCGACCAACGGTCGTGGCCGTGTATTGCGGGCATCTTTCGCCCCCTGGGGCCAGCAAGGAGCGCAGGTCGATTATGTCGATTAGCGGCTATTGGCTTCGTTGGAGCTGCAAACGAGTTTTGGACATGCCCAGTCCACTACCAACAACAACAGCAACGTGCACACAGCATGGTAAGCTAACGATTGCGTTAGCGAAGTGAACAAATTCTTCGACCTGGAGCGAAACACAACAGACAGACGGGCCCCACATCGCCTGGATGCAACATTCGCCGAAACGGCGGCCCTGGTGTTGCGTTGGAGCAGGAATCCCTTCGCGGGAGTGTAGCCCGCGAAAAGACTCGCGCTTCGAGGCCAAAGGGAGAACAATTGAATCAGATAAGAGATGATCGTGTTAGATCTGAAATATTACTGCACACCTCGTCCGTGCACCGTCGCAGCGAACGGGGAGCGAACGGAGCGAACTGCAGGCACATTCCGTCCTTGGGACTTCCTTGGTTGCCCTCCACCCAGTCTCAGACTCCTTTATCTTACGACCATTTTTGTCAACTCTATTCACAGAGCTTACTGCAAGAGAGCGGCCCAAAACGAGTTAATACACACCCGATCACTGCACTCCTTGGGGCGGTACTGGCACCGAAAGGCCAGTACTTTTGCCAGCCATTGTGTAAGCAACTTACTCGCAACCGCAAAGCCACAGATGTTGAGGTTAGGCTGCTCGACAGGGATTCGTTATGAAACGGGTTTTGGGTCCTTGGTGGCCTTGGACCGCATCGTGAAGCAAAACCGTGACTCTTCTCGACAATCCCGGAACGATCACTGAAGTAAGAACCTTACGTCTGTTGTTCTAAAACAATACCGCTGTCTTCTAGGACGGTTGCGCCGAACTTCGTGATGCAAGCTGAACGTACGAAGCAAATATTTTAATAAGACAAATACACCCTCAAACACCACACGCAGTGGGAGCCTATACCGTTTGGCTTCCATCTTCTCTCTGGTGACCGCCTCGGTGCCTCCCCGTTAGGAGCAGTTTGTAATTATGTTCAGCTATTTTCCTCCACACTTCCAAGTGCTCTGACGCTCCGACGCACTCCGAGCACAAACCGCAGCAACTCCGGCAACTCACTCCGCTCAAAGATTATTTCCTTGGATGCAATCCTTTGACCGGTCTGGGAGATTCGCTCCACGGAGGATCAGGAAGATGATAATGTTATTATCCGTATCGTGCCTACCGAGCGGCGAGTGCCGACCAAGCACGGTTCCGATATCCGAGCGTTCCATCGTCGGTCGGAAAAATCCTTTTGTTGCTGCAGTAGGCGGCTCCTTTGGGTGGGGGAGAAATCCCGGCCCAGCATAGCATAGAGCCGCACCGCACGATAAGACGGCCACTGTCCTAAGGGCTCCAGGATAGAATCGTTCTCCGTCCGTGCCGGCGATGTCGGACCGTAAGGCAGGCTGGCAGGCAGGCAGGCAGGCAGACAGGGTCCAATCGACCTTCATTACTCCGACTAGGATCACCGCGGACGATGAAGCGTACCGTACGGCCGTACGGCTCGAGTGGCCTTGTGTTCCTTGTGATCGGAAGAAATCTTTATTGAAATTGTGTGTAAATTATTCGCCTCATACCAAGGGACAGACCAAGAGGCAGAGCCAAGGCGCACACAAGGCAGTTTGCACAACATGCAAACGATTTCTCGCAAAGACCTTCCTTTGATTCCTTCCCGTTCTTGGAGTCCCTCGGGTCTTGTGATGCGCATTGCGGCTACTCTTCCCTGCGCTCTCGCTTGGTGCTGTCGTCCAGAACGTGCTGTAGCGTTCGTTCTGGACTGGCTGGTGTAGCTTCCAATCGAACCCGAACCGAATCGAGCGAATATATGAAGTCAATGTTTTAATTTATAGACTCCAGCCTGTCTGCAGTGGCCCGGGTGCAGGACAACGACGACGACGCAGCATCGGCAGCATTGGTTGCAATGGCGATGCGCACCAGATCGGAAATCGGAATCGAGCATCGCGGCCACTCCACAGCCCCATAGCCCCACAGCCACCACAGCGGTGTGGTCGCATCGGTCGTTTATGCAGTTTTATGCTACCGATAGACCGGGCGCACCACCCGGCGGGCGTGATGCAGCAAACCGCTATACTGCTATGCAGTACATCAAACGAATGCCTCAGGTGCTGCAGCTGCTGTTGGTGCTGCTGCAGGGGCAATGCTAGGATTTAATTGAAATCGGCCCCCTGACCGGGCGGTGTGTTTTGTGTCTCGCTAGGCTAGGGAGGAAATGGAGGACAGGAAGGAGGAGGCGCATGCTGCAGAAGGGATAGAGCCAAGTAGGGAAGATATTTGTGAAGTTTGCATTTTATTTCCAGTTTCCCCCCGCTCCAGGAGCAGCGCAGTTCCGTTCCGTCGGTACGGACCAAGCACGGCCCCGTGTCCCCAGGTGGGGGTCTTGATTAACGGTAGCGCTGTGGGTTGTGTAATTCCGACCATATCGTGCTGCTGCTGCTGCCTCCGTTGTTGCGGAGATAAATTATATCGGGAGTGATAATATTTGCATTCCATAAAATTTTAATGCTTCGCTCATTTTGTGCGACACTCTCGCCAAGGGGGGCGACAACCTTTGTTTGGTCAACCGAGGTAGGTTGGCAGGATCTGGCACCTGGGGTGCTGCATAATGGCGGCCAAGTGGATCTGCGCCAGGATACAAATCTGGTCAATGCGTCAGGTTTGATTCGACATTCAAACATTCTTATTGCTTCTGCTAATGGTTGTTAAAACGTTTTCAAGGTATATTTTGTAAGGTAATACGTTTAGCCCTTTGGCCGTTCCTTCATTAAAAGGGAAGGACAATTAGTAGCTTGAGAACTTCAACTCCTGTTTTTCTTTGATTGCCTTTTCCAGGTTTTTTTGTGAAGTCTTTCAGAGAAGTTGTTAGTGTTGCGTAAAAACAGGCGCTTTTTCATAGCTTCAAGGCAAGCAACATATTATTTACACAAGAGATTATCTGACTTGTTATCGCCTAAAATTAAGTATCCAAGTTTCAAAACAATACTACAAACATGCATTCGTAAATTCAAATTAAATGATCTTTTGAAATGATTTATCATATTTTTTCTAAATGCTTTTCCGGACTTATTCTCGCCGTCAACAACGCTGTCCACAACCATACCGTTCCATATCTTCAGTGTTTCATTTTTGATAACCAAATATTGGGAATCATAAGGAGAAATAAGAAAGCAATGAATTTCAAAGATAAACCTCAAAGATAAAACTTGGCAATACGCTCGAAGCATGCATCCCGCGATCTATTCGGGCATTTTCCTAGTACAATGCACTCTCCACCATCTTATTCAACAACAAACGGTTGTTCCGCTACAGCATCGGTCATCAAACCAGCATGATTTGATCTCGCGATGCTCGTGATCGGTCTCGTGCGCCTTGATTGTCCGGAGAGCCGGAGACGTGGCCGTGGGCCCATCACGCCGGCCAAATGCCGCCGACGCGTCCTCTGTCCAACAAACGGCGCCCTTTCACCAACAATCAATTAATGTATCAATCAAAATGTAATAACACAAATTTATTGAATGCCGCCGGTGCCTTTGCACCGCAAGCCAGCAATCACCGTGAGCGCGCGGCCGTTCGTCATTGGTTGAGGTCGGTTTGAGGGACCGTTCGGATTGTGGCTGCTCTTATCGGTGCGCTGACGTTCGCGATGATGATGATGATGATGATGTGTGGCTTACACGGCCATCTTTCGCTCAATTCGAATCAATTCGATTATCATCCCGTCAGTCCGAAGACGTTTCCGAGTCCTGCCATTTCCGTCTGCACCGGATGCAAGTGTCGGTGTTGGCGTTGAAGGGCCCTGAGAACGGTAGTGAGCGGTCCTGCGATTTGAAATAGTTGAAATATTAAGTTAAGTATGGGGTAGCGATCGTCGCGTTGTCCGAACGGAACCGGTGACACTTTGATAGTGTCAAAGCGGTCCCGGGAACCTGTCAATCGGAACGTAAAGCGTACCAGCGTCCTGGAGGATCATGCCGCGTGGCACAAGAAAGCAGTTAATAGTTGCGGCAGTTGGAAGCCTTAACATACACACTCTTCTGGTGATCGAGGTGATGACAGTTTCGGTCTTATCCTGCTTTTTTGTAGCAACAGTTGCAACAACATGTCAGACAGGTGACGACCGGCTGCTTTATCCTTCGTAATCCAACCCTTAATCCCGTCGCTTCGTTGCGATCTGTGATAATGACTGAGAGATTTTAATGATTTTAATGATTATTACCTCTGGTTTTTTGTATCTCAGCGTCGCAAGTTGGAACCAAAAAACTTTCAAAATTATATGAAACACTACGAGTATTATTTTTTTGCTCTGTCACTCTTCACTCAACAAAGACCATCTATTGGACATCATCGTTCTTTATCATTGCGTTTGTTTCTTTCATGTTTTTTTTTTTCTCGCTGATTTATCATTTACACTTACACTTTGTTGCAGTCACTCTTTTCTCGTCAAGCGACATAAAAAACGGAAGTGCAATCTGTCATTATAAAAGAGCTACAATTCCAACTTCGTTCACCGCAAACATGGACCAAAAGGAAATTAAAATTCGGGCGCAAATTAAGAACCTCTAACCGAGGAAAACCGACTAAACACGGTCTTCGCACAACGCAAACCACCGCAAACGCAACTTACCGGTCACATTAACCGCATTTTGATCGACTGCAAATGATCGAACGGTGGACAAATTGAAAAACCAAACCGAAACAACCTTCTTTTCTGGAGGCCGCACACTTTCCCAAGCCCTTTTCCAGAACCGAACCGCCGGGGAGGGACAGGGAGGTTGAAGCGAAAATCAGCCGCCAAACATTCCACATCCGCCGAAATACTCATTGACTCGCTGCGCACGCCGCGGTTCACCACCACACCGCGGATGGCCAGGGCCCCGAGCCCCGGGAACCGGGAATCTCTCCTCACAACGCTGGCCTCCTTCTAATGCCCCGGGAACGCACTGGTCGGTCGGTCGGTCGGTCGGTCGGTCGAACATCAAACGGAGCTACCTTGGACTCGGGAACTGGGGAAAAAGCACCCGCGTCACTCTGGACGCTTTCCTCGAATTGGCCGCCGGTCGGAGCTGGGACGGTGATTCGTCGAAAAATGGGTTCGGTTCGGCTCGTACAAACCAATCGCCGGATCCCAGGATCCACCGGAGAGGAGTCCCAGCAAAGGAAGTGAATCGAAAGCGAAGAAGCGCAAGCCGAAGAAGTCCACTGACCAACCGATGGGACCAGCTCGAAGGCATTTAATGAGTTTCGTACCACGCGCGGACCCCTTCCAGAGGTTGCGAAAAACTTCCAAAACCGGCAAACCAGGCAAACGGCACGGCTCCGTTCGCCCATTGTCTTTTGTTTACCGGTTCCGAAGGTTTCGCGCCGCCCCAGGCCGGGTTCGTCCGCGATTTCGCTAATTTTGGGTCGGCCATTTTTACCGATCGAACGGCAGCGACCCGGGGAAGGGACAAGGGCTGAAAAAGGCGCAAATGAGCCGCGGCCGTGCCAACAAATACCCTGCGGCTCCATTCACGTCGCGCATTCGCTTTCCGCTTCGTTTTCACTTCTTTTTTCCTTTTGCTTTTTCACTCGCCTCCTCCTCATCTTCTTCTCTTCTTCGTTTGGTGCATCTTTGGGAATTGTTCTGCTTATCATTATCATCTCGCGGTCACCTCTATTCTTTTGTCCTGCTACCAGCGCGATTTCCGATACGGCACAAATACGCGTTTTGCGATCGATTCCGGACTTACTCGCTGGACCGCTACCAGACCAGCATACGTGATTCAACGGGGGGCTTTGGTTATGTTGCAAATTCAAGGTTGATGATCTTGGCTCTGATATATCTGGTTTGTTATTTGGCATTTTATGTGCGATTTTATTTCAACAAGTGTTCATAATTTAATCATCTCTTATGTTCTGTTCTATAGGCCATGATATCAGCTTTCATTGTAAAGAAACATTTCCGATTATCATTTACTGTAATTTGGCGAGTTGCAAAGCTTTATGTTCTTTATGTGCAATCTGCAACTTTGCAAAAACCAACAATGCAACAAGAAATTAAATGAATATTAAATGAAAATGAGCGGTTACAATAGCAGCTTGGTTCCATTTTTGGTTTTTAATTTTGATTAAACGTAACATCTCATTTTATCTTCTTATTCAATGTATTATAGTTCTTAACTCTGCTCTTAATTTTAAAATAGCATCATCATTATACTGTCTACATAGCTCTATAAAAGGACAATTTCCACGACTTCAGATCTTTACACTCGACTAACAGTCATTAGATGATGTAAAACAAGATGATTTGATTCGGTTTAGACAACTCCGCATTAAACGCTTTGTTCCATTTCCATCATCTTGCCGACTCGTGCCAAGACAATCGACGTCGGTTTTGTGATGAAAAGATAAGTCCCTTGGCTTCACCGGCGCGAAGACACCACGAAGCCCTCGCCCCAAAGTAATCGATGACCTTTTGAGGTAGAGAGTTTCCTCCTCGTTTACACACTCTCTCGGTTGTAAAACCATTAATCCGGCCCGTCTTAAGACGAGACGAAGCCCCCCCTAAGTCGACCAACCGTGGGGATAATCGCGTGCGTGCGTTCGTGTGCTCGTGTCATGCGCTTCCCCAAATACAAATGAGCCTCATTTGCCAACTTCGAGCTACGCGTGTCGGCGAGCGAGGGGAGTCCGTCCGCTGAATTTATCTTGTTAATTCTAATCGAAATTGATGTACATCACTTATTAACCCCAGCCAGAAAGTGTCTGCGCGACGCCATGTTCCGCGACCGGCTGCTATCGGTCCCGGGGTTTTAATCGTTGACACCTCGTTTGACTCGTGCCACGACACCTAGGAGTCACGTTGACAGGGGAAGCGGGAGCAACGTTGAACACAGATGGTTAATGAGCACGATCGTGCGTGCGGCCATGGGCCATGGGCCGTCCACGATCTCTCGCCTCTGCCCTGAGACCGCCACCGCACTTTTGGATTCATTATTTAATAGTCCCCGAGCCGAGGGCAGCCGCTGCCTTGAGGAAGAAGAAACTGACGACGGACGATGCTGTTGGTGTTGTTGCTGCTGCTTGTTGTCACCCCGAAGAAGTTGTCCTGTGTGGTGTGGTGTGGTGTGTGGTGCTGGTTAAGTATGTTTAATCTCGCCAGTCAGCGGCTCGTGTCACGTTGGTTTATTTTTGTCAACCTTTAGTTCCTGTTGTGGCAGTTCCCTGAGTGGATGGGCAGATGGATAGGGCGATGGATCGGCCGCACGCGACTCCGTGGAGAGCCTGTAATTGATCTGCGCTTTGGGGTGTCATCTGGGCTGGCGCAGCTCCAACCGAGTTGCAGGAAGAAACTCTGCACGATCGTACATGGCGGCTGGTAGATGAAGATGTTGGTAAAATGGATACAATCATGGTATACCGAGTGGAAAGGGAGTTATACGAAGATACGTGCTATGATGTTGTGTAATATGCAAGTGAATTCAGATACAGCGGCACTGGATAGTGGGAAAAAGAAGGAAGATATCTGATACTGACTTGGTCAGCCTGCGCACCTCCACAGGGCATGTTTGTTTTCGAATCAGAGTGTATCGGTAGCAGGATATTAAATTACAGCACAAATCTGATTTTCTCATAAATGGTCTTTATGGATCGTTAGTGGTCATCGTTTACTGATGGGGCAAGGATCATGTTTCATTTTCCTTTAAGAGAAGCAGCTGTTGTTTGCTGCTTCTTCTAGCAATTATTGTCCGTATTTACGGTCACGTTTTCAACAGTAAAAACTGAAAATGTTTCCTTCGTATGAACCGTTTGTTTTAACTAAATTTAGATGTTCCTTTCTATGTCGTTTCTGTTTTATTAATTGTAGCTTGGTGATGATGGTCGGCTTTTCAGACACTCTCAAATTTGATTAAAAATCGTTTCTCTTTTCAAATGTGCAGCAAAGTTAAAATTTGAAATCTCTCCAAATAGTCCAGAAGAACGGTACATTGGCATAGCAGAATCCGATCTGGCAACACCCTGATCCTAAAACCCTCGAAACATATTTTGCAACATGAAGTGCCAGTACAGATACGCTAAAATCGGATTTAAATTATGAATCTCAGAATTCTTTTTTTGTTTGCCCTTAAGTTTAGTTTTTAAAATATGCTATTTGATGATCTATAAAATCTAGCATTAGGTCCATTCTATTCACACTAAAGCAGTCTACTTCCAAACCGACCGAAATTTACTTGTAGCATTAATATCTTGCGCCCGTAATTTTGATATTGGAAACCCCCTCTTCCGGAGGCCATCTTCCTCTGCAGATTGTGCTGTCGAAGGTCCAACCTGCGTACGGCTTCCCCCCCGGCTCCCGGGAGCTTTCTCGCGGGCGTGCATTCCGGCCGCGTATCGGCCAGGATCCGCGATCTCGCGGCCAATAATTGCGGTAATTAATTGTACTTTGATTAATTAACGATTAAAGTCAAATACACTCTGCTCAGTCGGTTGATCTTTTGATGGAAAGTGGAACACGACGTCGGCTCGTCGCCGACAAGCATTGTGCCGCGCCAGCCAGCGGCCGCTCTGGTGCTGCCATGCTTGGCAGCATCGTTTGATGTTTGGTGCCGGGAATCCGCACCACCTCAGCGGAGCGCAACCCGTGCGAGCCAGTGTTCCGTGTGGCAATCGATGTAATTACACAATCACGGCACCGTAGGAGCAGCACTCGCGGCCGGTCAGCGGTGCGGTGTGCCGCGATGCGGAAGTCTTTGATTCCTGCCGACTCTGATCGGTCCGACGGATTGTCGAATGTCTTCTTGAGGAAACAATCAACCCTCCGGCGGTGGCGTCCACTGGAGGTAATTAGTTCGAAACCATTACACAGATCACTCACATTCGCACATTAGAGTGCGCACGTCCTGTTGTGCACATTACGGTGGCGTTACAATGATTGCTCACGATGGGCTCTAGCCCGTGGTGGCCAACCACCAAATCGAGCATCATCGAGCAGGCAGGTGATTTATTCGCGCGTGAAACATTGGCTTCGGTGATCCTGGTGGCTTCACCAAACCGTACCTTCGCGGCCACTTGATCCCGTAACCGCGATGCCGATGCTGGTTGCTAGTAATTGTCCGGTTTGGGGACGCGACGCGACGACCTGGACCTCCACCGGAGTCGATACCAAATGATAGCGGAGATACACCGAGCAGGAGATTTATGAGGCTGGCCGACGGAGTCTGGACCACTTCAGGTCCGGCAAGAAGCAGCTTCTTCTGCTTACCGTTGGCCATCGGCCACCGGTAACCGCCAACCGCGGTCAAAACCCAGCCCCAGGCCGTGCTACTAGATAGCGAAGCGCATAAATATCAATTAATAACCGATTGACCGTTGGTTTTCTGGGTGTATGGGGAGCAAAAGGAGGTGGAGGGTGTTCGGAAACGAACCGAAACCGATCGATCGATCGATCGATAGGCACACGGCTGTGGCTCGGCTGTTTTTGGGAATCGTTTCTCCGTCACCAACCGTGCGCTCTCCGAGGCTATTTCTAATCTTCGAGATCCAGGACCCATGGCCACGGCAGCGGTGGTGGAGTGACGTAAAATTTATGACCCATTTGCAGTCGATTCATGTCCTCATTTAGTCGCACGGTTTCGGCCATTCGGGGATCGAAAGACATGCAAGCCGCGATGGGTGCGATGTCTTTTCGGGGGGTTTCGTTTCTCTTGTCTTTCTCTCTCTGAAGGTACAAGTCTTCACAGTTGGTCTGTTCGGGGTGCTCTGGGTGTCCTCTTTGCATCCTCGGTCCTGCTCCAGTCCTCGCTTGTCGTGCCCGGTTCGTGTGAAGAAGGGTTGTAGGTATTTAGATTCTTTTTCGTCTCGAGCGAACCTCAAGAACGGTACTACCGAGGAGGATGATTCTCTCTTTCTCTCTATCTCTCTCTCTCTCTCTCTCTCTCTCTCTCTCTCTCTCTATCTCTCTCTCTTGCTCCGGTCACGCGGATCTTCTCGATGATTTATGGACCCACGACACCCCAAAACGATAGGCCGCCTGGTGATTCTGGCTATTATGAAGGTTGCTCCAGTGTGGTAGCATATTCCTTTGTTTGTTCGACATGTTGTTTGTTTTACTACTTCCCCTCCCCGCTACAAATCATAATAGATGTGTAGAGGGCCATGGGTCACCGGTTTGGATTATGATTTGTCCCGTGGAATCATAACTTGTTCTCTGCATGATTGGTGTTATTGGGCATGATTGTGTACACGACAACGTATTAGTGTCAATTTGTATCGAATGAAACCAATAAAAACATTCAATTTCAATTAGGAATTGATCATTTTTAAATTGTAATGCCCAGGTACCTTAGAGAACTCGTAGGAGTGTCCATTTCCAAAGATGACTCGTCCGTGCCGCTCCGGAAACCTCCCCTTTCCGAATGTATCGAACGTTCTTTCGTGTCTTTTTTTAAATAGTAGCGAGACATCATTTATCTAAAGCGTACCTCATTCATCTTCGTACTTTTTTTTCTCTCTATTTTTCGACGCACAAACTTGGCCTTCCTAGGAAATCTCGACCACTCGATGAGGGCTAGTCCGAGCACCGGCTTCAACTTGCTCGGACCGATCTGATCTATTCCACAGATAACGGCCAGCATCGATCGATCGATCGATCGGGGGATCTGAGAGAGAGAGAGAATGGAATAGATCTGGTCTTGGAGAATTGTCGATTGGACGATTTCTTCGAAATTTCCGACCCACCAAAAACCCAGGGCGCCCTCTGCGCGCTCAACGAAGTTCCTTTGAAATGAAAAGCAGTGTCTTCGAGAAGCGCCAGTCGGTCCAGCTCTCACGGAAACTGGACCGGGGGACACGAACGAAATATTCAAATTATGTAATTAATGATGTTTATGAATTTATTGACAATTTACACGGAATTTATTGATTTGCTGCGGGTGCGTGGTGCAGGAACTGGACTGGATTCTCCTTCTTCCCCTCAGAACTCAGGCCCTCCCTAGGAGCTGGATGTGACAGCTCCCTCCGTGCTGGACTGAACGGTTGGACGCCAGGAGTTGAGCCTACAGTTGCGTAGAAGCAAACTCACTCGCCTGCCTATGCGTCGATCTCGTCGTCGACGTGATTTATCTGGCGCTACGGGCGCGACTGGTTTTAAAGGTTTGTTTGGTGGCAATGATGTCGTCGTCCAAAAACCACTCTCCAGAGCACCAGCACCATCTTATGTGGCCCCATGGCTGTTTTGAAATATTACTCCGATAATTAAACGACACCCCAACAAGGGAGCAAATAAACAGATGTACTGACTGCAGGCGAACGAAACCAAGGGCCGAGGGGGCGCTGGAGGATCCCGGACACCGGAACACATGCGACGAAATCCATCTTCCGCAGGATCAGCCGCGGCATAGCGCCTCGAAATGGCCTGGCGTCTGTCTTCGGCAACGGAGTGGCAACAAAGGCGCCTCGCCTGAACCGGAGAATTGATACGATACGACACAAACGAATTCGTACGCCAAACGATCACGGTCTACACGCTTACCAGCACATTTTATGCGCCTATAAATAGTACCAGTGCCGGGGAAGCGAGTGATCGGAGGCACTCCTCTCCCAAGCAATTCGTCATCCGCAGCAACGGTGGAGCTAACTTCAAAGATGTGATTTATTTCCTGGCGGGAGGGCTCCCCCATGCTCCTGTGTCGCAGGAGGCGCTAGATCCCGCTCGAGGGCGACCACCATCGAGGTCGAGGATTTTAATTAGAGCCAAATGTGAACCGAGCTGATTCCAATGGGATCGCTTACGCGCCCGGAGAGAGACGCGCACTCAGTAAGGATGCGCCACAGCTTGAAGACGATTCGACGTAATCGGATGCACCGCTGGCCGTGGTCATTAGAAGGTATTACGGATTCGTAAATCTTGGGTCACTGTGGTCGGCTTCCTGGGAGTTTTTGGCCTTCATCGGGACGCGAAGCGAAGAGCAGATACGTGTAGCAGTCCAATCGATCGGTGAACCAATAAGTCACCCGAGGGGAATCGGAATCAACGTTGGGCGATCTTCGAGAGAAGGGTTCTGTTGTGGCGAAGACGGACCTTTGCTCGAACTTTGCTTATCGATTCCGATACCTCGGGTTTGTTTCGAATCCGTGACAAACAGATAAATATTCCGATGCATCGCCATCCTTAAATCGTTCAGTGTTTTCGGGCCTGGAACAGAACTCACCGTCCGACCGCCAGCCACCCCAAAGAACGTCCTCTCGCTCGCTCGTTCGCTCTCACCGTCTTCCTGCCTTCTTTCCGGGTCTTTGAAGTCTTGTGAGGTCGAGAATGGAATCGCTGCGACAGACGCAACGAGCCTTTTTTCCTGGTTCCTGGTTGTTTGGGGTGGACGACTAAAGTGAGCATTTTTGTTTTGGGATTTTTTTTGGTCTTTTTTCCACCGTTCCGTTTGGCGTTCAGTTCGCGTTATTTACGAGCCGCGGGTCGTCATCATCCACGCCACGACGGTTCCACGGGTCCATCGCACAGGGGCGAATATATTGGAGTATTGGGAAAAGGTGCGGACATTTTGGGGCTCATGGTTCATCGAACGGGAGTGCGGAGAGGTAGAATGTTAATGTTATGCAGACCGCTACACGGTTAACCTGTCAACCTGTGTGCGCGACCAATCGACCCAAAACGGTGTGGCCTTCGGTAGCCGAATACCATGGGAAACCGGGAACCGCATTCTTGGGAGTTGTAGAAATTGAGCTTTGGGGGCATTTTATGCCCGATGACGGCCAGGTGACACTCCGGGTGAGGTTTAGAGTGAAGATAATCGTTTCATCAGTAGTCATATCATCCCACGGGTGTTTAATGCTCAACACAATTTAGTGGATTTAATAGCCACTTGAATTGATGAAAACCAATTGTAGGGGAAGCGATAGATCGATGCAGGATCAGGATGTCAAGGATATTAGAGGAAGGACGTTAGCTACTAATGGATGAAAGTCACTCATTCTACACAATATTCTTGAAATTTTCACCATCATAGATAAAAATAAATATTCTTAAAAAGAATATCAATTACGTTATCTCTCCACAAGCCAGTTACTGGTGGTTACTGATTATTGAACCTTAGATCATCTCCAAAAGAATCATTTCTGCTCATGACAAATCGTCGCAGACGAGAACCACCTTGATTCTGTCTCGTATTCCAAATAATACTCCCCGCATAACCCCGGACTGAAACGAATAAAATAAACAACCTAGAAACCAGCTCAAAAGTCCTCTAAAAAACAACCATCGGCCGATCGATACTTATCGTCCTCGCGTGGTTATTTATGGCAATCATCGGTCGAGCATTATATTTTCGGCATTTTTCGTAGTAATTTTTCTTTTCGCCCGCCAGCGCACTCAATTAAATGGCCGAACGTGGCCAAACGTGGCCAAAACGTGAGACCAAAACGAGGGAAGGTCGCGGATACGAGCCGCGAACAAGAAAATCGGCCAACACTAGTCTAGAACCAATAGCACCGAAAGGCTCCCGAGGTCTGATTGATCAACAACAACAGCAAAAAACAAAACCGACGGAACGGTCTAAAACAAGGGACTCACAAAGCAGAAGAACATTTGCAAACCTCGGCACTCGGTTCTGCATCGCCTGAGCATCGCCGCCGAAAACAAGCAACTCCTTTCAGATCTCCATTTGTATCTTTTTGGGATTTTTAACTTCGGGATCGAGTTCGAGTTTAGTTTTTTTTTCTTTTTCCTCCGGCGCATCTCGCAGTGCCTGCGCCGAAGCGAAGCCTTCATCATTCACCCGAGGACTGCGCGTTCTGCGTTTCGCTTCGAGACCTCGCGCCATGGCTTCCAAACGGGACTCCGGCATTGGATGCGCGGTCGGTGCGGCGCGCAACATTAAAAAGGCTGCGACTTTTCCCACACTTACGCCGCCTTCGATCGCACCTCCCGAACGGATCGGTCGGGGGAAAAGCGGAGGGGAAATGACTTTGGAGACACCACGGAGAACGTCTTCGACGACGACGACGACGACGACGGTGGTGAAGGCTGTTCGCGCAGACCAGCGCAGTCTCTTTGGGTCTCTCCTTTGAGGCTTTGTGGCGATAAAGCGATGGCGAAGAAGATAGGCGAGCGGTACCAGCGACACAGCCGTGAGATGCCGTGAGATGGCCGTAGCGGTTTAAGGGGGATGCAGAACAGAGACAGCGCGACGATGCATCCCAGAAAGGATCCTGAGAAAACCCGAGCCCCCCAGCCCCCAAACGGTCCATTGTGCCGTCAGCCTGAGCTTTGTCGTCGCTCGCCGACCGCCAGCCAGCCAGCAAGCCAGCAAGCTGCAGTGATCGTCGCCACGCTATTTAACACGCTAAAGCTCGTTCACGTTCGCGATGAAAGGATTGCCGCAAAACTCCGAAAGCCACAGAAAATGGTCATTTATCGATCGGGCAAACGATTTCTTTGCGCCGTTTGCGGCCAGAATTGCGTGTGTGCCCCGTGCAGAACCAATCCAGGTAACGGTAAGGTATCAATTAAAATATGTAAAATTTTAATTGCTACAAAACATTGACTAAAACGGTGGACCGTTCGGTGAGACTTTGTGTTCATCCCGCTGGTGGGGCACAGCAGACAGGGAACATTTCTCAATCGCCAATCGCACGCAGGATGCGTTAATTGCTGGAAAGGATAGTAGTGCTTCATGGCGACACATTGCCACAAGTGTGTTAAATGAAACAAAGGTAACAACCTGAAATTATGTACTTTTCATCGTAAATTAAGGAATTAAATAGAAGAAGGCGGTTTTTGTGGTGCATTCTTCAGTAATGTGGCGTTTAAGCGAACAAGCAATTGCTGCTGTAAAGCAGAAGCTAAGTAGAAAGAAAGGCTTCAAGCAATAAATTTAGCACAACTGATGAGCATCATACAGAGCATCGAAATAGAACAGTGGCTCCATAATTGATTAGCAAAAAAGAGAAAGATTCATAATCTTTTCAGTTTACAACAGAACGAGAATGATGCAGTGGCTAGGAAGTATCGCGCATTGTAAAAGATTCTAAAAAAAACTAAAAACAAATATGAAAATCGTTCAAAAAAAAGTATGCATAGCGATGAAGGGCCCACTCTTCAAAACACTTTACCAAGCTTACACCGAAACCGAGTGTCGAAGGTGATGGCCGATGATAGCGGTCTACGGAACCGGAGCAACCCAAGGGCACACCAACGCACCAGCACACCGAAGCCTGGCCTGGCATTCGAAAAATGTTATCCTGCAGCGTTTTTTCCACTCATCGTACGCGTCACGATTATTGATATTTACAAGCGCCTTGTCGCCGATGCCGATTCCCCGGGACGGTAACACGCCCGTGCCGCCTTCGCATCAGCCGCGCCACGGAAGGAATTCGTCAGTCGCAGCGGACACGGCCGACGACCAACGGCCAACGGTTGGTCAGCATCAGCGTCGACGTGAGCACAACGACCATAATCAATCAATATCATCTCTCGTCGACGACGCTCTGCTGTGCTGGGGCGATCTGCGGCCATCGCCATGATTAATCTAATGTTGTCACGGAGCGCCGCCAGTAGGGCCCGGGTGGTGGATGTACTCCACCAGCAGCGGAGAGGAGAAACGAAAAAAAAAAAGAGTCAAACGATGCGAACGAATCTCTATCGCTGATGCTGGGGAGATTTCGTTGCCCTCTGGCCAGCCTTTGGAACTAAGATGTACGAACGTCTCGAACGGCTAGCTATCTTCATCACCGTAAGGCGGTTGTGGAAGGTTGCGCCAACGGCGGCGACGGTGGCGGCGACCTTGTTAAAGCGCTAAACATACACGCGCTTCCCATGTGCAGGTTGCGTCCCAGGATGCTGTTAAGAGCGACGCGGACCCTTCCCAAATCACCCTCGATTAATAACCATAATCGATAATTGGTTCGAACTTCTCGCATAAAACGAATGACCAGCGATTAGCGCAAGCGAACGCGAACGAATGGAACGCGTTGAGCTTTGTGGCCGAAAAAGAACCGACCGGTATAGAACCGAAACCTGTTCCAATCCACGCTCTCGCCAGGCGGTGTACGCAGTTTGTTCGTTCGTTTGTAATCTGGATTTCGGATAGATCGCTCTCCATCTCCAGCGAGTGGAAGACGACGGCTGGAAGGTCCATTCCCGAGGCCCGCACATTCCAGCAGTTCCCGGGAGGAGGCGGCAACGGCACCGCATGATTATGACGCCGGTCGCCGGTATGAATCCGTGTGCGCCATGCTGTCACGATCCCGGGCATCGGGCACCATCACCGAACCGAGCGGTAAGTCCGTGGTTGTCCGGTGTTGAGCATGGCGGCATGGCACAAAAGCACCGCAGGGCCAAGAGGTTTGGCCAGGCATTTAAAGATCGAGCGATCGGCCGGTTGGCGGCAGCTCTTAATCTCTTCACCACCTGGTTAAGCGAGCGATGGATGAGCGGCGAGCAACGAGCGAGAGGAGTGGCGGAAATCGGAATAGTTTCGGAGCGGTTTAAGGGTTTTCGGTTCGGATGGTTCGCGCTCTTGTGAAGTCATAATTCCCCCGTTTTCCCCGTTGGCCTCTGGGCGTTTGTTTAATGAGTGTCAATTAGTGGGGCCTCGGGAAGGCGCCGGTGTTGGATTCAAATGCGATTTTAGCGGCTTTTAAGTGGCGTAGGCACCTTGTGGTATGCGTTTCCCAGGTGGTGCTGGTGTTAATTGATATTCTTCTGTTTGAAAAAGGAATTGAATTGCCATCAAATAAAAATTAGATATTTTTATCCGCAAAACCGTTGAAGCGCCTGGAATATTCAAAATCATCCCAACGATTCCGTCACGTAACCGTGACGTTGAGCCCGCTGGGGCCGTCACGGTGAGCGCGCAGAGACCGGCGTCGCGTTTCCATGGCAACGCATCCTAGTAACCTATGGCGCGGCCGAGTTCCGCGCTCAGAGCCGCGAGTTTTTGTTTTTTCGACGGAAGCGTTCGAACGGGGAGGTTGTGTCGTGGTGTGTCCGGTTTGCAAGTTTTTTGTCGGTAGTTTTCGCGATAATTAGCCGAAAAAATGGTTCATTCACACAGCCCACAATCGAGCGCGTTCAACAGTAAGTTGAACCAGAAAAAGGCGAAACCACTGTCGTCGTTTCTCTCTTCAGCTAGAACTCCACTGCGCGGTAAGCTTCTTGGAAGTGAGGGGTTTTCGGGAACGATCCTGGCGTTACGTAAGTGGTTTTTTTTCTCATTCTTGTCTCCCGTAACTAGACTTGCCCGCAAATGTGGAGGACCCTAATCGAAAGCCGAACAATGATGGGAAAGCTGCAGTAAAGGGAAACGATTCTCTTAAGAAACCTTTGCGAGTGTTAGATAATATTCAACCGAAGAAGGTAGAACCGAAACGTTCGCAAAATGTTACATCGGGTGCTGTCGGTCACCGTACGGATCGACAGAGGACGGCAGCTCGTTCGAAGCCATCGGATCACCGTCCGTTCAAGGTGTACGATGATGCGAGCGAAGAACAGGTTGCTTCGATGCGCACGCGTAGAAGTTCTGCGCGGGATGAAGCAATCGGTAAAGTACGTCGTGCTTTGCTGAATCAAGAACGGGCAGCTATCAATGACCACGATATCGTGCATGGTCGTAGCAAACAGGAAGCTACTCCGCTAATGAATGAATTAGTGAGCCCCATAAAGGCGAGTCCTTTAGCTACACAAAACTTCAATGTTAAGGCGTTTGAAAAATCGCCAAATGGGACACACTTCGTCGAAAAGGAACCCTTTTCACCGGTATCATTCCTGGCCGTACCAACTAACTCTCCGGTAACACCGATTCCACCGATAACCTCCACTCCAACAGCAGCAGCACCAGCTACGGTCACTCCGGTAGCAACATATGTTCCATCTCGCTGTCCATCGGCATCTCAGGCCGACTGTACACCCACTCTAGCGGAAGGCTCTGGTACAGATATCAGTTTGGGTGCTAAGTCCAAGCCTTATGATCCTCCAGCGTCACAGTTCCTTCGTCCGTTCAGCGGTGACTCAGCTGATGAGCTTGCACCAGTACTGGCAACATGTAGCATCGCCGCCAAGCCTGCTGATATGCGTCCAATACTTGGGCGTAAAATTGACAGCAGATCACCTGGACCCTGGTCGAAACCAAACAACGTTCCGATGCGCACCCTCTTTCGGACCAGGATCTCCCCAATCACGAAGTTACCAGGGTTCGAGGATCTGACGGAGTACTTTCCGGATCGAGTCCAGGAGATACAGCATTTCTACCGTCAGAAGGAACATCGGCGTCTAAAGGCGATCGAATCAATGATGTTACAAAACACAAGACAAACAAAGCACGAGGCTGGCAGTGCAGTACCATCGACAGATTTACGCAGGGAACCAACTGAACGGAATGGTTTCGGTGGACTGCCGGTTGATAAGCACCTCGGCTGCAGCTCTGAGAACAAGTATGGGGCGATTGGACAGACGAAAAATGGATATGCTCCCGGTGTTTGCGCTCGTCAGCGTGGTCCAAAGCAGGCAGTCATACAACAGCGCATCAGCTACGAGACCGAGGAGCTGTTGCGTATGAACTTTCTCGTTTGTGGAAACTTGTGGTATGACAGGGTGGACAGTATGGGCGCGGGAAACACATTGTCCCAATACTTTTAAAACCCATTTTTCCGACATCTCTTTCCGCTTTCATCCCCTTTTTTTGTAGTCATTCGAAAACGCAGACTAGAAACAAGAAGGGCGTTAGATCGAATGTCGCCCATGGCACTGCCATCCGAACAAGGCGTTAGGATGAGGAGCTAGTGAAGAGAGGAAGGTTTCGAATTGAATCGATGTTTTTCTTCTTCATTTTCCATCGAAGCATCTGCAGAACTTAGGGAGGGAGTTTTGGAGAATAATTCGCGAGCTGCTTAGAGACCTAACCGGTTGCCTGAACGTTCAGCATGCCAAGCAACCATCCATCCGTTCGCAGATGCATTGAGTTAGTTTTTGTCGTACCACTTTTCAGTATTTATTCTAATATTTTGCATTCCAAAACGTAGAGAAGAATCGATTCTCTCATTAAATATGTTTAATTGCACAATATTCAAACAGTAGTTATTGTTACTTATTTCAATCGAAAATAAATCGAAACAATCTATCTCCCCTAAGGCCAATTGAAGAAGAAAAAAAGGAAAACCACAAACAATCTCCCTGGATGCTGCGTGGGAAAATAGCGTTCGCGGAATTGGCCAGACAGTATGTCGCGCATTTCGCTTCTACGACAGGAATCAACTCGTCTCCTCCTTCCAGCGCTATCGCATTGGTATTTCATGAAACACTTTCGTGAGTGCGCTCTTCAAGTTTCTGTGCACAAAAATGCACTTCATCACCCATGAACATAATCATGCTGGTTTGTCGTAGACAAGCCATCGCAACATAAAGGAATGTCCTGCAAAAAGAGAGACAGAGACAGCATCGGCCCCTGATTAGTATAGTATCCGTTGGCAATGCCCATTTCCATCCGATAAGGAGATATGGTCCATTTGCTGTGCGGTCCCAAAGAGACACTCCGGATCGCCATCAATTTATTAAAACTTCATTAGCCCCCCGGGCCTCGAACAGACCGGAGGCGCGTGAATGATAAATGAGCATCACGGGCCACATCGCACTCATCGGCTGCAGCATATGTTTTCGGGGGGTTTTTTTTAATTTTCTTTCCCATTTCCATCTTCTACCAGCCAGGTCCGCCAGCTAGACAAGCAAAAATGTGTCAACCACATCGTGGCGTTTGTCGTTTTTAAGTTGTGTCACCATTTTTTTTTCACCTTCACTTTCGGCCCAGCTTCATTGACAAGTGGTCTCGCGATGGATTATGTGGCCACATGCGGCGAGCATAAAACCATGACCGACAGATGGATGAGCGAGGCTTAAGCAAATCTTTTCGCCTGCGCTCGGTAGCGGTTACGGGTGTTGTGACAATAATGTTCCACAGCATACATTTCCCACCGCAACCGAGGAAAATGGATCGTTTACTTCTCCCGAGTGGCATTAATGAGAGATTTTAGCTGCGTTTGGTTTTTTGCTGCGTGGTTCATTCATGCGACTGCGAGATTCCAAAATCCCAACCATCTTATCACAACCTCCCGCGGATCGCCACCCTCAATCCGTTGGCCGCCGATCGTTTTGGTGCGGAATGCGCTTGTGATGTGATAATATCGTGCTGCGCGGATCATCACCATTCACTAAACGGTTCTCCCTTTCCACACCTCATTCCGGTGTCGTCTGGTAGCAGCCCTTTCTGGTGGTGGAATTCCTTACATTTTGCTCGATAATTTATTCTCCCAAACTGAAACCAAAGGCAGGATCAAGTTCTGTTGCAGCCACGAGCAAAGGAGTGCACATCATTAATGCCCGGAGGCATCGAATGGGATCGGTCCGGAAGTTTTGCGTCTTTGAAGATCGATCTGGCCCAGACAACCGAGCACTCCGATAAGGGAACAGAACAAAACCACGGGTAGGATAGGATAAACCAGGCTTCCGTTGCCCTGCTTCTGGTGTCTGGTCCCTGTGACGAAAGTGAAAAGTAGTTTCCGCCTCAGACCCCTCATGCTTCTCGGGCTACCAGCGCGACCGAAAAACCGAACGACATAATTAACATGTTTTGGGCAATAAATCAGTTTTCCCTGACATCTGACAACGCATTACACTTTATCAATTAAAGAAATATTAATTTATATGGGAACGAGCGTGCCGGATGGCTCTTTGGTGCCGGCCACTCCGGCTCCGGACACGCATATGTGCTGGATGCTATTGGGTTCCGCGTTTTTGGTTTTCGTGGTCCTTTTTTTGTTCGTTTTTGGGTTCGATTTTTGGGCCGATGGTTGTTTCGGTGTTGCTCGAAATTAGAACCCACCATTGGGGTTTCCCATCGCTTCGTGGGTGCAGCACAGGGGACACAGGCGCCTCCGCCGTGTTCCTTCAGGACGACAGTACACGGTGGAGTGAGAGGAACATGCTCATAACCTGCCACCGTTGTGTGTTTGCGCCGGGTTTGCGGGAGTGATTAATGGACGGTTGAAAGGTCGGTTCGCGGTTCGGGAAAAAGAAACGGAAAACTAAGAAGAAAGCGGTCGCGAGGCTTAATTGGGACCAGCAGGACGTGGAGCAGGATAAGGCGGAACAGTGAAGAGAAGATGGAAAAGGTCGCACAGGTCGCTAGCCACGACTCCTCTTCTAGCTTGTCCGTCTGAGGAAGGATATGTCAATCCAAGTAGACACAGTAACCGTAACCAAACAACGGAGCATGCAGCATGTTTTCGGACGACGATGATCCCAAGGCGCGAGAGAGTCATTGATGATTTCCGAATGTCTTTTTTCCGTTTATTTCTCGTTCACTCATATTTGCACGTTTGGTTTGTTCAATGATAATCGCTTAACGTACATGTATAACGTTGTGTGTGGTTTTGTATGCATTTTTTTGTTTACCATTTGCCTGTGTGGTTTCCTCTTTCTGTTTCCTGTTGTCATATTATTGGGTTTTCTGTGTGTTTTGCCGATAATATTGCTCAGCATCCCCGTTTTATATAATCCCTTTTGCCATTAGCAGGAGCAGCGCGATATTGTAGTGTGAAGGGGAAGGCCAGGGGTGAGAAGGGAAGGAGAGAAACAATCGATTCCTTACGGTGTGCAGATCAATCAGGAGCAGGCGGTCAAAGAATTCCTGACATAAAATGAGCGGTTCAAGGGCACTGCAGTGTTTTTATCTCGCTATCAGCCGCGACACAATCTCGCATCTCTATTCCAATTGAACATACCGCGATCATGATAATAGTGTACAGTTACAAACACACTCGAACACACACAGCTATAATATATGCACCGTTGTGCGTGATTACGCCGTTTATCTTGCTGGCATTTCGCACGATTCCGATCAGACACGATCAGGGTTCAGTATCCGTACAGCTTCTCGCTGCCCCGTGTGTTCTCATCTCATATCGACCAATAATCGCTTAAGGTAGTAGTACTCAGCTCATTTATTTTTAACTATAAATTCTTTGCTGGTTTTCCTGCTCATCAGTTGCTGAACGAACGAAAACTAACCAAACGGTGATACGGCGATGAGGCCTGTCTTTTTTTTATATGTTGCGCGTTGGTGCACTGGCGGTATGTTTCCTTTTCTTGATTTATTTTTTTGTTGTTTCCTCGTTTTCCCGTTTCATGGTTTTCCTTTATCGTTACCCCCTTGCTTAGTGTTAAATTTCAATCAAGAATAAAACTGAAACGAGTTTTAATGTTTTTCCTTTAAACCGAAAAACGAAAACTAGATCCTAGTAGTAGTACGAAGTAGTGATGACTTTTGTTGCTTTTCGTGTTGGTTTCACCGCCTACGTGCCCGTATGTGTGTTGTGCGTGCGTGAGTGCGCGTGTTTGTTTTATATTTTTATCTAACTATCATTGAGCGACGCACGTTGATGAGCCAACCGAGATATCATTTACAATTCATACCATCCTGGATTAAGGGGGGAGGCCGGCAACTCAAAACTACATACACATGCATGGGTATATAACATTTCCCAGGGCTCTCAGAGGTGCAAAGTGCAAAGTCTCCCTTGCAGCAGTCTAGCTCATTTCGATTTTGATTATAAATTCTCGGGCCCTCGTTATCCCAGCATAGGCGCTGGAGTGACCATTTCTTACGGACTCGTTGTCTCACAAAATGTTAATCAAGAACGGCGATCTCGTAGCTTATTATCAGAGCGAGAGAGTGGGAGCACATCATTCTCCCATCACCATCATCGTCGTCGTTAATCATTAATCTACTATGCACAGAAGAGAGCATCACGTTATCGGGCTCGGGGCTTCACCAGATAAGTATCCTTTACTCGCTTTTACGAGCAATTCCCTAGACATTCAGTATGTCGATCGACCGAAGGATGTAACCGTTCTGCTGGTACCTGGTATCATTAACGAACCTTTTGCATCTCCTTGGCTGGCCTGGCCGCTGGATTAAGCTAGTATCCTTCCGCTGTTCCTCGTTCTTTTTTTTCGTTTTGTACCGCGATAACTCAACCATTTGCTTATACATGTAGGGGTGCATCTTTGATTTGTTTCTGTTGTTCTGTGCTATTAATATCGTCAATCGCACTATCGCCGAGCGCCAAGCTCGTTGTTGGTTTTGCAGTATCGGTTGCAGCTGCCTCTCCGGTACCACCCTCTCTCCACAAAAGCTCCATTTTGACTATCTAGAACCAGTACAGATCCTTGGACGATTCCTGTACCTGTGCCTCCAGGCCTGCAAAAGAAAGACAACAGAACAATAATGTTATGTATTAGACCATCGTTTAGGAACAATAAAATAATTAAGATTGTTTATTGATAAGTAATACGACTCCATAAAGCCTTTATCAAGTGTTGATGCTTCTACAGTTAAACAGCATAAACATAACTTCCATAAACTCAGCATTAAACTAAAAGCCTACTGTTTTCTTTGTTCGTAACATTCAGTGGCCTGCGGCGGCTTGTTTCGTCACCTTGGCCCACTGTAACCCCTTTATGCTGCACCCTTTCACCCCCTCCGAAACCATCCCTTCCCGTTATCCTTCGAGAGCGAATTCAGGGCGTGTCTTCGGAGCGCACCGCACCAACGAGCGAGCGGTTTCCAATTGGTCGGCGAGCCGTAAATTATTTTCTTTCTTCCCTGTCCGCATCATCCCCTCTTGTCCCTCCAAGCAGGCTTTTTATGCTGCCTTCCATCCCTACCGCATGTTTCCTCCCGCCAGTGCTGACCGCATAGCGAAAAGCGCACAAGACTGGGCGACCGCGCGGTGGTTCGACCGCTTTCTTGCTGCATCCTTGGTTCGCTTCGGGTTCTCGTGTTGTATGTGCCACGATATGCAACTCAGCAGTGTCGTACCGCACTGATTACAAACTCCACGCTTTGCAGGCGGTGCACGAGTTTCCCTCGAAACACAATGGGCTTCTGGTCGAGGCACCGAAACGTACATCACCGTATATCATGGAACGCGCCACGGGGCTGGCCACGGTACCGGCGCACCCGGGCACCGGAGGTAGTATCTACAAAATTAATTACCTTGCGTTGCGTGACCGCTAAAGCTTTTACGATACCGAAAAGGAGGGTTCGTGACATTTAGCGCAAAAACGAACGTCGGAACTCCTTTGTGTGGTTTTAGGGTCCTAAAAACGCGAAAAATAGAACCACCATTACGGGGAGGGCACGCTAGTTCGGTGAATAATCGCCATCATAGGGCGCTCCGGAGCAATTCGCTTCAATCTCCTGTAATTGATTTTACTAATTTCACAAAAACGATATTTTATGCGGCAAATTAATGGCTCGACTTAACCCAACTGCTGGAACCGGGGAACCGAGAAGGTATGGAAGTTGATTTCCATTTTAATTTATACATGCCCACCAATAAACCGCTCGTAATGAAATGGGACGTAGGGAAGCGAAAAAGAAGAAAGAAAAAAAAGAATGACCATCATTTAGCATGTAATGAGCGCGAACGTCCCATCATCATCGACATGGCATGGTTTCGGCGCCCCCATCAAGACAATTATTCATTTTCCTCCAAATGCCGTCCACCATTTCTTCATTGGACCTCGCCACTGAAATTAATTGCCACCATTTGCGCAAGTAATTTCCTCCAAAATTTCCTCAGAAGATTGCCGATGGTGGGGGCCCTTTTTCCCTGAAGGAGGGCGCGAATCTAGTGTGCTCTGATGGTGAGGAAATGAAAATCCGTCCATCTTATCCTGCATGCATCTCTCTAGCGGGGTTTCTCCTTCTCCACCATCGCATCGCAACTTCACGTCTTTGTCATCTCCATCTTGGAGCAAGTTTTCCAGCGTCGGTGGGAAAATTATTAAATATTTTCATCCCACATTTTTCTGGTTCCTCAACGAGCCACCAGAGCCTCCAGAGCTGCCAGGAATTAGTACCAGGAAGCATAAGATTGAAAAATAGCTCACTGTGATGCAGGCCCCACGAAAATGACAAAAACTTCCACCAACGGGATACATCATGCAACGGATACAACAAACGGACAATAATGGCGACCAAGTGGGACAGAAACTGGCATTACGCGCGGGGGGGATGGCATCGAAATTCATTGCACGATAATTAAATCTTTGCAAAGGAACGCCTTTTCTATTGGTTTTGCAGAAAATGACAAACGACGGTTCATCGCCATCGGTGGCCAGCATTATTTTTGCACGCATCCTACACGCCAAGGACAACATACATACACAGCATGGTTCGTCCCTGGTCCGGAACCAAGTGGCGAGCGTGGAAGAGGGGGCCTCTTCTGTTCTGGTCTGTTGTGTGAGCGTTGGATGTAATTTATTTCTGCACTCCCGGTCCTTTCAGCTCCCATCGAGCCAAACGGCTCGACAATGAATCACCTACGCACGCCAAAAGGGAGAGGAAAGCGGTTGGATCCTTTCTTGATATGAATCTTCACCATTGCCGGGACCAAGACCTGGGACGATCCGGGATACCGAAGGACGCATAAGTGACGACGAACGTACCCTCATTCCCCCCCCCCTCCCTCCTGGCTGGCCACTCTTATGTCACGAAGCGTTGACAATGATGGCGGTATCCTTTCCTGGAGTGTCGACCAACCCCAGTAGAGAGAGAGGGAAAGGGAGCATGGCCTAGCTGGACTCGCTAGGAGATTACATCCCCCCATTGGGGGTTTTCCATTGGAGGTGGTGTGACTTCCGATCCCGCCGACATGGCCGCGCTGCTGGTTAAGGACATCTGGGCTGGTCTGCCCAGTCAGCCCTACCTCCCCCTAGCCCCCCCCCCCTCCCCCCTGGACCCTTAGTGTTGAATGACGGACGATACAATGGTTCGAGTGGAGCCTACCGACCATGGGACCAAGTTTTCTTTCATGTGTCACATAAATTTAACTTTCCCTTCGGCCATCGGCTCGAGGAGTAGCTTGCCAGGCCGTTACCGAGAACTTCTCGGCAACATACACGCGCACACGCTGGCCAGGCCAGTTCGCTTCCGTTGACGACGGGCTTAGGCGAAAGGATATTAGTTTTCCTCGTTGCTGGAAGGGGCTGGGCGGTCGGAAGCGGTGTTAGCGGTGGGTTTGGGTCTTGCAAAAGGACACAACAGCAGCAGCGAGGAGTCGCATTGGTCGTCGTCGTCCCAGTCGTCGTCGTCGTCGTTGTCGCTGTCCTTTGCACAAGTTTCACCCCCGGGAACTCGTTTTACTTTGCATTGGGTCAAAGTTTATTCATGCCGAGAAGGGAAAATGCAATTATTTATACCACCTTCATCCACTACCGTCCTTCCTTCCGCTGCTCTGTTTGCCTCCGTTTTGCCTTTGCCGGAACACCAGGCGCAGACCGGATCTCGGAAGAGAGTGCCCAGAAAAGGACCAACTTTAGATCAAACGCCAGCGAACACACAACATGCATGGCGTTGTCGTGCAAGTTCCCTCCCCGACGGCGAGTGCATATGTGTGATTCGGATACAATCCTTTCGTGCATCCCAGGGTGCCCAGGGCGAATTTAAGTGGGATGATTCACTGAAACGCTGGATGAACTTTGTCACCTGTCGTCCCTGTCAACCGGCGGGGCAACATAAACGGCAACACTCATCCGTTGGTTGGTTGTTGTTGTTGTCCCCTGGCGCCTTTGGGGCATTGGAGTGCATGGGCCAGGAACGAAGAGCTGTATGTGGAGCTGTAGAGTCCAGGGAGGACAAAGGGAAGCTCCACGAAGCTACAGGAGTTTCTTTTTTTTAATATTCACTTCTTTGAAGTTTAGTTTACAGTACGGGTAGAGAGTTCGAGCGAAAAATTCGCCAACATCCGCCTCGTTGGTGTTGGATATTAGAAAACCGCTTTTTCCTGTCACGTTTTTTTTACTTTTTAAAGATCCATATTAATTGCTAACAGCTACAAGGTGGAATGAAATGAAATCTTCTTTAGACATGGCTGGTATTCCAATTACTATTGCATGGTATTGCAGCTCGCCTTTCAAGTTTTTTTAACATGCCAACAAAGTGTAAATTTTCCACAAAAGCTGCAATTGTAAGATTCATCCTCCTCGCACCAAATAGATGACAGAATTCACGAACGATTGTATGTAAATTCAATAAATGAAATGCATAAATAATAATGATACCGTTATAAATCTCACTTATTTGTGGAAGATAGTAACCAGCTTAAAAGTATCCTGATTTGATCGATCTGAAACATCACATCCTTACGAAGATATTCTACTCAACTCCTCTAGTCGTTCGACTATCTATTCAAGCCTTTCAAAATATAATCCCCTGGCGTAACATCGTCTGACGTTCTCTTGCCGTAATTTGAAAACCATTTATTCCCAGAATAAAAAGGCATTTTCGCATGAAACTCTTTCAAAACACGGGTAGCACGCTGCGAGATACAGTTTATGTTTACACCCTCTCAAAACCACAACTAGATACAAGATATCGTCGACAGCGAATCGGAGAACAATTCGTGTTTCCCAACAGAAGACAAACCAAGTGGCGCGCGCTCGTCTTCTCACCGAAAGCCTCATCTCCTCTCGCCGATCCGACCGACCGCCGGACTGCCTGTTGCCGGTTCCAAAACCAACACAATTTGACAGTTTAGCATTTTATCTGCTGTCATCGCTGATAACCTGCCACTTCACTTCAGTCGCCTTCCCTTCCCCGTTTCCCCTTGGGGGCGCCCTGGATCCTGAATCCACTTGTTGCCCGCACCCGATGAGGAGCCGCGCAAGCTGGCCGCGCATGCCATCCATCATAATGACGGCCAATCATAAGACAGGCAACGACGGTACGCTCCGCTGCTGCATTGCCTTCCTCCGTTTCGGTTGCCTCGGCCGGAGGGTTAGAAATGCGCTCCACGGATTCAAAGATCGCAAGAGCGTCAAAGTGCCGACAAACGGACACGATTCCGGATGACGATGACGAACCAGCAGCAGCGTCTCGCGTCTTTTTTTGTTACCCCCGCTTGCTGTTGTCTAATTCCAAGCCGACGATGGTTGCCTAATCGGACCGAAACGATCAAAAGCATTTATGATAATGTATGAAACGCTGCCCCAGAGTGAGGTTTGTGCCCGGTGGCCGCTTCAATTGTTGTTTGCCTGTTCCGCGACCGCTGACGGTGACGAAAACGGTATAGCAAATGCATTCCAGAGCTCCATTTCGCGCACCAGCACGCGTGGTTTTTGTGGTTCCCTAACTTCTTCTCCGTCCGATCGTTCGATCGATCGATCGATCGATGGATCGGTTCAGCGCAAATGACAAGTTTCGGTGGTTTTGGAGCGCGCTAAACAGAAGCGAAACACATGCGTGTCGCCTCGCACACGCGGATGTCGGCTCGCGAATGGTCCCGAAAACAAACAACAACAACAAAAAAAACACCAAATACCCGGTAGCGAAGATGTCAACCCGGCGGCCGGGGAAATCTATCGCGCGATCGACGACGCGACGTCCGGGGCCACAACGACCCGGGGGGGGGGGGGGGGGGGGGGGGGGAGCATGAGACATTCCTTCGGCTACCGCCTGTCGCGTAACTTTCGCGCACTTCCTTCGCTCTATCCCATCGTTCCGGCCTCGTGTCGATTTTTGGTACGAAGGTTTTCTTCCTTTCTGCCGCTCCAACCTGCGTCGTAGCATGGTCGCTTGTTTCAAATCGCATTCCTGGCATTCCGCTGACAGATTCGGCACCACCGCGTGGCCGGAGAGTATTTACCGAGTGTGCACGCGTGTATGTGTTTGTTGCTGGTCTCAATTCCAAAGACGTTTTTTTTTATCTCCGCCAGTTCGTTTTGTCTCATTTTTGAGTGGCCAAAACGTGTCACCACGAGCCATCTCCGGACGCACTAGTCACGCGAGTTCGTCCTCGAGGACCTACAGAGGACCCCGCAGCACGGACGGGTCGGTGTGATTGTGATTGTGTCTACTGTATTAGAAATTAGACATTCGGATGGTTCAATTTGAGTCACCGTGCGCTGTTCCATGTTTCGGGGCTGCCAATGATTATCGATTTTCATTCGTTCGTTCGTTGGGAGCATTCTGTATGGCTTTAAAAAGCATGACCTTGAAGCGGCATCCTCCCAGATTCTATGTTGTCTCTTTAAGGGCGGTAAAACATAGAACAACGAACAACGATAAAAGATCGTGTCTATAAAGGGATTCTCGCGAATAAATTTCACCCATCGAACATCCTGTTGAACCACGATGATGTTGATGATGATGGATGCGCGATGCAAGGTGACAACGAATGCCGATTTAGCGATTCCGATGATGACAAACTGATTTTTGGCGGAATGGCGGGGTGGGAAAGGCCGGGAATTTGGAATGTAGCGAGCCGTACTGTCAATCCTGCATTCCCCGTTTGTCAGGAGGATCCGCTGGTGGGATCATATCATCGATTGCTCTTCACGATCGACTGAAGCGGTTGCTTTGATGCCGCCAGCGGCGCCGTGAAACATCATCGAAGTGTTCCAAAATTATGGTTCCCTTGGATTTGGAGACTGCTGACTCGCTGAATCCATCACGTTTGTTGTTTATCTGAACAAACGATACCGACACTGACGGCGATGTTGAAATCGATTGACTGCCTGATAATGGAACGTCCAAGTGATCATCAATCATCGCCTTATGATGAGGTTGTTAAATCATAATTGTTGTTTGTACAACTTGACCCTTGAATGCAGATTTAGCAACAAGGAGCATGCAATATGGCTCCATTTCGAACCATTACAAATTTTTTGTAATCGAAGCCATTCCATCATAAGTTGATACAAGTACCGACGGGTATGTATTGCGGAGCGACAGAGGCTAATTCAAAATGGATTTTTCCCCTTCCAGTAGGAAAGGAATAGCCGCCAATATTGATTCAAACACAACAAAATGGAAACGTAAACGGGAGGGATACATCGAACGCGAACCAAATTTACCGACCAAACATGTAGCCACCGATGCATCCGATGAGGGAGTTTGTAAAAAGCACCAAGAAATCGTTCGAAGTACGTTAGGCAGCTCAAAAGAGGGGGACAAGGGATCAAATGCTGTGTTCTAACCAAGTCGCACCGACAGTCTATCGAACAACACTAATCGCTGTACATCAACGGAGCGGAAGTGATCCGAGATGGTGGATCCTTTATGGAACATGAACATTTTTGGGGCACGACAGGAGAGTTCAGACGAGAAAGCATGCACTTATTGGCGTTCTGTGTACTAACCTGCCATCGTCGGATAGCTCGTGTAAGCGGCGGCACTCTCTAACGCGTGCGCCGTCTGCTGGTCGTGGTGTAACCTATGGTGACTGCTTGATGTTCACGACGGCGGAAAGAAAGAGAAAAAGATGAAGAATGGAAAGTTAAAAAAAAGGGACATTAAAGGGATGTTCTGTTGAACTATTTTATTTTTTAGGTGAGTAAAATTATGATGACAGGAAGTTAGACGTCAGAAGAAGTTGATAATTGATCATTTTAATAATTAACAGCATTTGACAGAACCTTTTCGGATAAACCTTTTCTAAAGCATTATTTAAACAATGTGGTCGCTTCAAAGAACTATTAAAATATGAAAATAATTATGATTGTCTTTCGTTACTTATCAATTCAAATGCAACCATTGTATCTATCGCCAGTGGAGGATCCTTCCGTAATATCATCATTAAATAGTCCTTTCGTCTCGATTCGCCTCGAGGCAAAACAAGTCGACCTACCTTGACGTGTGTCCGTACTGCTGCGGTAACCTCAGTAAGCTGCCATACTGTGCCATGTTGTGGTGGTACGCGTGAGCGTGTGCTGCATGCGCATGGGCCGCGTGTGCATACGAACCGTAATGGGCCGCATGCCAAGGATCCGCCGAGTAACCCGAATCGGTGGAGTACAGGTCGGAAACCTGCTGGAAAAATGAATTAGAAACAAACGAACGTTAGAGAGGGACTGGACGTTAGAGAAACTTATCGTCGTTGTCGTCATCGTGTTCCTTACCTGATGGTGATGCGTTGGGGCGGGTGTCGGATGCACATAATTGCTGTTCCAGAACGAGGGAGGAAAGTTTCTACTCGTCATCGAACTGCTGTAACCTGCGGAGAGAAATCACAGCGGAGAGAACAAAGAATCAAATTAGATTTAATGCTTAATGGCAACTGATATCTCTTCATCATTGAAGCCGAAAATCATGAAAAGGAAACGAAAAATGGTGAGAAAATTTAAGACAAACTCAACATCAAAATGGCCGCACCGCAGCAGAGCTGAGACTTTTATTTAGAAGAAGAAAAAAACAGTAAATCGTGTAATCAATTACTGCTCTTTAAGCGATTGCTCTTTAAATCCGTGCTGCTTACAACAAACCACCAGCATCACGCAGCTTCCATCCTCCCTCGACCCCCCCGGGGTCTGTTTCATTCAAAATATTCACACAAAAAAGCATAATTGTTGTCCCGCTTCCACCGAAAACTCCGTCGGTACCGTCGCTCTCATCGGCTCACGAACGGCGAGGACGGCAAACAGCCTTACATCCCGCCGCCAATCGCCGTGGCCCGATACGACGAGCTCCACCTCTCCCCCCCCCCTCCGCCCTCCATCGGATTTGGCATCGTCCTTCCGTTTTCGGCCGAAAATTGTTGGAAAAATCTAATTAAACAAGCATCGACATTCCAACTTCTGATAATTTCCTCCAATGGTCGGCTCGATGCCGGAATGCCGGGCCGGGCCGGGCTGGACCATGCGCGAGCCTCAGGTGGAAAAATGGCTGCTGCTGCTGCTGCTGCTGGCCAGCTGCTTTGGCCGCCGGACGGCCCCTAAGGGAAGCGCGAAAACGCTCAAAATCAAACGAACAAATCTGGACGATAAAGACGGTAAAGAAGAGGGAAGCACCGGGAAGGAGCAGAGGGAAAACTCACGGGCAAGATTCTGCCGGCGTACCAAGAACCACCTCCCTCCCCGCCGGGGCTCTCTTCCTTTCCATCCCTTACTCGCCTTTGCTGATGAAGTAAAAACGCCGGTTGGCGATGGACGGCATTCCAAGGAGGGAAGTCGAGGAGGGAAGCAAAGGTACGCCAACGGGGAATTCGTTCCACGGGAGTCGTCTGTGTTTTGGTGGCTGGGAGGAACGGGAGAAGGGGTGCGAAGGGAGCTCGTTTGGCGCAGATCGTCCCTTTCATCCGTTCCGACACACACAGACACCCGATGGAGTACGATGATGATCGTTGTGCCCTCTGGCCATACAGCCAGCTCGCCAACCAACCAACAAGTCCCTGGGCTGGACCAGGTGGAACGACCATGGACACGGTGTGGTTACGGTGTTCTTTCTTCTCTTCTCCCCACTCGTGGGTTCGTGAGCCAGAACAGGTCGAATGCACAACCGCACAGGAGCAACCCCAGCGACCCTCCACTCGGTGCTCCATCCTCCGTTTGTGCCAATTGAGTTTTTATTTTGTCCGATCAACCGACTCCAGCGGACGATCGGTCCGTCGCTGGTTGGTCATCCACCGTCCACCGGAATGCCGCCAACGGTCAACTCGCCTCAATGGCCGCGCGAAAGGTTGTTCTCTCCTCCCGGGGGTTTCTCGCTGCTGGAACGAACTGCTGCTGTTGGTTGGTCAGCGGGCGCGAGCGTTGCGCTCGATGGCAGCGAAAATGGCAATCATCATCACATTGTCTTGCCGTGTGAGTGGAGCGGCCGTGGAGTGGTCACGGTACGTCGTCTTCGTCGTCGTCGTCGGCCAGGAGAATTAGTGTTGCGAGATGGTTATGCTGTCGAAATCCGTCTTACAAGTCGTCGCGAATCGGTGGCGGCATCGGCGGTACAACGCAGGCCGCGCTTGTTTGCTTGTATTCAACGAAACCAAAGGGACAAGAGGTGGAACGGGGGCACCGTACCTTTTGTACCGATAAGGCCAGTGGAAACAAGGTGTCCTGGAGCTAGATCGCAATCGTTATTCGGGTGGAAGCCCATTAACCGAGGTTGCGTATCTCGTGGTTGCCCTTTTCGCCCGGTTGAACTATTTCACCCGAAGGTCGCCGTTTCGTAATGCGGTACGACGGACAATTGTATGGAGCGAGATATGATGGATGCGAGTGATAATGCTACAGCAAGATTCATTCGAATGCTGGTGTGCATCGAAAAGATCGCGATATTAAGGATATATTTAGGGAAGAATTCGGTTCCTTTTCTTTTGAATAAGGCTTTATCGATCAAGAGATTCTAGATTCTAGAGTGAAGATTAGTAAACGTAAATTCTGCACCATTAAATCAAATGAAATGTGATTTGAAATTCAATCAAAAACATTATCAACCATTACGATTAGGTTGTGATCTTCTATTCTTGTTATTACGAGTAATCAGAATTGAATCATAAGCAATTCGTTCAACGTGATAATTGTGGTCCTTTTTCCTTCGGAAAAGGACTTAATCAAAACTTGAAAGATGCTATAAAAGTAGAAAAAAGGAGCTAATAATGATAGAAGGAATTTGAGACAAAATAAATTAGAAGGAAAAATGTATTATTAGAAGTCAGAAGGCCATTCATGAAAATAATGATAATTCGTAATTTGAACGAAGGAAATAGAGACTCGAATTCGAATTGCTGATGCTACTACTATCACAAACAAGCAATACCCATGACCTAAAGGCAGAGGAGGTAAATCAGCTAGAAACGATTACGATTTCAACCGAGCAGCCACCTCTCGAGAAGCGCTCATTATGATCAAGCTGGTATGTTAATTAAAGCCCAGACTACCGTCCACCGTGGTGTCAGGACACAAATGAAAACGTAGCCACCCAGGGCAAGCGAGCGAGCGAGCGAGCGAACAAAATGAAGGGCTACACCGGGAATTCAGATTGAGCCCGCAGCAACTTTGTGCGGAATGCATAATCCTTGCATGAATCGCACCACGTATGTCGTATGTGTCGGATGGTGGATAATTTACGGGCACACGGGACTACCGTCAAGTACACAGAATCCGCCCGTCGGTTGACAGAAATTGAAATTTAAACAAACGAAACGAATCCTCCTTTTCGGCCCCCGCCGGGGGTAGGGGGAGGATTCACTTGGCCAGTCAAATAGTTACACGATGCTCAACTGCCGGTTCGGAATCTGTCCTTCGGACCGATTGCGTGAGGAATTCAAAAGTTGACCAAATGTTGATAATGCTCTCGAACTCGCGCCACCACTTGAGCACCACGCGCTTTGTACGGCGTAGGGAAAAAAAGGTATGTTTATATTTTATTTCATTTCGGCCAATCCGTGTACCGAACGCCAACTACTGGGTGCCGGGTCGGCCGTGTCGAAACGCACGCATGAATCCACTCAGCGACAAATTTATCTACTAGAAGACAGCGAATCCAACAGATAGCGCGGGCGGTGTGGTGTGATGCGGTGGTGGTTGTGGGCACATTTTTCAATCTCGTAATGTGCAATGTGCGTGCGTGCCGACATGGTTCGGTTGTACGTGCGGCTGCTGCTGGCGAGCCACGCCGAACCTGTCACCACACCGAGGAACAGTTCATTCCCCGGTGGTGCCGGTGGTGCCGGTGGTGCCGGTGGTGACGGATTGGTCATCGTTTGGTGGTGGCTGAAAGTGAAACAAATAAATTTAACAACCAACCAACGGTCACCATGCTGTGCTGCGCAAAATGCGCGTGTTAAATGGAGTTCTCGTTCGTTTCATCGTTTCGGGATTCCCGTGGATGGATGTGCGACGTAAAATATGTAATAATCCACAGCCCCGTTCCGTAACTACCGATGGTCAGCAGTTTTCCGGTTTGATGCGTTGAAATGTGAACGAATTCATCAGCGAGTCAACAACAGCAGCACATTTCGATTCGATGATGATATCCTTGTTGCAATCTGCCGTCAACGACTGGCTTCCACTAAATCACATTTAATCGCGGACGGGCCGGTATAGTCGGTCTAACAGAGATGTTTCCTCGGTGCAGGTGCACCGGTCGTGACCTTTTTGTGCCAAACGCGAAATCGTTGAAATAGTTTACACGGATAATTTAAACAGCTCGCTAGCTCATTCATGAAATTTACCGTCCCTATGCCATAGACGGTCGGTTGATGGTGAGCGGGCTACATAAAAAAAAAACGGATCCTCTCCAACTCTACCAATGACGTTCAGTATCGTCTGCTCTAGGTCGACGGTCGGGTGTTTTTCGAGATGCGCTGCGCTGGTTGCGCTTCGTGCGACAGCATCAGCTCGGTAGATTCTCGTCAAACGCACAAGCGGCACGCACCACTGTGGGTCACAGCAGATATTTCGACTATTTCATGCATTCGAACGGTGCAAATATTTTGAATAGCATTATCAATAGGGCCCACCCATCAGGCCATATGCTCACCGCGAGAGCAGCGTGCACGCGTGCGTTCGTGCGTGCCTACGTGCGTGCATCCCTTCCGATGGCGGACGTGATTTGTTCGCGTGATTGAATTCCTTGACTCGCTTGGCACACAAACATACGACAGAGATGAATGTGGGAAAGGGTATTTTTTTTATTTTGCTTGTTGCCATTTTAGAAATTCAAACCATAGAAAAACGTCTCAAAGTGACACTTCCAACAGTGATCAAGCCGTATTTAGGCATTGAATTTCCACAATCAGATCCCTCGGTTGACGAAGCAAAACTGGCGTAACATCGGTACTCCAACAGGATTTCATTTAAGTACATTAAAAATACCAATAATTTACCTTACCTTTAGGTACATTTACTAATCCTTGTTTTGTGTCTACTGTTGTCAGACACAATGCTTACAGATAGCAATTTGCAAAACGAAATGTGAAATAGCTTAGTCTATTTTGAATCGACAGCCAAGCAAAGTGATAAGAATTTTAATGCCGCATTCACCCCCGGCGTGTGGGTTATCACCGAAATTGAGGCCTCCAGATGGTACAGCGACACAGCATTGCTATGCTGTGAAGCAAATAAATTTAACATCATAGGCTTATCAAACTGAAAATACACACGTAGCGAGCACACAGCTGTGATTTAAACTCTAATCATGTTTGTTCTCGATCTTTTGATTCGCAGAGACATCAGAGTGGTGGAGTAGACTTTGAATCAGTGTTAAACGTCCCTCAGAACAGCGCAGCAGCATCTATTTGTTTGGAAACTCCAGTTAATTCAGTGTGTTAAAAAGTGGTGCAATGAAGCAAAGCATTGCTTTAATCGTACTTTGTGCGGTTCTGTCTGTTGCAGCCGACGATCCTGGCAAGGACAATACGAATGGAACGGTGCTACAAACTCAACAACAGGATAATACTCCGATCTCTTGTAAAGCTGCATTGTCCACTTGGATTGATTCGGGCATATATGAGATCCGCGTAAACAGTGATTTCGAGCCGTTTAGAGTGTACTGCGAACAACATGACTTTGGAGGAGGATGGATCGTCCTACAGCACCGTTACAATGGATCGTTGGACTTTTACCGTGGGTGGGATGAGTTTCGCGACGGGTTTGGTGATTTGGAACATGAGTTCTGGTTGGGCCTGGAGAAGATGCACCAGATAACAAAGGACCGCAGGCATGAACTGATAGTCGAGCTAAGGAATTTTAATGGCAGCTACACCTATGCAAGGTACGATGCCTTCAAAATAGGTAATGAGACTGAAGACTATGCCCTAAAGGTTGTAGGAAAGTATCAAGGAACTGCAGGAAATGCACTAGTGTATAACAAGGGCATGAAGTTTACTACAAAAGATCGGGATAATGATGATTACTACGATCAATGTGCCCAAAGCCGCCATGGCGCTTGGTGGCACAGGGCTTGTACCAAAGCGAGTTTAAACGGGCGGTACATGAATGACAATCATCGCCAATCCATATTTTGGCATTATACTGTGGAAGGTTTCTTTGGATTAAGTTACACCCGGATGATGATCCGGGAGTTGGAATAGAAGAATGGTGCTGCGAATTGAATGAACACGATAAATCAACACGAGATGGAATAATAACTAAGGACATTTTGTCAAATGAAATCCAGAAAAGTATATTCACGTTTAAAATCCTAAATTCATCCGAATCCTCGGTGAGGAAAGAAATATGGAGTGAACTCAATTGAATGGAGACGTTGCCCAACGAGAGAAAATGCAAGGAAAATGGTCTACTGGAAAAGATTGTTTTTTGTTTTCCGCCAATGCTAGTCGTGTCAGTGCTGTGTTTCGTTCATTGCAGAAAATATTCTAACCGAAGACAAAGACCTGTTCTATTATGTGTGTGGCTACGGGAATGGATTGACAAACATTTTCCAAAAAAGCGTGCTCGCTGCCAGCACCCTCGAAAACGAAGGCAAATTCCCGGCAAATCGGGATGCCGCGAGACGAAAATTAAATTTAGCGTAACGCATCGTCGTCGTCACCGAGGATCGCACACCGAGGTCCGGCCAGTAGCAGTTTTCGGTGTCGAGCAGTTCGCCTCTATGGTTCGTTTGCGTCACGGTATTTTGCCCGACGCACCAAGGCTCCCCGTCCGGAACTCCTCCTTACCGTGCTCCCTTATGGATCTGTTTTTTATTTATTTAATTTATTTTCATTCTTTACCCTTTTGATGACAAATTAAGTGTGTGTGCGTGCGGGTGTGTTTAAAGCTTGTGTGTTTTTTTTAATCAGAATTTTCCTTTTTTTTCCACACAAAAAGTCGGCCCGCGGGGAACTCGATTGACATTGGTCTTTGGCCCGCGGATCCGCGGACTGGTATGCATATGTTAATGTTGACATCACCGTACCCCGGGCGGCGCTAGACGGGCCCGACAAGGACGATGGTCGCCGCGCGATCGGAACTCGGGCCTCGGATCGGAGCACAGCGCTGTAGGTAGGTAGTTAGCATGCCGGGCGTACGCGGATATCAGCAAAGCATGGCCTCAAAATGTTGCCACCAAATTTGTAGCATTCCGATCCGAGATCTCGCGCGCGCTATGCGGAAATTGTTGTTGCGCGTTCCGTTCGCTCTGGGTGGCGTGCTGCCGGAGTGGAGGGGGTTGGGGAGACGACGCGAGTGTGTCCTCGCGAGCCCATCTTAACCGTGGCCGATTACATTATAATTCATCCCCCAAACCACACATCCCTTGCGCGATCCCGATACGCTATTTGTTTTGCATATTTGGCAATGCGAACGATTCTCAAATATTTGCCGCGGAAAAATGCGTTCTAGAATGTGCGCGAGAGATGTGAGCCCCCTCCTGCCCCCGGACCCCCTCTTTAGGAGAATGACTGATGGGCCTCGCGATGTGGGGATGTCGCATTTCTCGAATCGATTATTTGTCTCCTATGACGGTCTGATGAGAGGAGCGGTCCGACCACACGCAAGCAACGTCACAGAAACGTGGCCAGCATAGTGTGACACCGGAGGTAATTGATATCACCCCGAGTTGGGGTCAACTCTTTCACTAATCAGCGTCTTTCTTCCTTCTTCCATCATACAGATACACAAACATGTTGTCATAACGCGCGACGCTCGCCCGGAGAACAATTTGTACCGCGATGCCGCTGACGACAGGCCAACAAATGTCAACTGACAGACGGCCAGCCACCCGGAGGAGCAGGAGGGTTGACGACATCTTCTTCTGCGACATCTAATGCCAAGATGCTGGTGGCGTGACATTGATCCACGCTGAAGGATGTGTCGGGATCACGAGTACGCACATCAGTCATCACTCATGCCACTAAACGCTCTTCCCTCGCTCACTGGCGCAGGTATGGTGTTAGGTGGGCCTCCTCATCGCCTTCCTGGTTGCGCTGCATGATGGCTTATTATGTTAATTAATATTTTAATTACCACAATTTGACGCTAACGCCGCCACCGCCACCGAACATGCGCTAAATGCAGCAGCGACAGCAGCAGCAGCAACAGCAACGACTACACTTTAATTAAACACGATTATGATGACATTAATGAGAAGTGCTGTGCGACGAGTGCTTGAGGTGCGAGTGCGGGAACATATTTATCACCTACCACCCAAACGTACCGCTGTAGTCTCTGTGTACCTTCGGCGTGCTAATACGAGAACCGTTGGGTGTCTTTTCCGCGGAAACTAATATTGGAAACACGCTACCAACGTTGGCACCGAAATAGAGCCCGGTTAGAAAAGGGACAGCAGAGCAGGGACTTTGCGATGAGTCAAATGGGCGCGCACACAACACCGAAAAGGACACACGATGGAGCAGCCTGGTGGTCGATCAAAAAACAGCAAAAAAAAACACCATCTACCTCTTGTGAAAAGCCCAACCAAGCACCTTAAAGTCACCGAGACACACACGGGAACCGGGCGTGTGATGAATTTCACCTCCGGTCGCGTATAAATCATGGCTATGGCCAAGTCAAGGCACGGGAGCGCGCGCACGTCTCCGGAAAATCTATGTTCCGACGGTGTCTTAACCCTGATCGTCGGAAGCATACATAAAACGCGGTTCCGCTTCGTCCCCGTAGGACCCAAGGTGGGGCGGTGATGGGATTAGAAGTGTCCCAACGCGATCCGCCACCAGACAAGACACAACGCCAAGATCACCGGACAGCCAGAAAGAGAGAGACAGGAAGAGAGAGGGAGCAAAAAAGGTACACAATGCGCGGTGGGTAGTCATCATAAATTATTCTCTCACTCACAGCAAACCCCCTTAGCCCCCTTACCTCGTAGACCGCGAAACCCAAAGTGATCTACGCTCCAAAGAAGGGCGGACGGGCTGCATCCATCCAGAGCCACACCACACCCCACTGATGAAGCATGATTTTAATAGTCCTCCACAATCAACGCTCTGCGGGGTTACGCTTCGTTGCCCAAGGGAGACCTCACTTCGCTTTTCCGGCTAGAACGGAGTTGTCGCTCCTTCTTCTTCTTCTTGACGCCCTCGAGGGAAACTTTCCCGACGAAAAAGATGGAACCCCGTACCCACACGCACATAAACGAGTTAATGAAAATGCGTACAGAAATCATAAATTATCGCACGTTTGATGGCAGCGAGGCGCGCTGCCTAGGCAACCAACCAAAACCAATGTCGAGTGGCTGGCTGGCTGGCTGACGATGGGCGCACTGTGGCCCTGAGCTTGGATGGTTTTTCACTCGAGAGACGCTGATCCTGCGCTGCGACTTCCAGACACTGACGCCACCAACGGCGGGAGTGTAAAACATGCGTTAAATATCCGTGGAAATTAATTTCGAGCCCGGTGTTTTGCGATGGAAGACGACGACACTGGCGACGACGACGCCGACGCGCGAAGGCTAAGCGATCAGTCAAGGATAAAAAAGTGACTCCCGTCGTCCCGGCCTTCAGGCGAGGGACACGAAGATGGATGATGGTAGGCCATTGGTTGGAGGTGGTGGAGTTTGTTCGCCCGAGGAAAAGGGGTTGCTGGTGCTGCTGTTGGTACCCAAAAAGGGACACAGTGAGTGGAGAGGTAAACGGTAATAATGTTTTGGAGGAAGACTGGAACAAAATGAGGAAAAGAACCGCGTGAAAAAAATGATGGAAAAAACAAACAAAAAAACAAAACTAAAACGTAACCGACCGGTGCGTGTCCTAATGTACCGTAACATGCGGAACGAGACGCCAGAGAGGAAAGCAGCACCCTTTTTTCTATTGCCCCGCTTAGGCCTCCTCCAGTTTAGGTCGCTCGAAATGTAAGGACACGTGTTTATGTTTATCCTTTCTTGTTGCTCTCTCTATCCCTTTTATAGACTCGCTGGCTGGCTGGCCGGCTTGCTGGCTGGTGTTGAAAAGGGGTCCCAGGAGTCTAGCGATGCGCATGACATCGGAGTCCTATCAGGAAGGTTTCATCGCGCGGCAGAAGCGAACAAGTTAATTGACAGCCGCCGTCCGACGATGCGAACCGTCCATAAATCATCCCGTACAACGACGATGCCATGCCGTGCCTTTTGGCTTCTCGTAATATTCCTAATTAATAAGTTCCACTGCTGCTCTTTATTGTTCTAATCATATCATTTGACCCTTTCTCTCGTAGGGATTCTCGCTGTGCATTCAAGGACGCCCAAATTATCTTCAAAAATGCATCCAACTGGCCAGAGCACAGTTATCACCGGGAAAAGGAATACATCAATATCAGCTGCTGTTAACAAATCGTGATCATTGTTCGTCTTCGATGGACTTCGATATGCGGTTGATTGTTTGAATCAATTTCGTTCTCTGAGACCCTCGAGGTGGGTAAACGAAACGCAACACATCGAGAGCAGTGCAACGGTAGCGCTGTACTGTAGGGCAGTTAAGCGAAATTGTCGAAAGCAAAAGGAGGAATCACACCGAAAAGCCCCATAAAAACATGCTGCTCAATACGCATCATTCTCATCCTCCTCTCACACCGGAGCGGATTGTGACCTTCAGGAGCTCCAATCCGAGTGTTAACGGGTTCCTACCGCACGGTCTCCTCGCATGGACTCTCGCTTCCAAGAGGACTCTCTTTGTTATGCTGCTGTCTCAACATACTCGATGGTCAAAAGGGGGCCAGAAATTGAAACATGGCGATGACCATCCCCTGTGCTCTCGCTCGCTGACTCTTGGCGAAGCGGACGACAAACAAATTATTTCACAACATTTGAAGCCCCCAACCCCACCCCTGGGGGCTAGTGGTCAGTATTCGATTGTTCGCGGATCGCGATCAGGACCGTGCGAAGCGGCAAACTTCTTTTAAAAGGCATTAAAGTAACTTACATTTTTGTCTTTCGGGCGGAACGCACGCTCGTGTACGCGCTGTGACCGCTTTCGGTGCGCTTTCGGCGTAACTCTCGTTTCGGCCTTTACTCCATTCCATTTGGTCCGGGCTGATCCCCTGTGTGTTTTGCAGCTCAATCGCGCGCCATGTTCCAAATCGTTTCGACGCGTTCGTCGCGCAGCAATCTTGATCGGTGATTTACCTTAAGACTCCCGGTGGCTGGTGGCCTTTACGGTGCTTTATCGTGTCTCCTCTTCTCTTCTCTTTCTCACTCACTCGTTCACAGTTCCCTCGCAGATGGAATGTCCAGCAGGACAACAATCAGAAAAAAAACAACCGCAACAACAACAACAAACACTAAGAACGTTGGATCCTCTCCCTTTTTAAACGTCGTCGGCACAAAGCAAATCTCGCCGACAAGCGGAGCGGTCACCGGGACCACCTCCCCCACCCATTAAATCGATCGATTGGTTAGCGCGGTGAGAAAGTTATGCTTAAAAAATCGTGCCAGTGCGAGCAGGAGGAGGCTGCTGGCAGGAGGAACAGCAGAAAAACAAAACATAACAATTTCGCCTTCGCCATCTCCCGAAAGGGCCAGACCCAGGGCTTCGATCGATTTGTCCACGGGGGTTGACCCAAGCGGTCAGCGCGCGATGATTGCCGCCAAAGGAAGTATTTTGGGTGATTTCATCGAACGGCGAATGGTGTTGCGGCAGACGCTGCTGATGTTGGTTGAGAGTTTTTGGGGATTTGGAAACGATTACAACTGATGGACATGATTCACTATTTGGTGGGAAACTGTTGTTCCAGCAACGTCATCCAACTGTGCTCAGATGCTTCAACAAGCCGCATCTTCCCTTTCCATCGATTATTAGTCATCTAGTCGAGAGATAACTGAGATGATGAGTATGCAGTTTAGAAATAGAATACTGTTTGTTTGACTTTTTGTTCTTAAAATACATTTACAACTTCAATAGATTCGCAAATAAACTACCCCTTGGACTCCACTGAACGCAAATCGCGGAGTCGCGTTACATTCACAACATTACATGCAAACGAAAAACGGGAGCTATTTCCGGCTCTCGCAACCGTATTGTGATAAGATTGTTGTTGAACCAACTGCCATTCAGACAACAGCACCCATTCCATCTGTCCGCTTGTCCTGTCTGTCTGGTTGGCTGGCTAGCTGACTGGCTGGCTGGCGTACCCAGACCATGATTCAGAAGAGAATGATTTACTTCGGCCATTCTGAACCCTGAAAACCCATTCGAGTCTCTGGCCGCTATATTTATCCGTACCAAACAACGACAACCAACAGGGAGAGTGAGAGAGAGTCCCACGACCGCTTAGCGCACAGAACAACAACAAAAAAAAGCAAGAATGTTCCATGGTCTAGAGTCTAGTTTTGAATGAAATTTTAATTAATGTTTCTTGTTCTACTTGCTCGCTGTGCGCTACACAAAACTAACAGTCCACAAGCGCGGAAGTTGCGGCGACACTCTGCACGCGCGCGCGCCCAAAAAAGCAACAAACGAACAAACGAAAGAAGAAGTCACTCGAACAAACGGTCTCCACACCGTTGTCGTTTTGGACTACCCCCAAAAATGCTTCAATTCTACCGCACGAAGACGAAATTAAATTTACAGCCCCCCAGTCCCTCTTTACAGGTCGCCTGTGTTCCCGGGGTGGAAAAAAATGTCCAAGTTGGGTGAAAAGAGGTGAACCCTGTGATCCCCGTGGCGTGATTCCCGTGCACCACCACCGATGGAGCCAACGGGAGTGCAACGAGAAAAACGGGAGGTTAAAGAGGAAGCAAACGTTCAGTAAACCACACAGCAGCGACTACACTCCGCTGCCTGGTTTACAACAAGAAAATTATCTACTCATTCGCTTGACTTTTCTTCATTTCTCTGTCCCTGCACCTCGCTCTCCGGATGTGACTGTGTGTTTGTTGGTGAAATAACATCAAATTACGGCCCTTTTGAAAAGGATCCACGTGCACAGTGGCGTCACAGGCAAGGAGCACCAAACGGAAGACCGAAACAACGGGAAAACTCATGGGGAAAAGGGGAAAAACTTTGATCGATATGGAATTCGGGCTATGCTTTGTGATGTTGCTGTTGCTACCGACGGTGGTGCGCGAATGAAGAGCGCATTTCCTTTCAAACAGCTTCTTGCTACACGAGACGCCGCGTGCTGGAGTGACGATGATCAGAATACACGCCCCGAAAGCAGCAAGCGATTGAGTTGGGTTGAAGAAGAGTTACTTTGGAACATTGTTCCACTGCGGGGAAGGTAAACCGGGTCGTCACGCGGGTTTCCACGCGGAGCGCCACCGAGTCAGGCGCATGTCGAGTGGAAAATCGGTGAAAAGCAACGCTCAGACACGACACGATGGAGGACGATGGAAAGGAAGGAGGAAAAATACCTTCCACTGGATGGGTGGGAGGGCTCTCTCCGACCTTCTCCGTCTGTCTTCAACAAGATCTTGCTGTTGGAGAACAATTTTCCGTAAAGTTCGAAGTTCAACTGAGTTGGAGTTCGGGGCACTGTGCGGTGCGATGTCGTTACAGTCACTACTACACGCTTGTTACATTTTATTTCATTTTGTTTCGTAATTAAAAGAGTTGCGAGCACAAAGGAGCACCCGTCGTGGCGTTTGAAGGAGGAAAACACCGTCTTCTGCCGACCTCTTGGCCTCTGGTGTTGCTGCTGCTGCCGAGAGGTGACTCCTTTCGCGCGGAAGGCCAAAGCCCTGATGGCTACTGACGGTTCGGTGGCGGCTGCAGTACTTATCTCGGCGGAAAATTGGTGCCAGAGCAAATTAAATTTATTATCTTCGATCAAAGAAGCGGCGAACGGCTAAATTAAGTTTGCTAGACATAATTTTCGGGACCCCCAAAACACCCCTTTTCGGGGGACGCATCGTGCATCGCCTTCGTGGCTTCTTATCCTCGCTAGAACCGTGAATGTGTGTGTGTGGCAGTGTACAGGAAAGAGGCAGCCAAGGCAAATTCCTGCTCGATGCACAGAAATATCCAAACGGCAGTTCACGCGACGCCGCGCCATCTTGGGATACACAAAATGGGGTACCCCCTGGCGCGGTGGCTAGTAGCTAGATGCGGGAAGAGTTAGGGCTGTTTATTTTTCACTTTGCCAGCCGCAGAATTTACGATGCAATTTGTGTGAATTTTTGCAAACCATTTTTCTGATGTGATCGTTCGCGCAAACACACCCGGACGGGTGGTGCGCGTGCGGTCAACGGTGAACTTTGAACGGGGTTTGAATTTTTTTTGTTTGCCTTCAATTGCCTCTGGTTTCAAATGCGTAATTTACATCGAAACAATTATCGCAAATTATGCCGATAAAATGGTCCACGCGAAACGTGAGCTACCGTCGTCGAATCGAGTGATTTAATGGAGACTACATGGCAGAATGTATTGTTCGTGGGTGTTCGTAAATTTGAGCCACTCAGGTTCATTGAAGTCATAAATTCCTTTTTCGCTGCTGCTGGGGAAACTGTTCTCGCCGATCTTTGTTGAATGTAGGGTTACATAATTATGCTTAAAGAAATGAGCTAATAATGTGCCAATAACACACTGAAATTGTTGTACTTAGTGCCTTAAAAGATGTAGCAAGAAGGGTTATATTTTGAGAAAACATCGTTTTAAATGCTAGTAGGCAATTTAAGAATCATGTATTAAATTCTTGAGTTAATTTCTCATAGAGAAAAGTTGAATTAATAATTCATTTCCATATGATTTGAGTTTTCTTAAACTCATCTGTCGAAGATAGCTTTGTTGATCACTCAAATTATCAAATAAAATGAATCCAATCGAATGTTTAGTTTATGCTAGAATTTCTATACTCTTTATAGAAATTCCAACATAAATTCATCCATCCATTCATCATCAAAGCAGTTTCCACTATTCGACATCGAAACATAAAGTAAACTCACTTAAGATAAACCCTCAAATGCGCTTCGAGCACGTGCTGCCAGCATTTAGCCCCACAGGAAAAAGTGTTTGCTCCAACTCCAACACTTTTCGCACCCTTCCACGCACCCAACGACCCAACCAAAAAGAGTTTTCTTTGGAGAGAATCAAGTTTTCTGCTCGTCATTTGCGCTGCTTGTGGTCGCCGCCACAGAAGGATCTTCACGTTGGCTCCCGTTGGCTCCCGTCTCCTAAGCCATCCGCCACCATCTCGGGGAGCGCATTTTTTGACGAATCACGAATCTACCCCGATCACACTTGAAATGCGACATTCCGACGCATTTCAGGGGAGGCGCGCTCGTTGACGCGCCGTGTGTGAGAGGTAAGGGTCCGAGGATGGAGGGGTAGAGTGCGCAATGAATTAATTATCTCATAACGAACTCGTTTGGGCCGACGAAACAATTTCGTATTCCACCGCGCGTCTCTTTGGCGCCCTGTTGGTCAAAAGAGATGAAATACGGACAAAAGTATCTATTCCTGGGAGCTGTCGTTGGGCTGTCCTCCCTGAGCACAACAACCCTTGGGATGCCTAGTGGGGGTTCTTGGGGAGGAAGGCGGCGAAAAAGTGAATATTTTGGCATCAGTTTTCTTCAGCAACCATGACCACTAGGGAGACAAAGCAGCAGCAGGGCAGGCGTGCTGCTGACTCATCAGAAAAATAATTATTTTTTCCAGCATATTCATGGTTCACGCGGACAGAACACACGATATTCCAACCCCGATATGAGCCACGATGCCGCAGCAAGGACTGAAAGATGGAGTGGCAGCAGCAGTAGCAACAGTGATGGAATAGACGGAAGCGAAACAAATAATTATCATCAGTTTAATTTGCATCATTAGAGATAATTTACGGTGCGACGTGAATTCGTAATAATTCACGCATTTTTCCCTCTCATCCGTGACCGCTCACCGAGTGGATGTGGTGGTCGTTGAGGGTGTTCGAAGGTTCGTGTCTCAGGGCGGCAACCCAAAACCAACCAACGAGCGAACGAACGAGAACCAACAAACTTCCAACATCCTTCCTAGCGCACAACACACTCACAGTTTGGACATATGTTTTGATACTTTGATGCTCAGCGGTGCGGTGCCATTCATCATGCAACCATTTAAATCCCGGTCCACCCGGACCGCCGTAGAGACAGGCCAAAACCCCAAAATCTCGTAAGACGCAAGGACAACGACGAAGAAAGACGCGGCCAAGTTGAGCTGGAAAGACGACACACGGCGACGACGATGCACGATGCGCCGCGAGAAACCGCGAGAGACCAAACGAGGCATTAATCATCTTAATTTAAATTTAAATGACGCCATTTAATCTCTACCGCCACTCTCCCGGGCGGGCAGGCGAGCATACCACCCCCTCGCTCACAACGCGATGGCGATGGCAGCGAAGGTGCATTTCCTGTACGAAATGGTGATAGAAATGCTTCGTTTCACCTGCATATCTCCTTTGCGCTGCAAGATGCAGGAAAAACGTTGCACAATCTGCGCCCCAAATGCACTGCAACACCCCACCAGTCTTCCATCAGCGGACATCCTTGGGGTGGAGAGCGATAAAATGTTAATTTCTATGACGATCGCGCGCGCTCTCGAGAAGCCACGGTTACAACCATTAAAATACTTCACACCAACTACCGTGTGCTCGCCAGGCACAAGCCATCGTTTCGCCATTACGAGCCGTAAGTAGCCACCGTTGGAGCCGGTTGCACGCGGATGCATTTCATGTGCTGTGCATTGTGGCCACAGCGCAGCACAGAGACCCCATCCTAACAATGGTACCATTAATCATAAGCAGCTATGGGTAAAAACAACTCTCAACTCTTACCGGAGCAGCTTTAAACTTTTATTGCGCTTTTTCTGAAATGGTAAAAGCATTCCTCACACCTGTTTACAAAACAAACGGCTTTCTGTTCCGGACACTCGCTCTCTCTGGCCAATAATGTCCCTCGTACCGCGTGGTGGTGCGCTGATCCGTGAGAATTCGCCATTAACTTTGGCAGCACAGTCACGGCTACGGCCGCTTTTCACCAGCTTAAAAGTCGATACACATCCGTCGTAAAAACCTGTGCTGGGTACGGGCTGTGGATCGTAAAAGTGGAAAAATGGCCCGGGATGTAAAGCTGCGTTTTACGACGGTGTTAAGATCGCCGCTGATAGCTTCTTGGGCTACCGCTAATAGAGTCGTTTTGAGAGCGGTCTTGACGCAGCACAGGTCACACTTTTCTTTTTGTTGTTTGTTGAAGGGGATGTTTTACAACTTTTAAATGTTTTAAACTCACTTGCAGGCGCGAACAGTGATTGTGCAGGAAGCAGGAGCCGTAAAATTAATGGTCCTTAGGCTTAGGTTTTGTTGCAAGAAAGGTGTAAACAGTGAAACATTCTTGTTGTAATGGTATGATCGCCGTGGTACAGAATAACAAGAAGCTAGTACAGAGTAGAGCGGAGTATCATTGATAATAATCGAGCAACTCATAACGTACCGGAGCTGTGGAAGTCTCACAGCTTGACCATTTCGCAGCATTTCTAACCAGCACAAAACATTCTATTGAAAGAACGCCAGTCTCCTCTGTCCGGTAATCAAATGGAAGAAGCTCTCCCGCCGAAGCTTCTTCTCTTCCACAAACAAAGGTTCCGCTTTCCTTCGTCATCGATTTCCTTCGATTGATTCGAGATACGCTTTGAATTCAGAATCGGATCTTCGTCTTCGAAAGCCATTGTTTCTTGGGGCATAAAAAGCGGGACACAAAAAAAAAACCGGGTAAACCCCAATCTCGTTGGTCAAGAAGGTGTTGAGAAGGATTGGGACGAACGGACTGTGCAGCGGACATTCCAAGGAATGCATCGGTCAAGTGGCCACTGAATGCGCACCATTGCACAGTGGAGGGAGAGATGAGCAATCGTTTGCTGGATGGAATGGAATGCGATTCGGTTTGATTGAAATTTTCCAGATGCAGATGTCGCAATCGCCGCATGAATGCACCCCGTCCGGAAGTTGATGCTAGTTGGTATTTCCCGTGCTTCTGCTTTTGGTGTGACTCAGATGCTCAGTTCCTGGTTGCTCTCCGTGGAGGTTGCTACAGGTTACAGCATTGAGTCATCCGAATTGACCATGTGTAGCATGACTTTTTTATTAAAATAAATTTATGCAACAAACATGAAACATCATAAAGGAGCAGCCAGAGTATCAGAGATTTATCATCTGCTTCTAATTTATGTACCAAACGATCACGCTAACGATCATGTTCCCGTGCATTATGAAGAAGCTTTTAAGGCATTCAAGCATAGATGCTGGGCCCATTCTTCATAAGCAAAGGCCATCACCACCAAAAATTGGCCCCTCACCTTTCACGTCTTAAAAGGGGCATTATTGTTGGTTTTCAATTATGTGGCCGCCATAAAAACCACAACCAGTATCTATAAAGATGTCACATCAGCTAACGACACGACAGGGCACAAGGCCCTTGCCCCAACCGACATCACGTTTATGGTTAAACAATAACACCGAAAGACAACAATTATTGGTTCCCGGGAAACCGAACCGTCGCATACGCTGTGCTACCGTGGTTGCGATCGCATGTCAACGGGTGACACGACACCCACCACGCTCTATGCTGCGACAACATAAGAAACACACAACAAAGGCGCTGTCGGTCGGTGAAAAACCCATCTCGAACCGTCTCCACGAGCACGCGTGGTCCGTCAGTACGCCAACAGATGTTACAATGTTTCAGATAAGCATAAGACGTGCTTCATTCGACGATGTGGAAAATGCAGCTTCAGTTTCGTGCGCTCTTCGTTCCTCCCTCACCTTCGAAGATTGAACGGAACAACTGGAACAAAAAGGGGTGTTTTTCCGGGAACTACTGTCCCCGAAAACCCGCGCGCAATTCAGTTCAACCTTTATGAGCTGTGAGACCGTGATTTATGTCAACCGCACGCTCACTCGACGATCGACGAACGAACCATCGCACCATCGATAATCCCCTTTTATGGCCACACGCTCGTAAACGCCTCTTTAACAGCTAATTATGTTGGATTCATTCCGATTCCAAAGGCTCATCCAATAGGGTATAGCCTTGTTTGTAGTAATGTGCAATGTGACTTACCTTTATTGTTTTTATCGCTAAAATTTAACGCCCTAGAGAAGTGCTCATCGACCGAGCTGGCCGCATCGCCGGAGTAGTTGGTGAAGACGACGCACGTTGCCGATAGGTACTGGGCCCGACCGGTACCACTTCCGCCGGCCATCGCCATTCCGCTGCTACTCCCGGCACCGCCACTAGCTACTGCGCCACTGCCGCCTCCACCTCCACCTCCGCCGCCACCACCACCACCGGACGATTCACCGCTTCCACCACCGGACACAGCGGCTGCAGCGGCCGCAACCGCCGCCAACCCACCCGCATCCGTCCGTAGGTTGAGGTTGTGCGGGGAATCGGGACCGGAAGAGCAGGAGCTGTCGTTGTGCGCACCGGATATGGTTCCTGCCGGTTGGCGTTGTTGGTGATGATGCAACATGAAAGGAGGGTGAGAGAAAGAGAGAGAGGGAGAGAAAGGGAAGGACAAGGATTGTAATTAGACTTTCATTAATTACCTACAATCTACACGCTGGCTAACATGCTGGCATGACGAAGACAGCTCGTTCGCTCTCTTTCGCTCTCTCTTGGTTCACTTAAAGTAATAGCTACCGAATCGTTTGCGATTAATTAGTCCAAGCAAGTGGGTCGCTTGTCGCTGGCCGATGCGTACGCGAAGGCGTTTAATTAAAATGCAGCCCCAGCTAGGAGTGCAACTGGCGCGGTTTCCCATGGTGGCCCCGATGATGGGATTTGAATCAAGCGAGGGAACCATAAATTAGTTGCAGCCCATCATCGCAATGCAATGGAGGCGCACGGAATCGAACAACGCTCCACGCTGCACTGGCGTTTGATTGGATGAATAATGTATCGGAACACCCTTTTTGGGGGCTGAATACATGCGATAAAAAAATGGTCGAGTGACTTCAACAGCACTCCCGGACACGCCGCCGACACGGAACGATGGTTTTTACCGAAATCGATGAGAGTTAGAGCCGAGCAGTGGTCCCTCCGCCGGCCGGCCGACCGTCCAGCGAGTGCATCGTGCATCGAGTAATCGAGCTTGACACTTCAGAGTTAGTCAATAGGGACTAGTGCTGCAGCGAGTCAAGTAGTGCACAAGGGCAGTTTGTGCCATAAAATTTCAATTAGTTCGCTCCGATCCTAATATTACATACAATTTAGTCTCGCAATGGGTGTAGCTGTAATTGGATTTTTCCAATCAATGCGCGACAACTAGTGCGTGCAGGTGCATCCGTGCAACTCAATGCAGCTCTGCAGAGGAATGGTTTTGGGCACCAGTCTGTCGCTGGTACTTAATGCACTTTATCCTTTTGAGGGGCACAGTTAGACGTTTGATATTTATTTGTGAGGGATAACATTTCAAATGGAACTCAAAGTTTGATCAAATATTTTCGAAATTTAAGCTGCTTTTTGCTTGTGTTAATTTATTGAGATAAGAGTAGCATTTCATCACAAGTGAAATGCTTCAAAACGATTGCAAAACACGATTGCTAGAGATTAAAATTACGAATTCACATTGACTGTAGCACATAAAAAAAGGAAACGAAGCGAAACATCAGCAAACACAAGCAACTAATGCTGCTCCCCATCACCAAAAAACCAAGCACCGTCGAGCGGTCAGTTGGTGTCAAGCGATCTTGTCAAATCCATCAAAACTGTCCAATAATTCGAATTTGATATTCCCCCCCCCCCCCCAAAAAAAAACGATCCAAACCAGCAGGAGAGCAACTAAATAAACAATTGAAGCCGCTACAACGCGTGCACCTTGCGAATCGAAGCGAATCGAATGCTCGAGATATCATCGTTCAGCCAAAAGGGGTAGGGAGGAAGGGAAACGGCTTTCCGTCCGTTTCCTTGCACTCGTCTCGCACAAGAAATGACAAACAAGAGAAACGGTTGAACCGGTTCTTCTTTTTTTTTTGTCTCGATCCGCGACTTCCGAGTGCCACAAGGCTCATCTCACTTTCAGCTTCGTTCGAAGCGCATCGAACGCATAGCAGCAGCAACAACAAACGGCACACCATGTGGCACGCACACCACGGGAATCGCGAAACTGTGCCAATATTTATTAGCCTTCGAAGCCGCGTGGATGATGGACAGTCAGCTGCAATTCTGCCGCATTTCGCGTCCTTCGAAAACGGCAATTGACAATGGGGGTCTTCCTTGTCTCATTGTTTTTCGCTGGCCGCTGGCGTATGTGGCCCCAAAAAGGAGGGTTCATATTTTATCTTTGATCCCTGCTGGTTGACCTAGCACGATCATAACAATTATGATTATTCGGGGGCACTGTCACCGTTGGCTACGTAGCTCAGAAGCAACAGCAGCGTCACCTGCAACAACGGCAGCAACATCTAACGCACAACGCCACAAACAACGAACCAATAAATAAATTGTCCAGCGACTGTTATCAATCATCGAATCATAAATAATAAATAAGGCACCCAGTGCCATGTCCTCCCTCTGGCGGGCTGTTGTCGCGCTGAGTCACGCACGCGCACGTACCTTCCGTGTCACTCCGGACCGTGCTGATGTCTTCCTCTTTGGTAATGTGCCTCTGGAGCGCACCTAGCGGGATGGTCGGTATGGCGGTCTGGTTGACGGAACCGATCGTCGCCGAGGAGTTGAGCACCGAGGAGTTGAGGGCGGAAGCGTTGAGGGCCGATGCGTTGAGCGCCGACGCATTCAGCACCGAGGAGCTGAGCGTCGACGACGACTGGGCGGCGGCTGCCATGTTCGACGGTAGCGACGGCGGTAGCAGCGGACTGCATGGTGAGTGTGAGCCGGCCGACGTGCTGGATGAGGCGGCCAGCGGCACTCCGGACGATGAGTAGAGATCCTGGTTAAACTGCAACGAGAAAGCAAAACGAGGGAACCAGTGAACATGAGTTTTATGATGCATTTACGCTCTCGAAGGTTCCTTTTGAGACAATATGTCCCATTGAGACAATTGTCTTGACATTCTAAGACGTGACTTCTGAACTATTCTGTTTTTTATCGTGCTATCTTGTCATTAACCTGGTTATCCTGCTACTAACAATCGAAACTGATGCTTGATGGTGCACCGTTTGACAACATAATCCCATCAAAAGCAGCATGAATTGAATCCTGATACAACCACGAACCACTTAACCACCGTAACCGCACGAATGTGGTTGTGTGTCCGACGAAAATGAAATCGAAGGCGATGCCACAACGACGCGGAAGAGGTTATGAGACACCGAATGCGCAAAACTTACACACTACGTTTGCCACCTATAACCGCATTCCACGAGCGCCATCGAGCGCCAACTCGGAGGTATCATCGACCGGTGTCGATATCGGGATCGGGAAAAAGTGAAAGAAAACACTGCGCGACTGCGGATACTGCGGGCACCGACTGATGATGGCGGCCGACTGGGGCTGGCCTCCCCGTGGTGAGGAGGAATTATGCTGGAATTATCCGGGTGCTGTGTCCAACGTACCAGACGGTTGGGCATTTCTGTTTTTTTTTTGGTTTTTGCTCCGAATATCATGCCAACCATCGCGTGAATCACATTCCCGTGCAACACCATTGCCGGTTGGGTGTGGTGAGACTGGCAGGATGTGGTCCAGCTCCAGAGTGTTACATTCTGCGGCCAGCGAGGCTACCGGTTTCAAATATTAAACTTCTGTGCTCCTCTTACACCGCCTACCATCATGGGTATCCGCAGAAACATATTAATCATTTGGAACAACGCACCAATACTGGATGATCGTGCACCGAACCGAGCCAAGTCTAATGATCACGATCGTTCAGGTTGATCACCGACGGGCATTCCGTGCGCAGCGGGATCCATAACCTTCAAAAGTTGGCTACAAAATGATGGATTATCATTCAATTACACAGGATCGCTACGGGAAGCTAGAGAGTAACAACGATTTTCTATCCCTCCTGCCCTCTGCAGGGTACTCGATCGTTGATCAAACACAGTTCAATTGAATTATTCGTCATGGATTGATGTTTTGTTGAACCTTCATGGATAGAGAATGGTGCACGATTTCAGCAAAGCTTTCACAAACAAACACATTCTATCCTTTCGATCCGTGGTGCTTCGGTTTGCTGTGCTATTATGTTGCAATTACATGCCGGACATGACTGTGACATCAAACGCATCAAAGAAGGCAGCATAATTCATAAGCGCCCATGCAGCTGGCATACAAATGATCCTTTGGATGGACCCCCCAATGCATCATGATCTTCTGGCGCAATTAATGCGGTACATGAACAAACAGACATAAACAGGACGCGAGAGACCCAATAGAAAGCAGGTTGAATGTTAATTCGTTCTCAAGCCGGATCACTTAAAGGTTCCCTCTGCAGTGGTTGTCGTCGCCTATTGCTCCTTTCACCCATCGAGAGCCATATCGGTGCATCGGCGACAATGTTTTTTTGCAGCCACCACTCCACTCTCCACCACGTCTACGTCATCACCATTCATACGGTCACGATTCGCCTTGGGGATCCCTCGGGAGCACCCAGGATGCTGGGGGCGCCTCAGGTTAAAGTCGGTCAACGATGGCCCGAGGCAATTAGATTCGCGATCCCTTCCTGCGATAACCCAGTCAATTAGTCAATTATCTTGATTAAACGATGACAATCGGACGCAACGGCCGACCAATGGGCACACGGTCGCGACGGTGCATCTCCGCTACTGCAAACCGACCAGCCCGATCGCAAAAACTGGTCACCTTGGGCCCGCGGTGGACACTGAGCGCAGGTTGACTGAATTGATTATCATTCTCTTCGCTGCTTGCATGGCCCTTGCTATGGCCATGTGCAGTCGTGCGCGTTGGTCAACAGTGAGATCAGTCGAAACCACAAAAAGCGTGAACCGATCGCGATCGCTGAATGATTGGCCGCCTTAACAATACCGTGGCAGCGGCTGCTACAGCTGATTCATGAAATCCTTACTAAGCGGATCAGATGCGAAGGTGCCAATGGATTGAAGGGATGGCCTATTGCGATTGAGAGACGTTTGGTGGCATGGATTAAGTGATAAGCATTGAGGGCTACTACGATACAAACGCAGTCCCTGCAACAGGAACAGTTTCCCCTTTGGAACGATTTTGATTGACTGATCAGTTACAGAAGTCTCACATCGAATGGGCAACGAATGGGCAACGGAAACCGGCACAGACACAGTAAACGATTGTGTCCAGGATGTAGAAGCACGGGACCGGTTTTCTTATGCCGCTCAAGACACCGGAGCCACGGTGGAAGAGACCACGGCCATAGTGCGACCATACATTGGGACCAACTGTACCAACTGGGGACCAATATAAGCCCGGAATGGAAGTGACCGTGTGCACGGTACACGGTGCACCTGGTACCTGGGTGTACCACAGTCACTGCCAAGAATGGATGGATCACCCCCGTCTCCCATAACCCCGGCGAACGGACATGAAGCGTCCGATTGTACCACGGGATCATTGGGCGGCCAAGCAGCAGCAGCAGCAGCAGCAACAAGCATAAAAACTCGATTCGTCGGTGGCCCACGAACAAATTATCAATATCTTTCTTATTAAATTAATATAATTCGCACCACGTCGGTACCACGGGCGGACGGAGCAACAGCACTCGCTCAGTACGCGTCGTAACGGGATGGCCAGAATGATGGACTGATTACCGTTTGGAGCGGTACGATTGTGGATGTGGCAGATCAGAGAGAAACAATGAATTTGTTATTCTGTTGGTTCGCTGGATATTTCATTAGTACGAGGTATTGGTCAATTTTTAATACATTAAGTTATTCTAGAGATCATGGTGAGCTACATCAGATAACTGCGAGATAAGCGCTAGAACGCTTCAATTGAATTTATATAAAGATCTCGAGCTGCTTACGCTTCAGTCTTTTATTCATCTTATGCACTTGTTAAAAATTAAATTTCTCTGCACTGCACTTCTTGAAAAAGTTGAAACAAACAAAAGGAACACTCGGAAGTGCTAGTTCTCTAGGAATGTACGGTCACCCAAGGAGACCGCGGAACCTTCTCGCTGTCATCGATGTCTAGCCCGATGATGCAGCAGCAGTGGCAGCCCCGGCCACGGTAGCAACTACAGCAGCTGTCTGGCACGGCCGCTCAACGCGATATTGACACTCATCACACCGAGCATCACCCGTCCGGCTGGCTGTCGGCTCCTATTCGCCCTCCCCAGGTACATGATCAGACATGGTGGCGGATGGTGACGGGTGGTGCTGGGTGGTGGTGATCTGCAATTCTGAATAAGGAACTGGGTGCGTATCGCACGCACGTACGCACCCGGCCCACCACACACCATAATGATAAAACGCAGGTGCCAATCCTTGAATTGATGAATCGATCAAATGAAAAAGAGAGGCCAGCTTGCCAGCCTGCCAGCCAGCCGGCCACCTTCCTTTCGCTACCACTCTGTAGCTGGTGGGGGACCCCTCGAAGGGCCATGTATCATGATACCAGCTCACGATCATTGCCCGCTGCCATGGCGGCGATCGTTCGCGTGGTGCGTGGAATTCTAAGTTCCCTCGATGGCGACGGTGACGGTGACTGGTGTCCCATACGTCACTCCATCATCATACGCATACCACGGGTCCACCAATGGTCAGACGGTGGTCCGGGCGATCATAAAAACGAAGGAATAGATATTTTAAAAGTTAACTGCTGCCACGGCACGGCGATGCGGCGAGGATGCTGCTTGACAGCCACCCAACTGAGAGAGAGAGAGAGAGGCCACTGTAGCAAGAATTTTGATTAATTAATTAAGCACACCAGGCCGTGGGTCGGTCGCAGGACTAAACACAGGGCCGAGGCCCGAGAACTAGGAGGAGAGACACGAAGAGCTTGCCATGTTGCTCGTGGTGGCGAGGTTTGAGCCCGCGCGTCGAATGATGCGAATGCGAGAGCTATGCGTGCTATGATTGCAAGTGTTTTGTGATGGCCGGACGGTCAGGCTCGAAAGGATGAAATTACCAGACACTTCCGTAGATGGTTTAATTTATCGTTCCCCGCGGATTCGCGGTGCGTTGCGACGAATACATAATTGTAGCCCGGGAGCTTTGAATAATACTTGCGTTCGCTACCCTTTTCCGGCCAGATCCGTGCCGTTGTTCGGTGGCAAATTCTCGCGGTATGCTGCGAGACAGAGAAGGTTCACAGCTTACTTGTCTCGATGAACTTGGTTTGAAGCTTTTTACCGAGTGCGCGCACTCCACCATCGAGCTCCGTTCGCTCGCTCTAAACAACTCATTAATCGAAGCAGTCGTTGGCAGTCACGGGGAGCTGACAGGCAGAACGCTGTTTCGAGATTGTGTTGAACGCAAGGTTACGGCCAGCCAGGCCAGTACCATTAGCCAGCATGTCCTCCAGCGAAACATCCATCTCGCGCTCGAACGAATCGGAACCATCGGGCAACGCATCGTTCGAGGAGCGTGTGAAGCATCTGCGCACCGCTTACCAGGACATCCTGCAGGCGAGCTTCTTTCGGCATCTCGAGCATGATTGGCTGCAACGGGCTGCCTCCGAACCTGACCTCCGGCACACACCAGCATCCCCGTCGTCAGTGGACGTGCCAACGCTCGCCAGCTATCCAAGTGACGCCGGAAGCGGCAGCTTCATCGTGCTGAATGGACGCAAATTTCCGTTGGAATGTTTTCGCCCCAGAACTCGCATAAAGCGCGACCAGCGCGGCTCACAACAAGCAACGATGGTCCGTGTCAGTGAGTCTGCCGGTTCCCGAAGTTCACCGCTGCACGATGATTATGCCAATTCGTACACGGTGCACCAGCAGCAGCAGCGGAATGTGAGCAAAAACCGTTTCCACACGGCACGGTCCCGGGCACGCCAGGACATCCGAAGCCGGCTGCACGTCGAAGAGCTACCGTACGATGCCGAACTACTCGGAGCCGGTGGAAAGCAACCATCGAAATATCGGTCCCAGTTGGCGACGGAGCTTGACGGCTACTACTGCCAGGAGCTGACGTACCGGCCACGGATTCGGCGTTTTTTGCGTCACGATGCGATTCGTCGGTTGCGCGAATCCGGTCGCCGTCAGTTCGATACGCTGTACCGGCGTGAGTATCTGTTAGGGCAACGGGGCAAGTGCCACCAGGAGGACGAGTGTTACCGGCAGCTGGCTGTGCGGTGTGGTGAACTTCAGGAAGCGATCGGCATCATCCGTCAGGAGCGTTTTAGTGCGACGATGCGAGTGCTCGATACGATGAAACCGTACTTCGAGCGTTCGGCGGCGCTGGAGCAACGACTTCGGGAGCGCCAGACCCGTATGACCACCCTCTGGAACCGTGTCGTTCAGCTGGAGAGTGTTTGGGTGCGTCGGTTGAAGTTGCAGAACTTTCTGTACCTCATCATGCCGAAGGAGTGGCGTGAACGGTACGATTGGATCCATCAGGAGCGGGCGACCGGCCAGCTTGAGGCTATTCCCGTGTCCATTGCGTGTCGCGATACTGCGAACATCCGGGATATCTACCTGGGTAACGATATCTGGGCGGTGAAGCGATTCTACGAGGAGCAGTACCTGGCGCACGAGGCCGATCGTCCGCTCCACGCGGTTTATCGTACCAGCGCCGAACTGCTGGCTGGCGTGGCCGAGCTGAACACCAACTCGATGACGCTCCTGTCGCGGCTCGATCTGATGAACTGGGTAAAAACGAACGCAGAAATTGAGTCGGCTGCTGTACGACGTTCGTTCGATCAGCGTATCCAGGATATTCGCCGTTTCATCCAGGATACGGTCGAACGGCGTCACTTCCAGCTCCAGCGTACGACCGAACTGACGCAACTCTTCCAACGGCTCGTTGATGGACCACTGCACAGCACGGTACTCCATGAACGGCACCGACAAATTGTGTCTCTGGTGACGTTGGCCTACACGAAACTACTGCCACCGGAACAACGGGAACAAAGTGGACGACGTTCGGTCAAGCTAGACGCTGGCACCTGCTTCTCGTTCATCTTCGAACTCGTCCTGCAGCTGTTGGCAGATTTCGATCGATTGCCGGCCAAACGAGTGCGTTCCATCGAGCGCCAGGTTCGATTCCGTCGTCGCCTGGAGCTGCGACAAGCGGTACGTGCGGCAGACGAAGAGCATCGCATCGGCCAACTGGCGGTACAGTTGCAGCGCGGACTGGCACCACCACACCAGAAATCGAGTGGCAAACAACGTCCTAAGCGCTCTCGGATTCACCGGAAAGAAAAGCCGTTTGTAGAACCACAACCACCGAAACCATCCCGACTCGAGGAAATCTTCCGTCTGGCGTTCGGTGAGCAAGCAACGATGACGGCCGAAGAGCGGCGCAACTTTGAGATCAACATGATCTACCAAAACTACTGCTCGGTCCAGTTCGATCACTTCCTCCGGACGATCGGTTACGAGCCGGATTACGATGTCGTGACCGAGGTGGAACGACGTGATGGTCCGGAGATTGCTCGCTTCCACTACAAGATGCTGATTCCGATCGTGATGCTACGGTTGGAGCGTTGGGTGCACCATCAGCAGCTGATGCGGCAGCGGTTGTTCCGGAAGATGTCGCTTGAGCTGGAGGCACTGGCGGAACAGTGAGCGTGGAGCTTCAAAATTTCTCATCACGGAACAGAACGCTACAAATCTTTTGGTTTTTTTTCGGTTTCCTGCATTAGCTGGAGCACTAGTGAGTCATCTAAGTACCTTTAGGTTAAGGATTCTCCGTTAGAATTGCACGTTACACGACACACCATCTTGTAGCTTTCCAGTTTCTCAAGCTTCTGGTCAGTTTATGGAAGAATTCCTTCAACTTCCCAAGTCACTCGACGCGCCTGGCGTTACCTTAAACATGCGAACCTGACATGTGAGAAGCTTCTGGTAGCGAACTCTCCATTCGCTCACTCTAAGCTACTCTCCTTTCGTTCCACCGAACAATTGTTCCTCCGGCCAAGCCAAGCGTCTCCGAAATACCGGCCAGACGAACAACAGACAGCAGGAACGCCCTGGCTCGCATACCTCGCATAGAACTCGCGCCACTATGTAACCGTTACGCGTGTGCATCGCAGGAACTGGTGTAGTAATAGCACACCTTGCGGCCCCTTACCAACTGTTACCGGAACTGGAAGCACACGGGAGGGGTACTGTATTTTTTTTTTTTGCTCCGCTGATGATGGTGATGATGGCCGGCGATGATGGTGAATGAATAATTTGATCGTTTTTTAAACACGTTGTTAAATGTTAATGGTTGTAAAAGGAGGTTTTTTTTCTCTGGGAGAACCACGGGAACCCCCGGAACCCCGTTGTTACTGTGTCCACGGATGTGCGCGTTCCGCTGTCTGTCTTTTGCCGACTCTCTGCCCGTGTATGCGTTTGTGTGGCCAGAACAAGGGAGATAGACTGCGTTGCGGCTTCAGTTGATGGTGGTTCATCAACATTCCTTGCACTCTCATCTGTTGTGTGCACTCCAAGGCGGCGCGCACACAGTGTGTTATCATGCTGCAATTTGCCACCTGGAGGAACTTCCCGATACCGATAGCAAGGCGATAGCAGAACCAGACGCCGGTTGCCGGCCATCGGGACCCCCGGGACCACCGGCTGCTTCAACCGTTAATCGCATTCCGGGTGCAGAATCGCAGAAACAGCGATGGCCAGGGCCAGGGGATCGGTGAGGTGGACAAATTAGCAAACAATGGTCACCGCGGTACCGGCACGCACGGCGAAAAAGATTGTTCAGTGCCGTCCGGGCAAACAAGATGGCCGTCGATGCGGTGCGGGCCTTGGTACAAACCATGCTACCGCCACCATCGCCACGATCGCCGACGGAACCACCCGTAATTAGAGCATAATTAATTCCCCGCCACCGGGCGGAAAGGCAATTACGGACCCGGCCAAGGGGCATCTCGATGCCGATGTCTTACATCAAAATGGTTTCCACCGTTGACGGTGGCGATGGTGTAGAACTCCCTCCTGAACAGTAGAAAGGGGAAGGAGGTCGTCGTGGAAGTCTAGCTGCTGCTGGTACCAAGGAAAATGGCCTCCGATCCAATTGGCCTTGCCTCCTGGCTGGCTGGCTAGCTGGCTGGCGTGTTCTTGGTGAAATTAATAATTAATTTTCTCATTAAATATTAATACAAACTCAGCCCAAGGGGAGCATGGAGCATACAGAGTGCGAGCTCCACGGTCGCTTCTTCCATCACGACCATTGCTTTCTGGCCTGCGCGGTGGTTTCTAGGGGGCTCGATCGTGGAGGCGTGTGAAGTCTGGTGAGTAACCTAGCAGCCAGCACTTCGCCCAGGACTCCTGGGATCGAACGCTCGCGCTCCAAAAATCACAAAGGTTGTTAGGACCGAAATGAAGGGCACCGCTCGTCCGACGCGTTACTTTCGGTGATTTAATATTTTTCCCGTTTTTTTGTTCAACGATTCCTCCAACGGACGACCAATCAATTACGTGGTTTGGGAGTAAACTGCCCCCTTCCCCGTAAAGGACCACTGAACACGCACAGGGCTGGTCGTTAGTTAGAAACTGATTTTTCCTGATTTTCTCCCACCCCCGGGGGAGCAGCAGGTTACATAATAAATAGAGGAAATTAGTGCATCCATCAGGCGAGCGCACAACCCACCCACGAACAGAGAAATACCTGGCCTCAGTTCAGGGGCGCAGGGTTCATTTCCGCAACACCAATTGGCACCGACCGGAGGAGAAATTATGCGAATGACCGAATGAGGCAGTAAATTTGATAAATTAAAAACATAATTGCCCATCCAGGCCCGGGGTGGGGCTGAGGATACTCCATGCTGGAGAGTCGACACTCATTTACGCTTGATGGATACTGCATCCGGTTGGATGATGGGATTCAATTAATCTCGTCCATGGCTCACAGAGACCCCTTGATTGGTCCTCGGGTCTTTTGAAGGGCCTCCACACTTCAAAAGCCATCAATCGACGGTTGCAAGCCCTCGGCCACCACGAGTAATCCGATGCTACGCTACGGGCGTGATTGTAATCAATTGCATCCCCTCCAAATATCGCACAGCATTATTTATGTAATTATTTATTGAAACAATGATGGCCAGCTCATTATGCTTTCGAATTGGTGGTGAAGCTCTCATCACGATGGAGACGCCCAACCGCTCACGCCACCGCCGAGGTTAAAAATGGATGGAAAGCACAATATTTGACCCCAAAGCACAATATTTGACGTACGGTTCGATCGTGTCACCACGAGGCTAGCGAAGGGGCGATACGAACATACGCCCAACGGCCAGGAACCGCGAACCGCACGTCCCACGATTATGCCATAAATCAAAGCGCGTCCAGCAGCGTCACTGAGCCGCAACCACGCGCCGCACACCGACACCGAGCGGGCAAGTCAGTTAAGGAAAACAACATTTGTGAAATTGTTTCCGCACCGTTTGAGCGCGCACCCCGTGCAGCGCAGTTTTGCGGTTGATTTGCAATAAAAATATTTCATTTCACTCCCCCTCTTTTTGTTTCTCTGCGCTTCAGCCCAGCCGAGTATCGGTTGCATCCCTACAGACAGCCGACAGGCGTTGTTGCGGCGTTCCATAATGTTGCATGGATCATTTAAAAAGAAAGAAATGCACAAAACTGGCTGCACTGCATTGCTGCTGCACTTCGAAATGCACCGCACAGTGAGCACAGTATCATATCACCATCACCCCCACCACTGCCGTCAGCCACGCACAGAGGACCAGTTGAAGTGGCTCAAATCAGTGAATCCAACCGTTCGTGTGCGCCCTCAATGTGTCACCATGTGCAGCTGGTGGCGACAAGGACACTAGCAGGGCACCTACGAAGAGGTTCTATGCGGGTTTTTTTTCCTTTTCGTTTTCTGTGCATTTCAATTCATCATGTGCTCGTCGCGTCGCGCTTTGCCGACGTACAGCAACAAGTGGTCACCACGGAGCAGGATATATGGGATGCAGTACTTTCCGGGCACAGTATGACTGCATCCGATGCAGTTATTGGTGGCTTTCGAGGGGAGATTTAGTTTATTTTTGATCAACAAAAGAGAGATTTTTGCGATTTTGTTTTGATGAAACTATTCCCATAATTTGCTTTCGAAATTATCATATTAAAGATCAACTTTTCAACAACATTAGGCCAGGTTTTGGAGAATATTCTTGAAAAAAAAGGAATCCTTGGCGTGGCGTGTTGCGCTTAGTTCGCTCGGCGTAGTGCGCTCGAGAATTCTGTTGCTTCGTGTTGCTATGATTAATTCAATAAATTTGGTCTATTGTTTTATAACAATACTAGCACAGCAAAATTCAGTGAAAAGTGTGTATTAAATGTTGGATGATAAATTAAGTACATGAGCATCATATAGAGATTGCATAATTGAAAGAAAATTCCACATTCACATCCGTTTCTTTACTGAGAAACATTCTGCCATACACCATAGCAAAGCACTACCACCGATGTGTGCTGCAAAATGTCATAAAACACTCAACCACGAGTGACATCATCACCTCCCCAGGGGGCCCAGTTTACTAGACCTCCCAGGCTGTCAGCCGCGCGTACAACCGGAAGCATAGTTTATGAGACTTTGCCACCAATGTGACATCGTCGGCAAGGCGCGCACCTTCATATCGGCCGCTGTCGGTGACACCAAACCACATGCACCACGAGCGCAGGTTATGAACGGGCTTAGCGTATCGATCGGCAACAAGAAAACCACAACCGACGGCCGCACTACATATGCACCCTTTCCCTTGCCCCTCCTGGGGTCCCAAGTCACGTTCACCGATAAGTGTGTTGTCACCTGAGGCCAGACTTGGTGGCACAAAAACTTTCAACCAGATGACAGCGGACCTCCACGGCGCTCGTTTCGTCCCCTGGGGAGTGGGGAACTTGACGGATTGCCGCGTTCGCTGTTATGCTGGAGGCCACGTTAGCAGTAGACGACCACGACCGCTACCGAGGTAGATTATTGTGATAATGAGCATAATTTATGATCGATTTTAATGTCGCGAAAAGGAAAAATGATACTTCCAAGTGCCTTTGGGGAGTGCAGCCCATGTTTGCCTTTTCTGCGTCAATAAACTCCGATCAAGCATCGTTTCATCGTTTCGCTAGACTCCATTTGCCAGCGAGGAGCGCAGCTTCCGAGTTCGTGGAACGCCCAACGAACGCCCTCCACCACGCCAGGCATGGCATGGCTCTAGCCAAACGTGTTCACAACTTTGTTGTAGACTAATCGCTCCGGTAGCATCTTTACGGGCTCCACTCTCTGGTCCTCTCCGTGTGCGCCAGCATCACCATATCTCGCTCGTCCATTCTCGGTGTGCGCCACGCGTGTGTGGATCGACCAGCGAACGTGGTATGGGCAAGTGTATGAACTGGTTCGGGAACCTGAATACCTCGCATCTTCCAGCTCCTCCTTCGTTACCCTTCACGAGGGTTTTAAAGCCGAAACACACCTCGCACCGCCACTGGCTGGATGCGTACGAGAAAACTTGCGGCGAACACACTTTTGTTTTAGACAACCTGTTCCCCTCAGAGGGAGAGACAGAGAGATGGTGAGGTGGTTTGAGCGGCCAGCGAGCGCGGAAATGTGAAGTTGATAAAATTAGTATCTTCTTTAAATGGTTGCTAGTTGATTAATTAGTTTCTAATCTAAACGAGAGCCTCGGCGTTGTACCACGTTTAAAAACTCGTTATAGTTAATGATGCAATTATTCATTCTCTTTGTCATTCTGCCTCACTTTTGGAGTGTTGGGACACAGCGGGTTCGTTTGCTGTTGTTGATTAATTGTAGTCTTTGCCAAAGCTTCCTCCATGTTCGGTATCGATTGGAAAACTTGCCCCCAATGTTTCATTCAGTGTGTCTAAATGTCCTTTACGCTTAGTTTCCTTTACTATAAACTCTGCTTGTACTCTGCATACCTGATATGAAGTGTTGTATGCGTATTTTTCAAGATTCTAAGTTGAAAAGCGTTCCATGAAACACCCTGAAACCCCCGAATGAATGAACGAATCGCGGTAACTTACCCTTTCATACTGATAAAATGGGCGACTTGGTCCGGCACGGCCGTACAAATAAGGATAGTATGCACCGTACATAACTTCCGGGCAGGACACTGCCATTGCGCTCTGGAAACGCTCGATACGCACCGAAAACCACCCACTTTTGCGAGCACACTGCCAGTCAACACTGCCACTGGGTACACCACCACTGGTACACCCTTGGCTCTAAACCTTGGGAACGTTGGACCCTCGAACCACTACCGCACACCACTCACGCTATCTTAGCTTGACGCTGCTTGAGATGAATGTTGAATGGAAGATACAATCGAATCGGCACAGATCTACCCCGGTGCAACTATCAAAGCACAACCGCTTGACGTTGGCCACCAGAGACCACACAACGCACGAATTCACCCCGTAACACACAACAAACTGCTAAGAATCCTGCGAGTAGCACAATCAGCACCGGCGTCGTCGCTGGCCGGTTCTCTACACTTTCAAGTCACTTGGAGTCACTTGAGCCACGAATCTTGAGACTTTTCACTGCCTTTGAGAAGGACCGGCGGCACGGGGCTGGCTACCAGTTCGATTGCATCATCGGTCGAACTGCAACGAGGTTTTGTTGCACCACCTCAAGCACCACCACCAGCATCTGCAACATCAACAACATCGTCATCGTGACGATGCCGCCACCGTGTCGGTCGTTCTGCACATCGATTGCACAAGTACGCGGCACTAATTAATCCGGGAGGCCACTACGGTGTGGAGTTTTTTTTTTATTTCTCCCTCCCTTCCTTCTTTTGCTTCTTTCGTGTCGTTCTGCTGCTGCTGCTTCTTTCCAGCTCCAGCAAACCGTATTAACAATCAATAGATTCACCGGCGGGCCAAGGCTTGGGACCAAGACTGGACGGGACGTATAGCTGTCACTGGCCGCGAGTTGAGGTGTTTGCTGAGGGGCTACTGCCAAGGGGCTGCCACTCAATAGGGCAAGGTTTTCACAGCGTAGCGAGAGAGAGCAAGCAAGTGCAGTGTTTAGAAACCAACAATCGAACGTCACAGTTGCAGGCCACACAATCGGACACTGGTGGATGGATAACAGATTTCGATTCCACGCTATTGAGCTCTCACTGCGTTTTTCACGACACGGACACACCTTTCCACGACAACACTCGTTGCATTTGATGGTGAGGTTTTTTTGGGGGCTTTGTTCTTCAGGAACTACGGGCACAGGAGACACCAAAACACAATACTCGCGGATAGCACAGCCTCTCGACTGATACCAGCATGAACCAGTCTCTGACTACGAGCCGTAACCGTTGACGATCGATCGTCTCGTCTTCTTCTGATCAACTGTTCAGCTTCTGCTGCTGCTGCTATCAGCTGCCGTCGGTGCAGTCCGTCTTGAGTCCGCTGAAAGAAAGTAGGAGACAAGAAAAAGAAGAAGCAACGTGAGTATGTTTGTGCGGAGCTTGAATTAAGAGAAGGTAAATCATCTCTATTCACCAGCGCTCTCCCTGACTGGCTGGCCTGGCGGCAGCGAACCGTACGAAACGGGGTAATCGATAAAAAAACGATTAGCTTTCCCCCATAGAAGACACACTCGCACTCGTTTTCTATTTATGCTCGGCCACGATACCACGGAACGGCTACGAAGGCTACGCAGAAAAAACAAACAAACAAACAGACGCACGAACGCACGCGTTTGCATCAAACGGCAGCCAGTCTTGGTGACAAAATGGTTGCAAATTTATGCACTCCACCATTCGCGACCATGCTGCTGCTGTTGCTGCTGCTGCTGCACAACATAAAGCACCTGCGATCGGCGCACGTTTACCGACGGCCTTTTCGCCTCGCGCTCGGTAGCATATTTTAAAAGCCGGCGCGACATTCACCCGGCGGTTCCGCGCCACGGTGGCAACGGCAAAAAACGTGCGACACCACACGAGACCACGAGCGCTATATAGCCGGACGGAGCGAAGTGACGCACATCACTCATCGGGATCGACTGTGGTCCGAGAAGGAGGAGATGGAGGACCGGGGTCCGGTACGAGTGTTGTTGAAAGGTGAGAAATCGTACCTTTATTTATTGCACTCTGCGCTGCGCTGCACAGAAAGAAAGCACAACTCAACCGGCGATCCAAATGGATGTGCAGAAGCGCAATACGATCACGCTTGTGATGAGAAATTTATTTGAGCAATAATTTAAATTGGTTACGCGCCTAAGGACTTAGAAGAGCGAGTGTGTTTGGTGGTGAGCGATGCGTCTTTCAATCGAAAGAAGGTGATTAGTTGCTTGATTTATGGAAGCTTTTGTTAATTAATGCAGCGCCATACACACTAGAAGATGTTTAATTAGTGAGCAAAAGTATTACTTGCACTCGTAGTATAGATTACATTTGCACTCGAAGTGCAGGTTGCCTACAGAATTCCTCAAATGAAGTTACTTAATTTGTTGAGAAAACCAAACCGTCCCTTCTTCCTTTACGCGCTTCCAAGACATTAAAAACCGCTACCAGACCACCCACTCCTTCCACAAAACCACGGCAAACAACAGCATCTCTTAAAGGAAGCGGAAGGATGCGAAAACCATAATTACTCGGTGCGGCTTAGATTTACCACCCCGGGGGGGTTCCAACGCGATTTACTCCAAACGGGGCGACCCTCAATCTCTCTTCTCACTTTGATTGCGTTTCATTTCCATGGCAACACACAATGAAAGGACAAGCGCAAAGACGCTCGGGACGTGGAGTGCCAGTAGGCGAGGCACATAAAAGAGTGTAATTAGTATGCAAGACTGGTCGCGACGCGCAGCTAGGGCCCATCATGCCCTCTTGCCACCCCGGGGGTCGAAGGTTGCCCGCAAAAACCGCCATTGTCCTCGGGAAAAGGGAGCACACGCGAGCGGCAATTTCCCATCGCACTAAACTAAACTTTTCCCGCCCGCATCCGGCGCATAATGGTGACCTTCTTCTTCTTCTTCTTTCAGGCCTCCTTAACCTTTCTATTATGTTGCCCAGACCCCCGGTGAGGGGAAATTCAACAAAAGGAAATGGCTTTGTTCGAGCAGGAAAAGGAATCAATCCGAACCCACCGAAAAAAGCACCCCGTGAGCATTCTGCGATGTTTCGCCATTTTTACGACACTGGAAAGGCCATAAAGACATCGGAAGTTTTATGAGATTTTCCGCCACAAATACATGGGCACGCCGTGAGTAATGGAGCACTGTCTGTGCTGCGGATTGTCGACAGTTTTCCCGATACTCGCACGATAGTCGAGTGGATTGGAAAAGGCATTTTCTTTGCCGTTTTTTTCCTGTTACTGTGAAGCGTTAAGTGTGAAAGACAAACGGGCGCACTCCAATGAGATGGGAAAATGATGATCCCCTCCACGACCACTATCATTATATTGACAGAGCAATGATGATGGCATGATGAATACCCCATGCATCGCGAGGTATGCAAACTATCGCTCATTAGCATGTACAGCACCATCATAGGCGTTGTTGGTGATTATCACGCAATGGACGGAACATGCAGAGCCCACCTGAGAGGCTCGTTGCAAATGGCATGCGTCAAGCGGCGATCGATTTCAAGTGCGTGCATCCACGTGAGTACGAAACAATGGACACAAACGCACCGGTTTGGCCACCACAAAGGGCTCAGGAGTGGAATAGTTTTTTTGCAAACTTGGCCATCCTTTTCGAGTTCTTTGAATTGCACTGAGCAAGCCACCTTGGAGTGTGGCACCTGCACCACCATCGTGCTTTCGTCGATGAATCCGTGCAGAACGGTGGCTTGGGTGGCCCTGTGGCGGTGGTGATGGCGGCCGCCTCCTTGGAGCAATAACTCAGCGTAACCTGGCGAGTCGTAAGGAGAGCTATTAAGAGTGCCGTATAATAGTCGGCCATAACTCGTGCGCACACGACGATAATGAACGTTTGCGATGCAACACCATTGCATCGCCTGCTTTGCTCCAATATCCTTGCCCGATGAAACGGTTCGTTGGAAGTGTATTTCGCACATACCACCACGACTCGTAATCGATACTTGCGATGCCAACTCAGCGTTGCCTTGGAGCAAACGAGCCAAACCAAAAGGCAACCTTTATCTACGGGGTCAATGGAATGGCTTGCGTGTCCTTGCGAAGTGATAAATGTACCCGCTGTAGCTGCTAATGGCTCCTTAAGGTAGGTTCTGCATCCCCATGGAAAAGGGGCGCCATTTTAAAATGCGTTTCAACAAAATTACCACTACAGCTGGCGTCAGGGCGACCAAGGGACGCAAAGCGAGCCATGATTGTTTGTCAAAACATCACACATGCGCCCTGACCGCCGGCTTCGTCGATACAATAAAGATGGACGCCTCGTTGGACACCCACCGCCGAGTTTAGAGTTCTAAACTCCTCATCTCCCACCTCCCTCCCTCCCAAATTCCCCCATCCGGTCAATGGCCGGGTACGGTGAAATATTCTAGAGCACATTTTCGGCGCGCATCGAATAGCCCAGCTTCAAATTACTCGTCGTTGACCCCGGAGGAGCATCCCTGCCAAAGTGGCGGCCTTGGGGAGGTGGTGATCCTCGTGGCATGGTGGCGTTCTCGCAGGACGAATACCTACGGATGTGTGCGTGCGTACACGAGAAGGAATCTACAAAATCTCGTTCGTCAGCCAGCGTGTGCGCGCGTTTGCAGTGGAATGTCCTGGGCAAATGGCGGGGCAAGCGCCGACGACGACGACGTCGACGGAGCAAATAACAAGAATAATCTCGTGGGTTGTTGGTTGAGGTGCTGCTAGGTCGGGTGAGTGGGTGTCTAGCCGTTCCTTGGCGTTCCTAGAATATGCGAGATGCGAGTCAACAACGCCGACTGTCACGTGCCGCGTGCTGTTTTGTTGTGAACGCGCTTGTCACCCTCATCCTTTTCGTCGTGGTCGTACAATGAACTTGTCAAACTTACCGCGTCGATCGAATTGCTATCGTGTCGCCAGATGGAGTTTGGACGAGTCCTCTGGAGCCTCACTGAAAGGACCTCACCGGTCTGCCGGTGTTCGAGATAATCCTTTCCTCACTGCGAACCCCCACTGTGACGAAGTGTCATGTCGGTATCGAGAACTGACACTTACTCGTCGTCGTCGTCGTAGTATCATCAACGGCAAACACTCAATCGCATCCTCATGTGGGTGTATATGTGTGTGTACGTGCTTCACTCGTTCCACTAGGATTAGACACTACCGGCAACACTACCAGCGCGGATCTGCAGGCATTTCGAAGACAACTATCATTCACCACCACCACCACCACGCACACGGTACGAGCCACCTTCTGATTCTGATCATCTCAGCACACTTTTGGTCACCATCGCGACAAATATGCGACACGCACAACAGGTAGACACAACAGAACACACGCAATCCGGGACGCAATCGGACGAAAATTGGAATCCGGCCACCAGTGGCCAACGCGCACACGACCGGAAACGACACGGCAGTAGAGTGGCAGGATTACGATCCAATAATGCTGTTACGCACTCTACGCGTTGCTTGCTTTGGTTTTCGGGGGCTACGGCTGCCGATGATGTTGATGCTATGCTCTGATGCTGTCTGCTGATGCTGATCGGAAGAACGCACGCGGTCCCGCGGTGTTCGAACAAGAAGTGCGAGCAAACGTGTTGGTGGTGCTCTGCGTGCGTGCGTTGGTGACACCGCGAGGTAAGAAGCGCACGACTAGTCATCCCTTTCATCCCTTAGGTTGTTGCATCCTTTAGGGGTTGCACACGCACACCAGCAGACCGATGTGCGTGATCATTGTTTCTCTCTTTTTCAATGGGGGTGAGTGAAACAAACATAGCTGTCTCGCTTTTCCGGCAGCGCAAAGCATAAGAAAAGGTGTCACCCTTTGCGATTGCACCCCCACCCCGTTTCTTCCACACGAATGCATTTGTGCATCAGGCAGCAGCGTTATGATTCCGGGTGCTCGGTGTGTGCGCAGGATCGCTGGACCAACAACAACAGCAACAACAACAGGCAAACAAACAGCCACCATTATCCCGCTCCAGCGACGGAACCGATAACAATCATGCAACCCTTCTACTGGCAAAACCACCCCATTCGATTTCGTGTGTTGGTGGCATCGCGGAACAGCGCAGGTTGTTGGTGAGTGTGCGCGCGGATTTCCTTTTCTCGCCACCAGGACCAGGATGACGATGGCATGGCGCTCCGTTCCTTCCACCCCTGGTTGATTTTTTGATTAAGTTATGATACACTCCGCGGACGACTGCTCTCTTGCACAGCATCGCAACCATATCGCGCGCGACCCTTGCCATCGGTCCTCCGGTTAGCCGTTCGTCCATCCGAATCCAAGCCCTCGTGATCCGGGGAGGGAGAGAAGGGAGAAGGACAGGAGTTTCGCATACGAGTGTGTACCGTGAGGCGGCAGGCAGCATTCCTGGGCTTCGCTCGATCGCACCGAACGATGATGTTAGGGGGTGCTAGGGTGGGTTATGGAGTGCGTTTGGTCCCGATTGATAACACGTAACTGTGCCGAAAGAGCCTGATTTTTGATTTTCTTTTTTTCTGGTTGTTGGATGGACGGTTCTCCAGTTATCCTCTGCCAGCGCGCTCCCCATTCTACTTCCACACAGATACGCGCCTTCAGTCATGGTGTCTCATGTTCCTGGGGTAGTTTGTTTTGCTTTTGCACCGTGGAGCCGCTTCATGAAAGCTCTCTCATCCTCGACGTGGCCTCCTCAACATGATTGTGAATGATTGTTGGTTTTTCGCATCACTTTACCACTTGTTGTACCACACGGCCGGTGTCGTCATCGAGAAGGATGATCTAGTCGGGCACCAGTTGAATAGTTCGATGGTAGGGATGCGATGGGATCCTAGCAACCGAAATTGCGTGGAAACCATTTTTTTGCCTCTTTCATCGCCGCTCACTACGCTATGGGGGAACACTTTGCACTATATGTTCTCTCTATGCTGTGTGCTTTTCCAAACCATCACCCTCATCCCTTAGAAGGGGTAGAAAAACTCTTAATCGTTTTCCACCAGCAAAAAGCGGACGGCATAGCCGAACGACAGACATCCTTCTGGAGTATCAATCGACTGTAGCGTACGGTACGGTAGCGCACTTATTAGCGACCGTTTGGAATGCAGTCCTGTGCACGCCATGCTGTTGCCGGAGCAGAGAATGCACTAGCCACTGGGAGAAGAAGAAGAAGTAGAAGAGAGGGAAAACCGGATCGATATACGTCCCGGTCTTCAACAGTTGGTCCACGATGAACCCGGGGAGCCGGTGCGAAATGATGGAATGACTTTCGATCGCCGATACGGCGCGATACGGCAATGAATGGAAATGGTTTTCGGAACTGGTTCCAATAACGGACAAACCAGTGCTGTGCGGTATGAGCTTGTGCTTGCCTGGGCTGCTCATCTGTCGATTCATGGGCGATGAATGGGGTGCAAGTGATGGCGGTGGCCAGGAAGTTCTATCATTCGCCAGCAGGCGAATAGCATCACTAAACCGTCCAAAGGATGCAACGCAGAAGAACAGAGTTTGTAGCTAATGATGTCTTTCTGTGCTCACACAACGCACGTACAATTCAACGTAATTCAATTAAACAGTTATAAGTGAAGTAGAAATGAACCATAGTGTTAGGCAGTAGAGTGAGCAGAGTTTTAAATATTCTTTCTTCCATTTCAATCTACAAATGCACCAATATGCACCAATGCACTGTTTAAAAGAAAGTAGAGTTATATTACTGGAAAAAGTCTTTTAATTTCATTTTTCGTATTTTTTATCGAACAAAGAACCCTTCAAGTATATCATGAAAAAATTAGTATCGAATGAAGTTAAATTGACCAAGATGCAGCAATTTGAGAAACCGCGTGTCCCGGTGCATCCTGTAACACTGACGTGGTTTTCCCGAAAAACTGAAAACGTTGGTTTTGGTCGGTGTCCATCATAGCATGAAAGCAACTTGACCGGTCCTAATAAACTTCTGAACGCTGCACATCATTTTTCAGGGAGTCCTTTCGAGTTTTAATAAAAAAAATGTGGATGCATTTATTTTTTAAATATGTTGAATTCGCAAGCGAGACAGTAACAAACATCATTTTTTCGACATCCAAATTGTAACAAACATTGACAAAAAATGGAATTTCAAAACATCAACGACGGGTAGCTGGAAAAAATTGTCACGGTACAAAAAATATGTATTTTTTCATCTACGTTGAACCATCTCGAAGCTACGATGGAAAGCGCAAAAATTTCCTCGCTGCAGACACGTCTCCCTGCATTTGATGTCTGTATTTTTTTAAATATCTTTTAAAAGATATTATATAAATCAGTTTAGTAGTATCAGTTTAATACGAAATGTACGAAAAACATGGGATTAGATTGTAAAAATCACAAAAATGAGTTACTTTTGTCCCGAGATAAAGTAAATCCGCCTTGAGGAACTAACATCTTCTAATGTACCACTGTAGTCGACCGCATTGCTCAAAGTATGCTTCTATAAACGAGTTTAGTAATACGATATATTGCTCATAGTAAACCATACGTTTAACCATGGTGTGAATGCGTTAAATTCACTTAATACCACAGAAGGAATCGCTTCGGTCATCGCTCATGGTAACACCGCATCCGTCGTCATGTAAAATGCCATACCCCGGCTTTGCCATTATGCTGGCGCCAATTCATCATCACATAATTCACTGATGTCCTGATGTCCTGATGGATGGAATTGAGTTGCTTCCCTTTTCCTGACACCTCCCAAGCCGCCCCTCAAACAAGCGAGGCGAGCTTATTGCGCTCATTTGCATAAAACAAAGGAAATGACATTATAAAGTCATCCAGCTTGGCACCCCCGCAGCCGTGCGATCTGGTATAAGCGTTCACAATTCAGTTCCCTCATATCCACTCCATCATTGGCGTCACACCGCGCGTCATGTCACCATTTCGTCAATACCCGCGGACCCCAACCTGCGGCTGCATCCATGCGAAAATTATGAGCCACCACAGGAGAGGGGGACCTAGAGGCCAGAGAAGACGAGAGGAGCCTCACACGCCATTTCCCGATGGAATGAAATTAAATGCAAATTAAGCGTTTGCAAGCCAGATGAACGCATCAACCGGCCAGCCAAGCGAACGAACGAACGATCAAACTAAACGTGTGGACCTGTGGACGGCGAAGGCGCAAACTTTGCCAACCAGCAAGCCAAAGCACAGTACCCGCCGGCACTCCAGGGTTCCGGGGGAACCGTTGGGAGCGTCGCGGCGAAAGGAATGTTGGACAGTAAAGTGGGAAAAAGTTTATCGATTTTTAAACGCTCCCATCCATCTCCACCGGAGCTGCTGATGCTGCTGGCGGCTCTTGGCGGTCGGTTTGTCGGCTTCTTCGTGTTCGATTGGTGCGAGCCCTTGCCGGCTGGCCATCGCGAAGAGACCTGACCCTGAAGGGGAAATGGAAGAAGACTCTCGGCAGAAAGAGACAGATCAGCTCCCAGAATTTTATCTGTATTCGTGAGTGGGACGGGATCGTGCCGGACATACGTGTTCAGGCTTAAGTATGCTGAAAGGGTGCCGGCAATTGGGTGCGCTGGCATGAGGGTGCAAAAGACGATGCCGCAAGAAGATGGCAAGAAACCGAACCCCAACGATCGAACCTATACACATTCGCCATCCTTGGATGGGGATGAAGTGAATCGAAATCTAAAATCGAACGAGACGAAGGGGACCCCCATACATGCCGGTTTTGCGAAATGAAAGCATTCAAAATGGAAGTACGAACCAGCCAGGGCAGCAGTAAAGTGGAAGGGATGAACCTTAAAGTAATATCGGGTTTTCGGTTTGTTGTTTTATTCCTCAATATTTGTTCGTTCAAAGAATTAAACAACGGAAAATCGGTGGAGGAAGAGTTCATAAAAAAAAATTTCATGCGTTTAGGGTCCTATGTTTGGAGGGATTTTCGTCCCTTATTTTAGTGATCTTTTAGTGCAGGTCGATTTATATTTTTCCATACGAAATATGTCTATTTAATCATGGACTTCCTAATACTAGTTGCAGCATTGAACATTTGCGGACAAAAGAAGCAGCACATATGCAATATTAGTGAAAAGGAATCAAATTGATACGGTCTAGAACAGCAGTAAAGAACTGCGAAGAAAACCGAAACTTCTAATATTAGAAAAACTTACTTTTAAATATCTTCATCTGTAATCTAAACATCAAACTATTTCTTTATACGAATCATGCTCAATTTCTTTTTGCAAACAAATAAACATGTTCCATTGAGCTGCACTCTGAGAGGACTGATCTACACAACCCATGAAACGAACATATATTGATTTGAAAATTGCATTGTAACTTAACTTAATTTTCGAAAGGCTGTCGCTGATTCACCATAAAGGTGTGATACCCATGCTTAAGGATCACATCGGACGCAGAACAGATGCAAATCCAAGAACGATGTAAACGACTACATCATGACTTAAGCTAGGATTTATTCTTTGGTTTACACCAGCTGCGTAATGCAACCATCGAAGGACGGCGTGATGAGATGGTTGGATGTTGGTTTTAATTTAGTTCTTCATCCGAAGTATGAAACCTATACAAATTTACCACTGAGATAAATTAGCGGTTATTGCGTTTAATGCTCATTCGAGTGACGGTGACATCAGTCAATTAACTCTGTATTCGATACCTATCCTCAATCTCGGTAAAAATAAAGCATAGATTTTACATCTTAAAAGTATTTCCGGCGATTTGAGCATTCAATTACTAAACGTTCGTTTTGTATCGCAGAAAACCATTGAAGGAAACATAATTGATATCATTTGAGAACCATTTGGGAGTTATCCTGAATCGATCATCTCGAAAGATCATCCGGACTCGATTGTAGCTCCATATTAACCAGAAATAAAAAATAATTTGGATAACGTTCGGATAAGAAAAAATATTTCATGACTTTGAGACTCGGCCGGCTCGGAGGCCTGCGCCTGTTATGAGAATGGGAGACGACGACCCATCCCGTAAAGTCTTTTTAGGCCTTCCGGATGGATAGCAAGGGGTTGGTAATCGAAATGGAGCGACGGTATCGACATTGATGCCAGAATAGCTGGACTAACACGATTTGGCGGACGAAGGCGCTCGATTGCGAGCGGTGGAGGAATCTTCTGTGACAGGACAAAACGGATAAGTAAGTAAGTAAAATGAAATAATGTATTTCACGACTCTCGTGAGGTTTGGCGTTGTAGCTCTTACTATGAACAGCATCATATTCTGTATGCTGGATTGCTTCCAGCATTAATGCTTCCATTCCGACCATTAATGGCGCGATTGGATGCTAGTGTTATCTTGGCGTCCCACGGAGATTACGGGATCTTGGACCCTCAGAGAGAGTAGCTCCCTTACTCTCTCTGGGTTTTCTCCTGTTTTGTGTTTTTATTTGTAGGTATGGTTTCTTGCTTGGGAGCGCAAGTTCAGGAACAAGCTGATTAAACAGCAGGCCATTTATGAAAAAGAACGTCTATAAAAATAAGGTAAACTTCATTTGTATGATTTTTCGTTTGTCCGTTTATTGAGTCAAGTCAATTATACTTCGTCCTTCTTGAGTGCATGCTTCACAGTGCTTGCGCTGTGGAAGTGCTAAATGCAAAAAGAGGAAAATGATAATACGTTATCCGTAATTAGCGAATGGTGGAAGAAAAGTCGTTGCTTATAAAGCTTTGCGCATGATCTCGCCATACCACACCAGCTTCAGTCACTTCGGTAAAAATCCGTTTCGGTCTTTCAAGCTGGTCGCTCTTTACAACTTAAGATTTTTTCTCCGTCGCCGTCAGTAGAGTTGCCGTCGATTTAGGTTCTACTGGCGATGGTGCTACTGCTACTACTGGAGCCACTACACCCGATCCGGCTGCTACGTGCGCTCATAACTTTCGCAAATCCAGCACAAACACACTGCCATCGCTAGCACTAGCACCGACCTTACTGCCGCGCGAGTTCCAGCACACTTCAAAGATGCCTCCCGTGCCCTTATAGCTGTGAACCAGCTGGCCGCTCTGTGTGCTCCAGATGTGAACGCACTTGTCGAAGCTACCGGAAGCCAGGAACTTGCCGTCCGGGCTAAAGGCCACTGAATACACCGGTTCCGTGTGCTTGGTCAGGGTGTGAATGCACACCCCACGCTCGACGTCCCATAGACGAACGGTCGAATCAAATGACGCACTGGCCAGAATGAGGTTCATGTTCGGGTTCTGTGTGCCGGTTCCCGTTGGAGACCACTTGATCGTGTAGATTTCCTTTGAGTGAGCCTACGAATAAGATGGAAAAAAGATTCAGTACGTCGCATCATCATTGAATCGGTCTTGTGCCTACCTGTAAATCGTGAACGCATGTGTCTTGCTTCATCGACCAGATCTTCAGTGTCATGTCATCGGAACAGGATGCCAACAGCTGCCCTTGAGGATCCCATTTGATCGCGTTCACTTCATTCTGCAAAACAAAATCAATAGTAAACAGCGTTAATGTTGCGGTTTGGTTTAACATGGCTGGCTTTTTCGAACTGACCGTGTGTCCCTGGAACGATTTGATCGGTTTATCGATACCAAGCTTACAGACGTGAATGCACTGATCAGTACTGCAACTGGCAAACGATTGGTTCGATTGCCAATCCACGTCGAGGGCCGGTGCCGAATGAAAGCTGAACTGCTGGGTGCACTGACCCGTTGCGGCATCCCAGATAATGGTCGTTTTGTCGACGCCTGCCGATAAGATGTAATTTCCTCGTTTGTTCCATTTCAGCGCAAAGATCGGACCCTTGTGCTGACCGAGCGTGCTTGCCAGAAGTCCATCCGTTCGCCATATGCGTGCGTATCCGTCGTACGATCCGGTGGCCAGCAGCGTTCCGTCGCAGTTCCAGTCGAGCGAGGTGACGTCCTTGTTGCTCGGTACCTCTGTGCCACCTTTCTGAATGCAATGCCGCAACACGAGTTGATTCGGATTGGCCGGATTATCTGACATATCCCAGATGCGAGCGGTACTGTCCCCGGAGCCACTGGCCAACAGATCCGTGCTCGGGTTCCAGGCGCAGATAAACACTTCACTCTCGTGGCCACGCAATACGGTGGCTTTCGAGGCTGGTATCTCAATACTTTGATCGACTTCCATCGTTTCAGCCGGAGCCGGGGTCGTCGAGGAGGTGGTCGTTGTGGTGGCTGGGGGGGGTGTCGGCTCTTCCGTTGTGCCGTTCGTTTCCGGAGCTTCCGTTTTAATTGTTTGCTTTTGCTGATTCTGCATGTTCTGCCGGATGGCGACCACTTCCGGCATAACGGCATCGATCAAGCTGAGGCTTTCGACGAGCCGGTGCTCGGTGCCGTCCTCCCCGATACTGATTTCGGCCTCCGTGTACTGTAGCCCCTTCTGAAGAATGCTCAACAGCGCAGCCGGTGGAACGATCGCTCCATTTATGTTGCTCTGAGAGATGTGTGACTCGATGCCGAACGTGTACGCAGAATGTGAAAAACCTGTCGGCGAAAGTGGGCGTTATTACGATAAACACCCGGTAAAGCGGCAACCGCTTGGCCCTTCGGCATACGCACCCGACTCTTGCAGATAGCGGTAAACGAGGAAGTTTACCTCGTCGCTGGAGAAGCTCATCTCGATTTGCACTGGTTGTTGTTGTACCTTGGGGTCTCCGAATAAGTTCTAACTGCCGTTTTATTCACTTTACGGACGCTATTACAGCGAAAAATCCATAAATCGGGACGCTGGAATGTGATTTGTTTTTATTTTTTTCACGAGAACCCAAGCCAGACGCTCTTTAGTTTGAGTTGCGTTTTTGCTCTCCTGGCTTGAAATCGTTTCTGCGCAATATATTTTCTTGATGGGAATCCACAGCTGTCACAAGGAACGCATAGTTGATGCGTCAAAGAGACGCAGAGAATGACTTCCTGTTTGGCTTCCCTTTTCAAATCGTGTCGTGAAACTGTGCAGTGTTCTCGCCCGAGCTAAGGTCAATTTTTGACGACTTGCACGGTTTTATAGAAGAAAAACCACCCCGAAATGGCTCTTAACAAAGCTGAACTAGCCTGTGTTTACTCGGCACTGATCCTCGTCGATGACGATGTTGCCGTGACGGTAAGTTTCCGAGATTTTTCCCCCGTGTCTGTGACGGAACCTCTACGACGAGGCGCGGTGTGCAGAGTTGGTGGCATTCCCGACACGCTGGACCACGGCTCGTGGCCCATCCGTGGTGTTTGGTCTCGTGAATCCCTCCGGAACGGAATTGCCACATAGCACACCGGGCCAGTATGTTAGGTTATGGAGATGGAACCGGGAATGTTTACATGATGATTGAGAATTAACTTGTTTCGTTTCCTCTCTACCCCCAACAGGATGAGAAGATCTCGACCATCCTGAAAGCCGCCAGCGTTGACATTGAGCCGTACTGGCCTGGTCTGTTCGCCAAGGCTCTGGAGGGCATCGATGTCAAGAGCCTGATCACGAGCATCGGCTCCGGCGTCGGATCCGGTGGTGGCGGTGCCCCGGCTGCTGGTGGTGCTGCAGCTGGCGGTGGTGCCCCGGCCGCCGCTGAGAAGAAGGAGGAGAAGAAGGAAGAGGAGCCAGAGGAATCCGATGATGACATGGGATTCGGTAAGTTGCTAAACTCTTTCCGATCGTCGTGGATCATTTAATGATTTCCCTTTTTCCTTTGTCCAACAGGTCTCTTCGGTTAGATCTTTCTCGCCGTATTTGGAAGACACAAAACGGAGAACCAGCCGGTTTTGTGTACCTGTATTTGTACAATTGTACTGTACATTTATGAATAAAACACTGATGTAACTCATCAAATCATCGCTTCTTCCACGCGTCCTTCGCTATTAAGTTTCAGTCCAAAACGATAATGTAATCGGTGGTAATCAGTTTTATTCCGCTCAAAACTCCACAACGTGTTCCAGACAACGCTCCCGGAAGTACTCGTGTCTCTTTCTGCTCTCGTTTTTCGACGCCGAGAAGTACTTGGACAGTTTTTCGCTACCGTACGTTGCTTTCGATTGTGCATCTTTACCGTCATCGGCATCGTCGAACTCCATATCGTAGGCCTTCTTGTCGAGTGCATTCCCAGCCGTGGACCAGCTGAAGCGAACCAGGCGCGGAAAGCCAAACACAAGATCCACTTCTCCCAGGAACTTTTTCGTGGTCGGATCTCCCGGATAGCCACTGCCGAAAGTGTTCTCCTCTTCATTTGGTCGTTCCCGGAATTGCCACACTTTCAGTGCGTGATCACGCGTTACCTTAGCCGCAATACTGGCCGCCGACACGATCGGATAGGTGCTATCAGCCTTTTTGGCCACGGTGATTTTGAACTTGGGAAAGATGTCCTTCAGCTTGGCCTGGTACTTCTCCGGAGGTCCCACCGTATCCACATACACCTCGGCGATATTGACGCCCGCCTCTATAGCCGCGTGTATCAACCCGATCGCAGAATTCATCGAAACTTCATTGAGGGAGCACTTTGTTCGGCGCAGCATACTCATGGAGATGGTGTTCGGAGAGATCGCTTCAACGGCCCAGCCGAGTGCTTCCGTGGCATAATCCTTCTGGTTCATTTCGTCAAATATTTGATCTCGCTTTTCCTCGGTAAGCTGCTTCGAATCCGCGAATCCGAGGGTTTTCAGGACATCCTTCTTCGACAGCGGGCAAAAGGCGATACCGTACACCATCGGACCTGTCCATGGGACAACGAAAAGATTAGTTTTTCGTCCTGAATGCGGCTCAAGAATCATTTACCCAGCACGGGTCCTCGACCGGCTTCGTCGACACCGAGCATACACGGCTCATCTTTGCACAGCCGTGGGATGTCGGAAATGTAGACAAAGTTCTTCGCATTATCCTGCTGCCCGATGTATGGTCCTAGAGCGTCCAAGCTATTGATCCTCGGCGGTTTTGTCTCTTGTTTCACTTTTCCTCCCATATTTTCCAAAACTACAGATTTTCCTCCGAACAAAACACCGATTTCCCGCGCCAAAGTTCGTAAACATAAAAAGTGTTGCCATACTGTACTACTCGATTTCTGAAAAACGCAGTCTAGGATGGCAACACGGCAGCTTGCGTGGAACCAAATTTGTGTGCGGTGAAAGTGCGGAGAACGAATTGGAAAATCCTTGCCGAGAATACCACAAAACATTGCATTTAATTAACGAAATTGTTAGCTTAGCTTCGTGTTTTACTAGCTGTTCAAAATGTCGTCAGATTGGGATGAAATCAAGCGATTGGCTGCCGACTTTCAAAAAGCGCAGCTCACCACCAGCCTGCAAAGGTAAACCCCGATTAGATTTGCGTAAATGGCCAGCACATTAATCTATTTTCCCGTCCTACAGGCTTTCGGAGCGCAACTGCATCGAGGTAGTGCGGCTGCTGATCGAAAAGCAGCTCATACAAGTGATTTACACGAACGATGGCAAGGAGTACCTCACGCAAGAGCACTTGGCGCAGGAAGTGAAGGATGAGATGTTTTTGCGAGGTGGTCGCGTGAACCTGGTCGAACTTGCCACCGCCTTGAACGTGGATTTCGGAAAGGTGGAGTACACCGCCAAGCAAATCACTGCCGACGATCCGGACATTAAATTTCTGCTCGGTCAGTTGATCGACAAAGGCTACAAGCAGCGCGTAGCGTCGGAGATTAACCAGAAGCTGATGCAGCAGGGAGAGATCGATGTGGGAAAGCTTACCACGACATACGACCTTCCGGCCGACTTCATTCTGAGCGAAATAGTGCAGAAAAATTTGAACCGCATCATCTTTGCCAAACAGGACTCGGCCAACGCTAACGTCTTCTTTACGCGCTCGTACATTGAGCGTAACAAGGCAAAGATCCGAGGAGCCCTGGCGGCAATTACGAGACCAACGCCCCTATCGGCCATCCTTAATCTTACCGGCGTCCCGGAGCGACTGTTGTACATGGTGTTGAATGAGAGTTCATCCCTGGGCACGGTCACGATACGTTCGCCGGCCGGGCAGTACATACCTCACGTGTACTCGCGCATGCAGGCTCAATGGGTGAAGGACTTTTACCGTCTGAACGGTTATCTTACGCACGAATCGGTCAGCAAACTGGGAGTGAGCGATGTGAAGGCATTCGTGTCGAATCACCTGCCGGGTGAGAAGATGGTGCACCTGAAGAAGTGTCTCGTCGGCAACAAACTGATCGAACAGGTGAAGGCTTCCTTGGAGGAGTGCATTGCCACTAACTCCTATCTGGATGTTAGCTCCATTTTGCCATCGGCTTTGAACGATGAGGATATCGATGAGATCGTGATGCACGTCATGACACCGGCGATGCGCCGGCAAACGTTTGTCTTTGGGGCGGTTGTACTGACGGTGAGCTTCATGGATGAGGCGGTTAAACCGTGCCACGAGCTGGTGAACGAGCACGCCAAGCGCGCGGTCGAGAGTGGCACGTACCAAAAGTATATGGCCGAGAAGATGATGAAGCACCAGGACGTTGACGTGAGTGGCGCTGGTGATGAAGGAAAGCAGGACAAACGTGAGGAACGCAGGAAGAAGGCGGCCGGTGGCAAGGGAGGTGGTGGAACGCAAGGGCGTGAAACGAAAACGAAATCGACGAAAAAGCACAACCGAGGTAACCGGGGCAATGTGTCGGATTCGGATGAGGACAATGATAACGTACAAGTTGGAGGCGGGAAGAAACCAGGAAAGGAGCCAACGCTCGAGCTGATCACACCGAAGGAGATCGCCAAGATTGTTCAGAAGGCACTGGAAGCCGAGGGATTGGAAGAATTATCGAAAGATGTGGCGAATCATTACTTCCCGTAAGTATCCAAGAGACCCAAAGATCATGTCATACAGAGATTGATTGTTGAATGCCTTCTCTTCCGCTTCTTTTCAGAGCACTCAGCAAGCAAGCACTCGTGAAGGCGCACGAACTGTACGAACTGTCGCTGCAGAAGAATAATCAAAACCGCCGGCAAACACATGCCAGCATTCAAGAGAAGCTGAACAACCTTTACAACGACATTCGGTTGTACGAGAAGGGACTGAAACTATTTCCGGCCGATGTGCAAAGTCAGTTGTTAAAGTATTTGCTCAAATCGCTCGGTACGGACGTGTGCAATGAGCTGTGCCTCTACGTTGCGGCCGAATGTAACCTAAACACCAACTACAGTGCCTCGTTAACTGCGGAGCAGCGCACCAAAATAGGAAACGAATGCGATCCGGAGTACCGGGAGGCACTGCAGGCCCTTAATAAGTCGCTCAGCAGCAGCGAGTCAGTTGATGCGTTTCTCGAAGCGACGGAAAGGGCGCTCCAGGCGTGCAGCATGATGTTGAAGAAGATCGACAAGAAAAAAGATAGGTACGTAGGTCGGTTCTGGATCTTGATTAGCTTCAATTAAGTAGATAACGAATTTTAATTTGCTCTCATACGCTGCCGCTTATCTTATCTCATCCATCGAATTCGCTTTCTTATGTTGTCTAATTGATCGTTAATTAAGTTAGATTAGTGTTGAAGTGCTCTCCCCCGCGTCGTAAGCGAGCTCACATTTATCAATGGATTGAATGTTTCCGTTTGGTTTTCTCACGGTGGCCCTTCTCTCTATCTCTCTACTCCCCACAGGACTGTTATTTTGGGGCACAAACACGGACTGCTGGAGCAGCTTGCGAGCTGCAACGATCCGGCTCTTGTGCTTCATCTGGCCGCACTAATCATCTTTACCATTTCGACGCAAACTATGCTGCACGCTTCCGGCCGTCACGTATCGGCCATTCTTAGCTTCCTGCAGTCTACGCTGACTGCGGAGCAATCGAAGACATTCAATACATACCATGGTAAGGGTGATTGTGGGGATATGGATTCTTAGAAGATGGTCAAACTGTTAACGGCACTGCGTATTGTTTTTTTATACACAAATTAGACTTGGTATTGAAGCTGCTAAGCACCGAGACTGCCGCAGAGAATGGGAGCAAACCGGGCAGCGAAGAGATCACCAAGCAGCTAGAGGAACTAACGCCGGTCGTGAAAGACATCGCAACGAACTTTAAGAAAGCCGGAGTAACGTCGGTCGAATAACGCGTTCTGGATGGGACGCTGTTCTCCCAGACTCGGAGCTTATATGGCTTGGTGGCTGTGGGTTATCGTTATGCTACGGCAGCTTGTCGGCAATACGTTTTCTTTGATATACTTTGTTAGCACACATCAATAAATTGACAATTTCGTTAATTGCCTCGATGTATTAATTGATCTGTCGCCGGGCGGGATACGTTGGTGCTCGGAGAATGAAGCAAGCGATCGATGGTGGTGACCCCGTTTGGATTCCATTTCGATTTCTCAACCGTATATTCCAGCATAGATCAAAGCATCCAACGATCGATTATCACGGAGTGCTGTGATGTTAACGTTTTCAATTAACATTTACCCCACCACCACCACCACCACTACCAGACAGGTGACGGCTATTGATTGTCGCTTTATCACTGAACCGCGCGGAACTGAACGAGTTTAAAACTACCAAATGGGTTTCCACATTAATTTCCGTTCATTTGGCGACAATTGAAGTGTCTCTGGCTGGCGTCGGCCCGGTCGTGCGTGATCTCCACGTTCTCCCGAAGGCAACACGATTCCCGTAGCAGTCAATTGAAGGCGTAGAAAGATCCGCACACTCGCGGACTATCAACGTTGGTTCCCCTTTGTGAACATATTAGCGCCAACGCCACCGGTCCGCGAAGCTAGCGTAACGTGCTGGCGTTTCGCGCTTACCTATTATAGGATGGTTGAATGAACGAAATGCCAACCGTGGCGCACTAGTGCCAAGTCTGGCCCGGGTCAGTCCGAATTGATCGCCACGGGATGGGGCCGCCATAGTGAAACGGTGAAAAGGGAACCATTGTTGTCTAGGAATATTTGGCTGATGCACGACATACCCAACATCTTTTGGGGATGTCTCCTTTTGTCAGTAGCGCACGACACGCTGGTCTGGTGTGATCGTGGCCCCGTGGTTCGTGCTGTGGTCCGGCTTTGCGAGAACTAGATCACACCGGAAGCGGATCGCGCGTAAAAAAAGGAACTGCAGGCGCCAATGCAGTGCCAGCGTGATTCAATACGGTGACGGTGTTGCATCAGAATTTCGAACTCAAGCACTTGGTGTGGCGCCGGAAGCCGGTCAGTTGTCCGTTAGACCACGAGTAGGCCAAAGGTTCCGCGTGTGGGGTGGGAACCCTGCTCGCACCGATAGAGTTTTGCACGTTAAATTTATTCCTTCTGACTCGCCTGCCGGTTAGTATAAAACCCCTTTTGATGAGTGTGTGTTTTGTGGAGTTTTTCGTGAATTTGTTATGGTCTGCTATAGCACTCGCGTTGCTAAGCAAAGTCGCCAAGAACGCGCCATGGTTACCGCGATTGCTCAGAACATGCTGTTTTTGCTGCTTCTTCATTATTCACATTTCTCGTAGCATGTGGCGGACCGGGACTCCATCCTGGAGGGAATCGGAAGCGTATAGTTCATAAATCCAATACTCGCCTTCCCCGCGCCCCCCCGGGAGGCATCGTAAAACCGGACCGCACGGTGACGGAACCGATAGTATTCGGTGCCAGTCAGTCGTTTGTGAATGGTTTGCCGCCGATAGTAGTATTGCGATAAGATAACGATCACGTCATTCCCGGAGGATTTCCCAATTTGATGAGACGCAAGCGGGGCCCATAGAACCGCGTGGAATACGCGCCACGGATGCAACCACCGCGGCGGAGCGGATTGGCGCCTCCACCCGATAAGGTTTCGTGCATCACCCACCGTCTGCACGGGTTTCACACGCGTCGATTTCATTTGCTTTCGATAAATCGGCCAAGCGGAAGGTCTGAGTCAGTGCGGATGTTTAAACAGTCGCGAAAGGGTCCGTCTCCGTGACGTCCGTGCGTGTATTTTGTGTGGAAGGTGTGGTGTGTGCGTGGCCACAAGTAGTGTAGTAACACATTTCACGGTCACCAGGCAGCGCCGTGCGGGCGCCAGAGCATCGGCACCATAGCGCCAGAGCATACCAAACTACTGCACGTGATTTTGGAATTAAAAATAGCTGCTGCTTCCCGGTGTTTTGCGCAAATGTGGCGCGGCAGCAGATATGTGGCATGCCCACCGACCGTTTCCCCGACACACCACCACGCCACCGATCGATAGGGATGAATGAGAATAGTATAGTGTCACTGTGCTAGTGTAGTGTATGCCGTGCACAGGCACCGGTGTGCTAGTATATCCGCTAGCATCGGCCACCGGTATGCCACCGCTAGAATCGATAATAATAGCACGCGGCCAACGTGGTTGTACACTCACATGCGAACGACGAGCGCCCGCTTGCATAATATCATATCGCGCGCCGAGAGCCGCTTGCGATAACACCCCGCGAACCACGTCCCGTTTTTAGTCTTTTTTCCGCGCTTCTTTTTTTCCTCAAATGTTATTCCTTGCTCACTACAGTGCCGGTGCAGTGTAAAGCGTATGTAAACAAAATCATCCAACGGACCAACACGGATGATGCGGACGATCGTCGTGAGGTAGTGGCGCGAGGTTTCGCGTGGTACGTTCTACGATGCATGTTTGCAGATAAATACTGCGTTCTTTCCGTGATTACAGCCGGCAATATATGGGGGCTGCTTGGTGCCATAAGTTTCCCGTTGAGGTGTCGCCGCGTGGCAGCCGGTCTTTGTTGGTGGTCGGTGGTGATTTATACTATTGTTCACCTCCTTCGCCCTTCCTCTCCGGCCCAAAAAGACCGATAAGATCCCGATCGTTCGAGTAGTGAGGCTGGCTGAAGTGGAACAGAGTAGGCGCGCGTGCACGGCCAAGGTCACTAGGAGCCAAGTGGACGAAGAATATGGTTCCCATCTGCCATCCCTAATCACCCGGGGGGCTGCCGAGAAAGAATGCAAATTTAGATAACGTTGATAGAGCACTTCAGTCTTCAGTGGCTTTCTAATGGCCGTGTCATGTGCACCCACTGGAGCACTGGTTAAGCTGTTTGCTTAAACTTGTTCAAACAGCGACAAGGAGTGTAACTGCTGCTGCTGTTGTTGCTCTGCGCCCTCCTTATCGTTTCGCTCGAGTGTTTACTCTGAGCGTGCCCACGCTGTTGCGATCGAGGGTGATAATTGAGCCCACGCACTTCGGATACTTGAAGTTCACAACTGTTGCATTCATTCATTTAACTTTTACTATGTTATAGTATAGTTCCAGTTCGTTGTGGATAGTTTGGACGAATTCGTTCCAAATCGGCAGCCATAAAGCCTCGATAGTGCATCTGACACCGTTTTAATCCATTAAAAGGTCCTTAATCGATCCAATATATTAGCTTTCTTTGTAAAAAAAAATACCCAAAAGAAACATCAATCAAATCATGTTCAAACACTGCTGACTGCTGACGATAAAAAGCTAGCACACATTTCCCCTAACGGCTCTTCCCTCCAGTGCTGTATCATCTGGTACGATCACACCCCCAACGGAAACAGTTCGTGGTCTGGAAATTTGATCGCAAGCTACCTCGCCTCCCCTTATTTCAGTGGGTCGTAGACATAAAAAGCGAAAAACTCGGGTTAGTGTGGGTCTAGTGTTTATAAACATCATCAAAAAAATTGGAAGGTGTCGTCTTGCAGTTTACTGTTGACTCACGTGTTTTGTCCGGTTTTCGTAGCGAACTGCATACCTTCGCGTGTTGTGTCGAAGACGAACGGTAAGGGAACTAACCGAGTTCATCGCCATAGTGCTGTGCTATGCTTCCTCGTTCTTAATGTTCCGCACGTCCCACCTTCTCGCCAAAACAATGGCGTTATGCTGAGGCGTATAAAAAAAGGCCAATGAGGCTATAGGTCGCTCAGTTTTTTGAGAAGTGTCCGTAGGAAGAGAATTATTAAATTGAAAATCATGTCTCGAGAGATTCTTTTACATTGTAATGAAATGGTTTTTCTCAAAGAAAGACTTCTTTCTTCTAAAAATACCCGACAGTTTGATAAAGAAAGATGTTGGATGAATCATTGGAGAGCACTTTCTACGGGGGATTTTATTTTGTTATGAACCGATTAAAAGGCGCCACAAATATGAGACTAAGAACAGACAAGGGCGAAGAAACTTATCAATCCGCTAGAACTACTCCTTCCCTCCGCGCGCTAGTGCATCTCAACACAAGGCAACGAGTTTGCCGACTGACCGCGTGTTCCGAGCTTCGTATCGCAGAACACTACTACCGCCATCGTGCCGGTCAAACGCACACCACACGTAACCAAACACACACGGCCGGCCGTGCTAGACGAACGAAGGGAGGTTGATGGTCCACCGTCGTGCGCGAACCGAGGGGCGCAGCACTCCGAGCCGAATCCGCCGCCCTTGCGGTATGCGGTAATGGCTGACGACTGATTCACTTTCTTCTATTTAAAGCTGCTCCGGAACAACGACGACGACGACGACGACGACGACGACATGTGCGGTTCGCAGATCGACCTTTTTCACTTGCGTTTTGGTCGTCGGCCGAGGACAACGTGTTGACCGCCAGCAGCAGCAGCCAACAACGACGAAGACGACGACACCAGAACCAAGCCACCAAGAATTGTGTCTTCGTCAGTGAGGATGAGCCACGGTGACTGTGTGGATGTGCACGATCAGTAGTAGTGGTCGAGTGTAGTGAAAGTGCTGATAAGCGGTGCGACCATCGGACAACGCGTTTCAAGAACAACCTTTCCCGCAGCCTCCTTATCGATCCCGAGCTTCAGTTGACCGATCATAGTGCGATTGCCGCGGTGTCCTATCGGTCAGTTTCTGGGCAGTTCCCGGACCGGAAAGACACGCGCCAACTCGCCGTGGACTGGCTCGTCGAAATGACGGAAAATTCGAGAATCGTGTCGGATAGTGTGGCGCCGGTGAAGATCGTGGCGGCAAAGGGTGGCGCGATTACCAATGGACACCACCCGCACCTGAACGGTGGTAGTGCGGTTGCTCCAGGGGACAAGAAAACGGCCGTTCCGCTGCTCGATGGATCGCACGGTGCCATGCACGAGCCTCCGGATGGCGGTACCCGTGCTTGGCTGGTCATGGTGGCGGCGTTCCTCTGCAACGGTGTCCTGTTCGGGGTGATCAACACGTACAGCGTGATCTACCTTACGCTGCAGAAACAACTGGACGAGATTGGTGACAAGGAAGCATCCAGCAAAGCAGGTCAGTAGGGGGGGGGGGGGGGGGGGGGGGTGAGGCAAAGGGACATCCACGGGGAGTGATTGTGTGCCGGTCAGTCACTTCCTGATGGTGCGTTGCGTCGGCGATCGTTTCTAAGTTTATCAATTGGCTGGTCGATTTTTTCAATTGCTTTTTTTTGGCATCCCTCTCATCCGCGCGTAATTAGGTTTGCGTTTCGGTTTTTTGGCTGATGAAACATCGGACCCCTATTGCACGCCCTAGTCTGTGGCTGTGGGTTTTTTGTCTTCGTTTTTGCGGTGCCTGAGGGGTTTGTACCGGCGAACCGTAACGAAGTCATCCGCCGATGGTGCCTGTTTGCTTGCTTTTCGCTCGATTCTAGCTCTCGTGATTGCGGCTTTGGTCGCAAGTTTGAGTTCAAAATCCCGACCTATTACACTAAGGTCCGCGAGATCACGCTTTTCGGGATGAACCGAATGGAAAACACAACAAAACAAAAACAGATGTGGTATTTGTTTGCAAAAACAAAATAAACCGTTTGATAAGCTCACGCGCCCCAGATGATAGATGCGGGCATTAATCGGGTTCGGGTTGATAGCGTCCGTGGTGGCCATGGCCAGTAATTTGGAAGAATCTTCCACTCGCCACATCGAAGCACCATTAGTCGCGGTGAAAGAAATGCAAAACTTCCGATGAGCGATGGTCCGTAACAGCACCGTTCCACCAATTACCGGTAGATGGGACACTTACTGACAGCTACGTAATCCAGTCGTGGGTAGCAACAATATCGAGTGATTGGAATGTGCACAACTAGCGATGGACCATTAAAAGTAACCTGCTGACGATAAGGATGTCAAAGCAGCTGTTGGTCCGCCGGCTTGTCCTGATAGCATCATAAAGCCGTCGTCTCTCGCAGCACATTTCTCGAACGAACTAGTGGGAATGCAGTCATTCCGGTGCCACTACCACTGGGTGGCTGGACGCGGGCAACGATGGAGGGATGGGATTGAGGATAAGCGCGAAAATGATATGCAAATAGAATTCGCATCAAATTAGCGCACCTGAGCGCGCGAGTCAGTAGGTAATTTTAATACCGAAGTACCCTCTTAACAGTGTCTGAGTACTGGCTTATTCGTATAGTGGCCGTCGTTTTGGTAAACAACAACAACAGCCCATCCTCCCGGGCCGTGTGTCCGGACAAGGGGGTGGTAGGGGCGCCTTTAGAGCATCTGTTGACTGCCGGAGAGTTCCGAAAGGCTGTGAGCATCGGCCAACTTCTTATCAGGCGCTGGCAATGGAGACATTAAGATTACAGCGAATGGGCTGGCTGGTTGCTGGCTGTTTCCATATGGCCCTCTCCTAAGCCAAACGGACGAGTGGCCCAGATGGGCAGAGATTTGCTTTGTTCTCTCGCCGTTTCGCGAGCCCCTGTACTATAGTCCGGTCGTGTGTCCATGGTTTTGTATCACTTGACGATACCGCACGTAATCGGTGTGTACTCCGAACCCATCGTCGCAGTCCGATTAGACTGCTGCCAGACACAGGGCCAGCTTCACACCACCAGACGGCCACATAATGGCCACGATGTGACAGTGATCGGTTTGCACTGCGCGCGCGAAACAATATATGCATTCAAACAATGGCGATGGGGAATGGGGTTGAAAATATGAAGAAAAGGAAACCGATCGAAAAAAGAACAAGAAAGCGACGGAAAACGTTTCTTGGGGATGGAGGTGGTGGATCGGATGATTTTTAAAAATAAAAAAAAGATTCGGAGCGAACGAACGAGCCCCCACGAGCATCGACAACAACAACAGGATGGACGCACAACACAAGACAAAACACAAAACATGTGCGGAAGGTGACACCTCTCCCACCACGCCGCCGCCGCCGCCGCCAATAATCGCGAGACAAACAACGAACCCTCGCAAATGGACGATTTCGTTTGGTCAACGAAAATAGAAACATTTTTGCGCCGGCATTATCGGTTCGCGCGTTTTGGCAAAGCAAAAGGGGGAGGAATGAGTTTGAACCGCGTCCTGCAAAGGGGCAAAGGAGTGGGACAAACACTTCGCACGCAAATGCCAGTGCAGTTCTAGAAGTTCCTCCGTTAGACTTGGGTAATTGCGTGATCTGCGAGCGAGTGCGACATCAATCCTGCCGCCCGTTCCGCGCACCTACCAATGCCCTAGCGACGCGGTGGACACTTTGCACCCTGCCGAGAGGTGTCGGAAAGGTGCGGACAGCGGCAACGTATGCCGTTGACGCATGAAACCCTGCGGTGTATGCGCAAGTTTTCGGTCCACTTTTGGGGTTCTACGGTGGCCGAAACATAGTGACAAGTGCCAATCATCGTTGGCAAAGCGACTACTGTCTAGCGACCGATAACCAATAATATGGTGACCGATGACGCTCATAGATGGGGGATGTGGACGCTATTCGGTTTGTGCCATCGTCAATTGATCGTCGTTTGCGAGCTGCAGAAGAAGTGGTTTGAAGTGGCTGTTGGGTTAGGAAATTGAAATGATCACATCCCGCTTCGATCACGCCCCGTCGGTCCATCGATTGGAACCTTTTAAAGGGCGATCGCGATGCGCAGTGGTGGCCGATCGGTCAATTGAGGAAGATTATTCGATTGGCTTCTGGGCTGAGACGCCTTGTATGATACGCACGACTCCTTCAGCCATCCGCGGTCACTCCATGTAATTGTTCCTAAATTGACTGCCGTCTAGTCGCCGTTGAGATGCCGAAAGCGATGGTTTCAGGTTCAAGGTTGGTATGATTTGATGATTTCGTTGGTCCCAAATTGTTTTGGATGCCGGCCATGGTGCGATGCTATGTTGTGGCGCATTCCCTTAACCGATGCGACTTCGGTTCGGTCTGACCGCACGTACTGGTGCGTATAC
>NC_064877.1:71888146-71890646 GCF_943734665.1 Anopheles aquasalis | reverse complement strand
TATCACGCTTTGCTATTGCCTTTGTGACTCGCTTTTGTTGTGTTCGATTGCGCCCTAGCTGCGGCGCGAGTCCTGCTTTGTAGCGTTGAAAGTGAAATGATGACACCTTACCGAACAAACAAATAATCAATCAATCTTTGGATGCCCATCCTTTACTTCCAGAATCACTGTCCGGGGATAGGAATGAAACGGGTTGAATCGGGTAGTCGGTATTGTATTGTAGAGCAGAGTTCAGTCTCGTAGCAGAGCAGAGCAGGGGGAGCAGTCGTACAACGACAGATGGAAGGGTGCCAACAGAGAGAAATAAGTAGGGAGTGAAGGTAGCTTGCAGGTCCTTCACAAACCCCTGAGCTCAGAGCGGTGGCTAGTAAGTAGGATGCCTAGGATATAGCTAGGAAGCTGAGGGTGAACCCATGGGTTCCGCTGTACTGTAGATAGTTAGCAACTAGATAGCTGCCGGCAGTGGGGTCCCACTTTCGACTAGTGCGTCAGTGTGTTTTGTATGTTTTGTGTAAATGAAGCAGGAGCAGATTCGGATTCGAAGAATACTGTAGCTGATCAACGGCACTGTCTGCAGGATGCATTTCTACCAGAATACACTGTCCAGGTACCTCCAGCGAGGGCCTAGCTTTTGTACGATATTTATGTTTTAGTAAATAGGATGTTATTCCCATAGCGGACGTTGGAATGAGAGTTTAATCAGCTTTTTTGTACAAAATGTTTGTTTACAATAGAAAAAAATGGCAAGAAAATCGGTGCAGCCGACGGACGGGATGTGGTGTGGCCGAGAAACGGAATAGAATCGAATCTGAATAAATTTGTAAATGAATACAGCATCTGGTTGGTATTGTTTGGTTCACGTATCTCCGAAACAGCATCGATCATTTCCTGATCGTCAATTTAAAATCTATCTTTCAAGAACTTGTTATGCTAACCTTCATTTTTTTCCGAAAACATTCCGAATGACAGAATCGTCATTTAATAGGTACAGCATTTTCCAGACGTGGTTTAATGACTACGTTGTGTTATTGAAAAAAAGTAGTTACTGTAATAGTAGTTAATTAGTGTTTTTTCGTTGGAATTGAAATAAATTTTGCTGCTAGCGCCATCTATTGTCGATTACTTTGTCCGTAGTACGCACACCGAACGATAGGGATATTTTAAAAACGCAACGAAAGTTCCAGACATAAAATGTTTGTTCCACGTGTTTGTAGAAATACTTGCCGAGTACAACTCAAATAGCCCTGTTTAGGTCAATGTTGTGCAATGAATCAGATAAATCATATTTCTACAAATTAACGCACTCGATGGTGTATCACAACACCGCCATTCACATTATCCGCCCATTCGTTTATCTCTCCAAAAAAGCTCGTTCTTTTTCAATTGCAAACAGTACATTCAGTATAACATTTCATTCGAATAAAATGAGGGAAGAGCAGTCAATTCGTCGAAGCATTTCTTTCTGATCGTATCTCAACAGCATCGGAAAATGATTGTGTGTTTTAGCAGGTTTAGGTTTATAGAAGTTATTATAATATTTCATAACGAAAATAACATCACATTCCCCACTCCACCAGCCTGTAGAAAACAATGGATCTACGGATGCGAATGTTGCGAAATAAATGGAAACAAAAATGGAATGTACTTTTAAAACGGGGCAATCAATTGTGGCTGAACTGAAAACATACAGCGCAGAAGGATGCAACAAGTTGAAACGTCTTTCCGACCGCCAATATCGTGTGTACTTTTCCATCGCTTTATTTCATCATCTTGGTTTCACAAATCCGTGCCATGCAAAGCCTAGCGCTTCCACGCTCTCCCTTCAGCGCCGTGGATTCCAGATCCACTGGCATTTGCGTTTTTGTACACACGCGCGCCCGCACACAATCTCCGGCTAGCACACCCTCTGGCCTCTAGTCTGCAGATCCTACAAAAGGGCACGTTCTGCCACATTTTCCTCCTGGATCACAGCACTACTTGGTGCCCTGTCCCATGATCAGCGGGGCTTCCGCAGAGTGACGAAACTAGCCAATTCGTCAACAATTGCTATCGACGAGCGGCCAGTTTCGTGTTTTCGTGAGCATGATGATCGCTCCAACGTAACCAGCCGTAACTGGTTGTCGGCTTCACTTTTGTCGTCGTCATCGTCTTTTAGTTTATTATAAAACATTCCTAAACACAATGCTTTCTTGCATTTTACTGAACTGAACCCTGCCGCAGCCTCACCTGCGTTTACGTGTGTTAGGGTGTGTGATTTAATTTTGTTTTCTTTAGTTTTCGTTTTCGTGAGTTTTTCTTTCCTTTCATTAACCACTTACAATGTGCTGTTATTAAGGTAGAGAGTCATTTACTACGTTACGGTATGATGTATATATATAGAGAGATAGGTATGTATATATGTATGTATTATTTGTGTGATTAGTATAAATATTGGATGCGTGAGAGAGTGTTTTACTTTTTGCCTCTTGTTAAATGTTAGGTATAGGAATAACGTTCCTGT
>NC_064877.1:71860646-71885646 GCF_943734665.1 Anopheles aquasalis | reverse complement strand
TCTTTCACATTCCATATGGCCACTTTTTAGTACAACTGTTTCCTTCGTAGCGACCATTTCGCAGCTTGAAACTGAACGTGAAGTCTTGAAGACTCACCGGATCTCGTCGGCAGGACGCCACCGCCAAAAACCTCGATTCCATTTCCCGAAATGAACATTTAATTCGATTTGCAGTGAGTGTGTTACAATAATGGAATCCCGCCTGCCCTTACTTGGCGACGGTGGCAGTCCGATGCGTACCATAATTCAATTCCAGGATTCCCTCGGCTCGGCTCGGTTCGTGGCAAGGGGGTCAAGGGGGTCGACTCCCGGAGTGGGCACCACCTGTTTGATTAACCTGCTTGTTAGCCCCTTACCAAAGTAACCGGTGCCGAACGAGTGCGTACACGATGACGTACAGGATTGGTCTTTAATTAGGAACAAGACACCAATCACCACGACAACAGCGACAAGACCACTGCAGAGTTCTGCTTCCCGACCTCGTCGTCGGCTGCCAGCTGACTGGCTTTTAAGGAATGGCCACCTACGTCACGATGGAACCATTCGCTGATTAGTCTTGTTTTTGTGGACAAGCGTTGCCTACAAGTCATCGCGCCTCGGCGATAATACTGACAAACAAGCGTTTCCTTGAAGCCGCTACTGTCTCGATAACCCAGGGATAACGGGGCTGCATCGGCATCGTCTTGGAGACGACTAATAAGAAGAACACGAACCACACGAACACCACGAAGCCCACGTAGTAGATCGGATCGAAAGCAGACAAGGGATGGTGCTGGTTTAGGTTTCGCATTCAGTGCCCGCTCGATGAGTGGCAGGTTTGTGTTTCCATTGTCTTGGTAACCGACCCCCGCTTCTACCTCCTAACGAACGCTCCGTACCCCTTTCGCCTTCCCCGGGTATTGAGGTGAATCTCGAAGGCATATGAGTGAGTGACAGCGCACCATAAAGGTGTAGAGGTATTCGGTCGGATGCTCCGGGCGTGCTCAGGCGAGAACGCTTAGATAAGAATTCGAAACTATCCCCTCGCCACAACACTTTACCGTCCATCTGTCAGAACTGTTCATTAGATTGATGATGACCATCAGGATGCTTGCCGGGGGGTTGCTGTTATCGTGTACACTTGCTTGCTTCGCTATGCTTGTGAAGGTGCGAAAGCAGTGCAGACCTGTTGCATTCCACCTGTTGATTGTGTTGATTCGATTAACAAGCAATTAGTGCTGGCCCAGGGCTTATGCCCCGGCACAGCTGAAGAGCATTCGAGAGAAAATAGTACCACCACCAGCAGCAGCAGCAGCAGCAACAGGTGATTATAGGCATTCCAGAGATGAGGATAGGAGATTATTTCTTCTTTCCAGTGTTTATGCTTTGCTCGAAACATATTGTGTGCCATTCTTAACAATATTTTTCCTACAGACCTCTTATACCCAGCTCTTGACTCGCTTTGGCATTAAAATATCGATCGCTTGTGGCTCTGGTCGTAAAACTCACTTCAAACTGCGAATTTTCCTTGGCCAGACGAACGGCACAGACTATGCTACCGGCGGGCATGGAGCCTCCTGTCTGGCCGCTTTCACATACACAATGTTGTGGCCACGCGGAGAGACACTCACTTATCAACAAATTGATGAAACCCAATTATCCTGTACGTGCGATATCAGCGAGCGACATCAAGTGGTCGCACCAGTTAACACCTAAACCTTCCTTCGTCCTCCAGCATTCGCATTCGTGCTGGGCAGGAGAGAGCTCAATAGGAGAGAGTCACCATAAGAGTCTTTACGCTATGCGTTTGTGGTGGCGCCTTTCAAAAGCGAGTACGAGTGGTAAGCATGCTAATGCAGCCGGGAATGGGTTGTTATTCAATTAAAAAATCGCAATCCATCGGCGCCAACACTACAGTCCACCACCGTGGTTTCTGACTCTAGGATGATGTTCGGAACGATGTACGGTCAGCCATGGCCATCACGACTAACCCAAAAAGGATGATTGCTCGGTAGCTCGGTGGCAAGGCAAATTGCGCCATCCATAACTCAACCTCGAGGGTCGTGGTTGCCCCCCATTTTGCTGGGTAGTTCGTTTGCTTTTCTTCAATTCCGTTTTCTGCCGCTTTTTGTGCCGCTTCTTGGGACTTTTTGGTGGCGCACGCTAAGGAAATATCATTTTCCACGAAATTACCTGGAGGCTGTGAGGGGATAAGTTGGAAGTTTTCACTCGTCCACCCGTAAGCCTGCAAGGCGTCCCACCCTCCGGGGGGTCAAGCGCTCCTTGCAAGGAACCCGTTTTTTTCTTTCCGGGGAAGCTTTCACCACTCCCGAAGTCGTTTAACAGTTGACTGCGTTGACGGCATGAAATGTGTGAAAACTTTTTTGCTCTAAAGCACACATCGCCACCAGCTCCAACTCCTGGAACAAGTGAATCCAGTGGTGTCCACCGGGGAGCAGCCCTTTTCAGTTGGCAGAGCAGGTGAGAGAAGCGCTGACAGGCATCGCTACCACAACAGGGGTGCTCCTTTTTCACTTTCCCCCCACCAAAAAGGGAACAACGGGAAACATTTTGTTTGAATTTGGGTCAGAGTGTTTCGCTACGAGCGCGGAAAGCGTGAAAATGTAAATCACCGTCCGTGGATTTAAGGGGAACATCCAACGGGAGTTCAAGGTCTCATCCCGTCCCGGTCTACCCGCGCTTGGAATTAGTTCTCTTCGTTCAAAGCCATACTGCTCGGTTCATTCTGCCCTCCAAGCGCCAACTTCAAATGAAAAACACTAACCAATGTCTCGGCGGGTGCTCTCCATCCGCATCGGTGGGCCAAGGAGCGCTTTTAAAATTTTATCAAAGCATCGCCCAAAGAAAAGCGGGTAATTAAATTTCTTCGCGGCCACCGCACGGTGGACGCTTCATCTTCAGGGTTGAGCTCCCAGCGGGCGCATTCGAGTTCGAGAGTTAAGGGCAGCGATTAACGCCTATGCGTTGGCTCAACAGCAATCACAGCAACCGTCGCTTATCGCGCCCTAAATTTAACGATTTCGGCGTCTCGAAGGTAAACCACAGAAGCCACAATCTCCAATCAGGACACAAAAAAAAACCCCAGAAGTCTCAAAGCTCTAGAGGGATATCCCGACGAAAGTCTGCGGTTCCATATGGAAATCTATCATCGAAATCAGCAGATCACGAGGTGTGGAAGTGCGAACAACTTTGTCATTGAACGTCGTGGACGCTTGGATCTAGTCCAGGTGGAATGCGGAAGGACCGGTTCTCTCCTTGCAAAAAAGAACCACTTCGCTTGTCTGTTGCCTGTTTCTTAATTACATAATTTACGCGCCAGCGTTCGTCATAATCGAGTTGCGAGCTGCGAGCTGGCAGGCCTAATGACAGGCGACTGACGTGGAAACGGCACTACGCTCCATCATTATCATGGCCCTCATTCAGAGGGGCGCCTCGACTAGTTACCGATTAGTTGGGCCGTGCCTGTGGTACCGGTGGCCGGGCCTCGCTTGTTCGCTCGCTCGCTGGAGGAAGATAATTAACTAACTCACTAATTAGAAATGATATATTTCTCAGGTGAATGAATAATTTGTTTCGCATCCTCAACGCCTCAACTCGCTCGCTTAGTGGTCCCAAGAGAAGGAGGAGGAGAAAAGGAGGAATAGAAAGCGGTCGAAGGTACAATCGCCTTGGTGTCAAGAGTTGGTGTCTGGCTGGAGCCCTGGAGCCTCGAGTCTACGATGCGCTTCCCTGTAGAGTTGAGTGAGAAATGAGGATGAGTTCGACTCATCGATCCGGGGCATCCCTGTAGCATGCCCTGTAAATCCTAAATGCAAACGCTTTCGCCTTTCCCACAGCACACAGTGACTCGGTCATGGGGGTGTCGAGTGTCATTGAGCATCACGAGCTGCTGCTGGTGCTGCTGCACCCAACACCCAAGGGTTCCCGACGAAGGATGACGTTTGCATTTGCGGCGAGCGCCCATTTCCTCCCCACCCCCCACCGGGGTGGTAAGTGAATTCCTAGAGAGGCTAGAGAGCCGGGAGACAAATATTTGTACGCCCCTTGACTGCCAAACCGAACGAGTGCTTCCGGTGGTGATGGTCTGTGAGTTTAGTCTTCCCTCTTCAATTCTTGTGATGCCCTCAGTGATCGCCTCGGTCGATTCGATCGATCGGAACCCGCACCAGTATGGCAATAATCCTATTTGGCACTGAACCTGGTGAGTATCGTGCCGTTTACCGTTTAAGATGCTTAACGGCATCGTCTGCACTTCCTTCCGTGGAACATACCGTCACGTTACGGGAAGGGGAGTATAGGGAGCGACTTTGTCTGTTGAGCCTCTTGGACCGATGCCTCTCTCTCGCTTTCTGGCGTGACCGATGCACTCTGCACTAAGGGAGCTACTAATTGAAAGCCACCGCTGGCATGGTTTACCATCTGGAAGGAAGCTTACAACCAGGATCAGCAGTGACAACGGCCTGTTATTAGGATGTGCTGCCGCTAAGGGTGGCGTCAACTGGTACCATTCCGGTGGAAGGGTGGACGCCAGGGCGCACCAGCACCGCCGTGCCACAGTGCCGGAGTGACATCATAAAAGCATAATGGTGCATCCTTCGGCACAGAGTGCGGTGAAGTGTCTGGCAGGTTGAAAAGTGCATTTCCTTTGGCATTGTGCACGAGTTATGACGCCTGACGGTGGTATGTTTTCTGCTTTCCAAACCTGTCGCTCGCTCCCCCTCTCTCGCCCTGACTTATGCTGTCCTCGTTTTGTTCCTTGTCTTGCTTGGTGCTAGCAAAGTATTGTGTCTCGCGAGAGAGAGCGAGGATACGATGGACATCTTCCTGTTGCCGCTCGGGAACGGGTGAGGTTTGGTTTGCTGATTTCCCCAGAGCAACAAGTACACAACACCGGTTAACGTTGCTTAGTGTGGCACTGCACGGTCGTACGGACGTCCGTACGAATGTGTGGAACGGCCAGTGACAGTGTATGTATGTCACCCAAAAGAATAGCGAACGTCCATCTCGCCCTTGACACAGCTGGTTGAAAAAGAGTCACGAAATTAAGTATCCAAAAGTAAACATTAAGCTTTTGCCTCGACACCAGGCGCTCCTTACTCGGTGATGTAGACTGGTTGATGTCGACTAGCTGTCGGTTGGTGCCTGTTCCCGATTTCACTGTTAAATGATAAACGGAAGTCACATCTAACTGCAACAGCCATCCATTTGCCGGCTAACCACGAAGATTATCATCCGTCACTGTTTGTTATGAATAGTGCCAGTGAAGCGGCGATGATGTGTCACCGTGGGAGCAGCCACGTTAAAGCATACGCCAGCGAATGGCGGCGATGCTGGCGGTGAAAATGCATCAAATGCTTGCATGCTGCAGGTTTGCCATTCCCTATGTCGAGGAATGTTATTTACAGAGGGCAAAGGACGTGTAGGAGGATAAAAAAAACTCTGCATTCAGTCGTTTTCACCACCGTAAGCGTATGTGTGGGAAACTCGAGTTAGGGAAAGCTAAAAGGAAAATGACATGCACAATGCTGAAGTATGCTGCCCTGTTTTTTTTTTAGAAAAATACAAATCGAAAGTCTAATTTACAATAGTCTGAACATTTGATACGATTGATTGGTTAGGAAAATTCTATTGTAGGTTTCATCTAGCGTAGGTAATGCAACTTATGTTGGTTACTTATGATTAATATTGTATTATGCATGAAATATACGTATAAATAAACGTATAATACGTATAATCATCGTTCGATGATTAAACGCCTTTTCCTAACTTAGATTGAGCAATTTCTTTGATTTTACAATGTACAAACAGTAGTGCAACAACTGTTAGATAAAATCATGTGAGATAAACAGCCTTTTAATAGAAATGGATGAACTGGTTTGAATGAAATGCTTATCTTATCTGTTTTAGAGAGCTAGTAAGTCATGTTGTCATGTCCCACGTTGTAAAGCGAAAACGATGTACGTGCGATTGATTTCCAGCTTCACGCGATATTGACTTTTAGGGCCGAAACCGAACGTACATTGCCATAAAATGTAAAATCAAATCATAATCATTATCCAGCAAGCACAGCAGTAATATGCAATAATAAATAGCCGGCGTCATCACTTCCTCCACCCATTTCCCCACTCAGCAACGGCGCTAAGCGTCCGGAAACAATAAAAGTTTCCCAGATGGAGGCGCATGGTCCCAGATGGAGGCGCACGCTTCGCGCGCTAAATGTAGCCGTCGATGCGACCGGCACCGGTCCGGCTATTGTTTCGTTCACTTTGCATTTCCCTATTTTCTTTTCCGTTTTGCATATTTCCTATCAAACTCGCCCAAGCGTGCTGCCGAAGCAGTCGTGCAGCGAACGTCGACTGCAGCTGGCTGGGCTGAGTCTTGTTTTAATTTGTTTCGTCTGCCAGAAGCATGTTTGTTAATGAATTCAAATGTTGCCTGTAATTATCGTCTACAACAGGCAGTGTCGAGTGCACCACAGTGACGGTAACGGTGTCTACGAGCGAGTAGTCATCCGACAGGCTCTCGACTTCGGTATTGTTTTTGCGAACGAAATCCTTTTGCAATGATTTGAAGCTAATGGTAGCGTACAGTATTTGAAATGAACGATTGGTTTCGATCGATCGAATTTTCAGTGTACGGAGCTGAATGTGCAAACGATAAAATTTTAAATATTTCGCTGGAAGTAGCTTATACCATTCCGGTCCTTCTTATCCGGATCTGGAATGTGGTTGGCTGCTGACAGCTTACCTGCAGCTCGCAAAACCCACAGCACCGAACCGCTCTAATCGCTATCGATGATGTCAAACACGAGGCAAGTAACCCCTCGGATCACTTTAACTGACAAATACTTCGCATAACCAAACTGGCCAAAGATTCGTCGGTGGGTGTTTTGGTTCACCAGGGCTTGCGATGCGTGAGCGCATGTGTGTGTGCGGGGTATCGATCTCCCCTGCTCGCACACCTACCTCGCTTGCTGGTCTTCGAATTCTTCTGTCATGCCACGAGCGAGATTGCCAAGCTTAAGCCAATCCGGTGTGCCCGTTCTCTAAAAAGACAGCTGCTAAGGAATGCGAGGGAATGCAAACTTTGCCTTCAACGTTCTTTATTTATTTCTTTTTCGTCCATCTCTCGTCCCGGCACGTATCGAGTTCCACAGGCGCCGCATGCCGGTAGGGTGGCGCATGTTCGGCTTCTGCAGTTCCCCTTCCCTACACGGCAAAGGAGGTAAAGTCTGTCACTCGGTACGCTTCAGTGTGGCAGGCGTACCGTGTTGCTGAGCAGGAGAAAAGAGTGGCAATGCAATGTGCCGAGGACATGAATTTGATTTTATGGAACCCGATTACGCCTTCAGTTTGTTGTGGCTTAGAAAAGGGCGGACAATATTTAAAGCACCTCACAATGCAAAACCACACCGCGGAGCGTGGAGTTTAAAGAAAACAGCGCAAAACAAGTGGAGGAAAAGGTGGATATAATTCGTTTCAGGCCAACGCATGTTTTCAGCTTTGCGAACCGCAGTCGCTCGAGTCCGTTGTTCTGTCGCCTCTTTGGCTGGCGGCACTTCTTTCGTCGAATGGATTAGGAAGTTTGGGTGAGCTGTGGTGATGAGGTTTAGGGATGAATAAAAAAGTTTCCTTCAAAAGCACGTCTAGTGAAAAACCACATCGATTGTTTTCAAGAGGTTAAAGCCAGCGATGTTGGGGGGAAATGATGATGGTTATACAAAAGAAACAATTTGATACTGTTTATCACCGTAGTGTTCGTAGGAAATGGATGGAATGATTTCTTTTATGGTGTCATCAATAACAGATGGGGCATTCCGATAAAAGTATTATATAATCAGCATTGTCTTTAAATATTAGATAACATCTGAGTTATGTAGCAACTGTCTATTGAAGAAAAATGCTTAAATCGATTGCATTTTAATTGACAAAGCACGGACACCATTATTGGTCAATTGCGAACGGGATGTATTTGTAACGTTGCCAAAACTGGATAAAACATGATTAAGTTTATAAACATAAACAAAATTTAGTGAATTGTTCAGAGATGTATGCGACTATTTATATGCACAGTTAAACGCTGCATGTTTCCGTATTGGTTAGAAGCAGGAATTTATCTAAGACCGACTCTTCTGCAACAGACGAAGGCTAATAGAAATGCTTCATTATTGTTATTATTGTTTGATCATTAGACCATCACAAGTCCAACCAATTGAACCCATCAAGGGCGATGACGAGGCCCGACGACAAACTGTTGGTAACCTGTTGCCATTGGATTACGCTACACCATTTGCATAATCCATTCGATTCCAATTCGTTTATCTATCGACACGCGTGACGTGAAGATGCGGACATCAGATTAGCGGCTGATCTTACTACTCCACTAAACATTTCCTACAGTTCCTGATGGATTTTTTTCCTTTCTTTTAAACAATTGCCAACGAACAAAACAACATAATCATCAGCCCCCCATGCCGTCAAACACTCTGTGGTTGTTAGATTTAAAGTACATTCATCGAATTCACGAAGCCACCACATACATAAAACATAAGCGTTCCGCTCCCCACGGGGGGTGTCGAGCCGGGCTGGGAAAGCGCTACATTCGGCGCCAGCTCGGAAATTATTAATATTAATGTGCAAAGCTCAAGGCAACGTAGCATCGAGGGAAACGGGCATCTGCATATCATTGGCGTCGTGAGTCCACGCTCACGTCTGGATGGTGCGCTACGGTTCGCCACTTCAAATGCAGGATAAACACGTGCTCTCTCGCTTTCTCACCCGACCGACGACCAACAGGACATTCATTTACGTCGATCTCGAAGCACGGTAGTGACAGTGGCGGGTGGCATGAGCGCGTCTAACAAACAGTGGCCATGCCGTGTTCTTGCGCCCAGGGGTGTGCAATATCGGATCAGATTAGTTTGCAAAAAGAAAACGATTGACATATTTCACCTCGATTTCTTCGAAGGAAAAAGGCAATAGGACAAAAAAGAAGGCTGCGCCACAGGACCACCACGAACATGATTGACGTCAGGCTGACAAGCCGATGTGACAGTTGCCGGAGCGAGCGCCGAGGGCTATGTCGTTGGTCGGTGGGGGTTGTGGGGGTTGAAATGATAATTTTTATATCCTACACCACCACCCATCCCTCTGCAGGAGGATCACAAGGGCTGACGAAACGGGAGACGCTAAGATGGTTGGACCGTCTCGAGACAAGAACACCCAACGATGATGAAGGTCTGGCATCTGGCGGGCCCGTTTCAAGCTTCCCCACTGCTGTCCTTAGTAGCAAACTGAACAGCAACCCCTTGTATACCTCCTTCCATTCCCTTTTCTTCCTCCGCAAATTGGAAAACATATGCGACCTGCGGCACGACCGCCAATTTGTAACATTTTTCCAGCAAATCTCCCGGCAGCCAGGTCACTTTGGCGCCACCAAGGCAAACTGGTGAGCGTTGCTGAGGCCACTCAGAAAGAAGGGCTCACAGCATCATCGACGTATCGACGGAGCAGGGAGGCTGGCTCGCGTTCCATTTGTCACCGTCCACCGCAGACTGACCTAACCTCGGCCGATCGACCCAAGCTCGCTGCGAGGAAAACAAATTGAATTACGCCGTGTGCGGATCACCTCCGTCGGGTGATGGCTTCGAGACGAGACGAAACGAGAGCCAGAAAGCTGCTGCCGAAAGGCTTTCCAGTGAAATCGAACCACAAAAACCACAGGCAGACCCCGGCGCTGCTTGGGGAATTACCGGTTGATGGACGAAAATGGATTCGGGAGTGCCGGTTTTAAACAATTCATTTCGTGATTGCATTCGGCCTGGCAGCGCCTCCTCCTCCTCCTCCCGGCCGTAGCCCGTTGTTTGTTGACAAATCGTGTTTTGATCGCACACCATGGAACCATTCTCATCACTCCCTGATGTTGAATCTGCCTCTTGCTAGCACAGCAGCATATTTTTGCAGAAGAAGCGCGTGCGATTGCTTCCACTGTGAGCTGGATGTTTACTGTGTTGCGATGACATCGAGGCCATCGGTGTGGTTTGTGCTTGAGAGCCAGAAACGAGGAAGGGGAAAACGTTGGCCTCTGACGAGTTGCAAGAAGCATGGATTGTATTTGATTACATCCATGAATTGGTATTTTTATCTCTTCAACAATATCTCCTTTCTGCGGTTAAGGTAGACGCACCAGCGACTTGGATGCATATTACGCTGCGAAGCACGGTTCAGTGTTCGCTACGACGAGCAATTGAGAAAATACTTTACAATCAATTCTAGTCGATTAATCTTGCAGGAAACAATAACGAATCGATTTAAGGATGCGATTGGCGTCGTTTATCCCGTTACTTTTTTCAACCCAAAGAACTCCTGCCAACCAGTTCCGGTTCCGGTGTCTCGAATCGTGATGCTTTTCGTTTAATTCATTCCGGAAACAGCTTTCGGCAAATCAACGTACGAGTTGTGAAAATATTCGTTACAACGTGAACCGTTTTTTGCTTCAACAATTAGCCAGCGCCACTGTACATCGAGCATCGATGTTTTCATTTCATTCCGCGATCCACTGAACAGAGCAGCCCCGACAAAGGGTAAAACTATGTTGGCAAAATCCCTTTAAAACAATCAACCTGTGACCTGTGGTGTATCTGATGCAGTGAAAAATCTTTTTACTTTAGTCCGTAGTCAAGAGTTTCAATTAACGGAGCACGGACAGTACGGAGGTTTCCTGTAATTAATTCCCGAACCGTCCAACAACACTTGAAGGACTCCACTGCCAGTTACGACGAGCGAGCATTAATTTATGGCGTATGGCTCCCTACTGACCAGTCCCCTGGGGGAAGCTGGGGCGGTGATCAAGTTCACCGGCGCCAGAAATGGAAATAACTGCAGAGCGGCAACTCAGCGGGGACCAAGTTTGTGGGAATTCGTTTAAAACTTTTAACTAGAAGCAACACAACCCCCGCAACACTCGATCACTCTCTTGCTCTCTCTCTCTCTCTCACTTTCGTTCTATCTTACCTTAAGCCCGAGTTGTGCGATTTCTGGGTGACCGGAGTGCGCTTCTTCCGGTTACCGTAACCGTGTAGCCGGAGTGGATAGCCGGCATCCCCACCACCGGACACTGGAGGCCCATTGAAGGGTTGGTTCCGGTGAAGCAGAAGCCGCTGCAGCACGTCGTACGTACGCTCGGGTCGACTGGCGGACGATCCGGTCAGACCGGCCAGCTCATCTTCGAACGACAGACCGAGCGGATAGCCGGACAGTGGAAGGCCCGGCACCGGTACGCTCAAATCCTCCCAGATGCCGTTCTGGGGGATCGAGTTGCCGGAATAATCGTTCCGTAGCTCCGTCTCCCGGTACAGCAGCGGATTCACTGAGGAAAGGTCAAACCGGGAGTTAAGGTTAGGTCGAGTACCTTTTTGGGCGAGGGGGAGTTCACTTACCACCACGCTTCTGCGGATTGGATGGTTCTGGTTTGGCGTCACCGTAGCTCGTGTCGTCACTGGTCAGCTGATTCAGTCCGGGAGCCGTTCCATCGTGGTGGCCTGTAGAGGCGATGCGAGGTGGTTTATGGGAGAAAAAAAGCGTGTAAGTCACGTTGTTGGTGGCGCGATGGTTCGCAATACACTGAAAACACTCATCGTGTGGTAAACATTTGTCTTGTTTTACGAGATGTAGCATTGAGGTAATCTGGCCAACAAGAAAATATTTGATCTCCTCTCCTGCTGCTTTATCTGTTGGCGTTGTTACGGAAGGGTCGTCTGCCCGAATTGTCCGCTCATTTGCATTCGAAAGGTAAGATAAGAGAGCTCCGAAAGAGGCGCCAAGCGATAAATTTGGTCTAAAGTAAACTACTCGGCGATTACCGGGAACACTTCCTCGGAATTCCTCGCTTTCTCGGAACGTGAGGTTTTGTAGGACAAAACAAACATGTCGAGACTTACGCACCCGCTGCCTGATGGGCGTCACGCGTTTCGCAGACCAAATTCCCGGAGATGCCACGAGTCATGGGTGATTTGTAATCAAAAGACTCAAGTGAGTAGTTAGGTAGGGTGCATAAATCAAACAGCTCATGCTTTTATGCCCGATGATACCGATAGAAACGAGCGATTGAAATTGAAGTAATTAAAAGGATGATTAAATTTAACGATACGATAACGAATTTTGAGAATATTAGTTTAATGAAGGCTATTTGTAGTTGATAAAAATATTTGAATCTAACCCATTTACATCATAAAACTGGATTCAAACCATACAATTGTCCCATCAGTCAGTTTATGATACCGTTAATTTATCGGTGATATCATTAATCTCGCAGCCAGCTTTCCATTGGGGCTTTTCGGCAGCTCCATAAAAAAAACAAAGCGTTGCATGGTAGCTATCTAAATTGCGCATTTACTACGGCGCCTCATGGGCGTCTACAGCCATGGGAATGAAGACAAATTCAAATTGGAATTGCATTCGCGCGTTTCGTATCAAAAGAATTTATTCCTCATTTTTCCCTTCCACTCCCAACGCTCACGCCTCATTCCTGGTTCGGTGGGGTGGGAACTTCACTCGGCAAACGCTGCCCACCGCACACCACCTCCAGCTGCATCTGTGCCATGTTGAGGGTGCTCTTCAGCAGCTGCTCATTGGCGGTCATACAGCTGATGTAGTCCACGCGGATGTTATCCAGCGAGTTCGAGAATCCGGTCACCGCATCCAGCAGCTCGCTGGCGATGTACGTCGGCAGATCCTCGAGCGAGTTCATGCGTGCGTTCAGCTTGGCAACGATACGCTCCGGACCGAAGAACACGTTCTCACCACGGAACTCCTCGAACAATCCGATGCCCAAGTTACCGGACTCGGTAATATCGAGCCGACCGTAAAAGTCCTCGACCGTACGCTTCAGCAAGTCGCTTGCCGAGACAATGCAGTTCGTGTACGACACACCGGCCAGATTCATGTTGACGTCGGCACTCTGGCGGATGAAGCTAAGACACTGCTGGTCGACGGTGGGCGCCTGACGATTGACCTGCGACAGCAGCTCCTCCTCCTGCGTGATCGAAGTGCCGACAAAGGAACCCTTGACCAGGATCATGTTCTTGTGGAATTCGGCGATCTTGGCCGAGCTGCTCAGCCGGTACTCCGAGATCGTGTTGATCACGTAGTCCTGGATTTCCTTGTAGCGTGGCTGGATCTCGTTCAGCTTCTGGATCACGGCCACCGACTCCGGACGCTGCCCTACGACGGCCTGCAAATGCATTCGACCGATTAGATATTCTCTTCGGTTACTCCTAAAACACCACTTCCGGTTTTCCGGTTCAGAAGATTACTTACATGCGCCACCACTACCAACAACACTGCAGCAAAGAATGCCTTCATCTTGCCTGTGAGTCTCTCAAGGTATGCTTTTCGTTCACTGAACACTCACCGAATACCGATCTATGGAATTCGGAACCGGCTCTTTATACACTGGCCAATCGGGGGTCCAAATTTAAGGCAAAATGTGCTTATCGATCGGCTCCTACGGCTTATCGAGGCATTGATTTAGCCTTGGCTAAGCCGCGGTCGATTTTATTGTTCCGATAAAAGAACGGCCGAAGTTAATTCCTCGCCAAGCGGCGCTCGTTTTAGACGATGGCTCGAGATTACATTCGCGAATTGTAGCTGGTCATTCTGGTCTGGTACGGTCAACAGGATGTACTGGCTTACCGCGTGGCAAATCGACACGCTAAAGCGGAACCACATTGCAAAACGTGCGAACAATCGAGGCTTCTCCCCGTTTTCGAGCGTCTTCATTGGAAGTGCAACACTCTGATGGTGTGGGAAATGGTTTTTTTAAAGGTTCAATCTCCTTAAAAGGGCACCCGGAGTTGGTGCTTCATACGTATTTCCCAGGAGAAAGTAACACGAGAGTTTTGGAAAGAAAATTCAATTCCAAGAACCACGACGCTGGCGCTGGTGGTTTGCTGCTTGCGAACCAATCAATCATATCCCAACCACAATTCACTCGGAGACCGAAGTGGCCCCCGAAAAAGCATTTGCTTTCGGCACCTGGCACCGGCCAAAAATCGACCGTATGAAGCTAACAACCCTCGAGAGTGCGGGCGAGGTGGCAGGGCGATTGAAAGCACATTGTGAGAAACCCTCCGTTGGTCCTCTTGGGGGTACAGCGAAAAGGTGATGCTGGTGTGTATGCTGCCGACAGCACCTGTAAGGGAGCGGATCAAATGGCACCTTTCGGAACTTTCGACACCGATAACAATAATGTATTCTGTATTTGCAGCCGGTCCCTCGCGATAATGCAATTTTTAAAGCGGTGTTCGTCTGGTGGAAAGCAAAAGGTAGCGGCAATCCCGCAGACTCATCATTACTCTTGGGCTTACTACCGGCTAAAGGTAGCCCTCGAAAGGTTCGATTTTTATTAGATCCGGGACCTTCTGTGTATCATACAAGATGCGTACAGAGCACGGCGGACACTAAGGTGTGCTCGCCTACGGTTCGGTCGGAGTTTCGGGCTCCAGCTGTCCCTGGCAGACCTGCACGATCTGGCTACGGGCGATGTTGAGCGTGGTCAGCAGCAGCTGCGTACCAACCTCGAGACAGCCCTCGTACACTTCCTTCACCTCGCCGAGCTCACTCTCGAACTCGACCACCATATCGAACAGTTCCGTCGCGATGTACGACGGATTGTCGCGCAGCTGCTCCAGCTTCTCGTTCAACTTTTCGACGATGTTTTCCGGTGCGTAGAAAATGTTCTCTCCCCGAAACACACCGAAGATACCGGTCCCGGTGTACTGGGATTCGTCCTCCTGGATTGTTGCGTAGAATTTCTTCACGATGCCACCCAACCGATCGTCCACCGTGTTGATGCAGTTGGTGTACGAAACACCGACCAGGTTCACGTTCATGTCGACGCTGTTGCGCACAAAACCGAGACAGGTGCGATCGACTTCTGGCTGTTGCGCGTCGAGGATCGTAAGTAGCGTCTGCTCCTCGGTGATGGCACCGCGCACGTACTGATCCTTCGAGCCGATGATGTCGTTGTGGAAGTTGTAGACAACCTGCGAACTGTTCAGGCGCGCTTCGGTTAGCCGGTTGATCACAAAGTCCTGTATCTCTCGGTAGCGTGGCTGCAGTTCCTTCAAGGTCTCGATCACTCCGATCGTTGGTTCACGTTGAGCGAATGTTGTTGCCAAGGTGCTGGCGATCACGAACAGGACTAGCTTTGTGGCCATCTTGTCGGTTGGTGGGGGTAGGATACTCGGGGGGATAAGAAGACTTTTCTGATGGTATACTGCACTGGCTGCTGCTCGAGCTGGATTATGGTTGGTTATGCAGAATCGTAGCATTATATACTCTACCCCCATGTCTCTGCAATGCTAATGGCGTGGTGTCTTTGTTTACCTTCGGTGAACATCCGATTGTAATGTGGCATTGGTCATCTCCTTTCTTCAGACTGACATTGAGATGGGTTCGCTTTATCAGTTTGATCAGACATTTCATTAGCCATCGGCTCAGTAGGTCAGTTCAGGCTGTGATTGCTCATAGATGCAGTCACTGCACATCCGCTCTTTATATGCATCCATTTTGTGGAAGGTCACTTATCCGCATCTTTGCATGCAGTGCCATCCCATTCATTCAACAGAAACTCTCACGCTTGCTCTGAGTCAGTCTGAGGCGCTTAAGTCATCCACCTGGGCTGTAGCCAACACCAATCCCACCCGTTCAACAATTGATTTCTACAGTGATTGACAGAATGCTGGTTGATAAGCGACGTCCCGGTGTGCCACTTCACAGTAGCGGGTGTTTCGATTTAATTACCCCCCCTCGCGTCAGGTGACCGGCTACGACTTGCGAAAGGTCTCCGATAAGATGCCGCGGTCGACAAGTCGTGTTTTCCCGTGATTTGCAATCTCGGCTGTTCAAAGAGATCAGCCGATCTGTAAAGCGGAAACACTGGATCCATAAAATAGCCAAACTTGCAGCCCCTATCTAATCGTCGCGATGAGATTACCGAGAAGCGGCCGGATTTGGGTGGTTGACATTGTACATTCGCGAGTAAAACAAGTGACCGCTTATTTTTAGAGCATTCTCCCGGATTGGCCACTTTTATGCCGATTCATGGCGATTAACTGCGTGCATCAGTGGACGGATGTCGATGAATGGTAGTCTAAAATGGGCTTTGCCAGTCTAAAAATATATTTGCGCCCATTCATCGATTCAGCCATCATCACCTTTGACCAACATTAATGATAAGCCAGGAGCCAGACAGCAGCAGTAGCCGCAGCTGGTACCAACAATTGATAAAACGTTGATTGGTTTCATAATTTCACCCTCATCCCTCAAACATGATGATGGCATGATGTTTCTCCCTTTAATTTCCTCCCAGAAAACAACAGAGAAATGGGTACCATACCTGTGTGGTTGTTGTTGTTTTTTAAGAAATTGGTGGGTCACAGAAGCAGCAAAATGGATGAGCAAAAAACAGAATGGAAAAATGATACGGAACCAGAAGGAATCACCGGCAAATACCGGTGACCGGTGGCTGGCTTTGAAATTGGGAAAGTTTCTGCTATGCACCGAAATTCCTCGCGTCGGCTGACACCACAAGAAAGCCGTCGCCCAACCGTCTATAAGCACTACAAACACAATCTAGGGTCGTGGTTCACCATCTCACAGTGTGTTGTTGAAGTTGGCAAAGTTGGGTCACAGGGCGGCCCGGGAACAAAAAAAAAAAATTTTCCTGCCATGGCCTCTTGCTGCCTTTGAACGAAACTCTCTACCCAACCAGATGGTTCGTAGCGCATTAGTGGTAGAGGGAACATGAGGTTCATTGTTTTGTCATCTAGATTTGCTGTTATGATTAGTCCTGGGCTTAGGTTTGTGGTGTCCAGTGGTCTGGAGCGCTTTTCCTTTCATGTGCTACCGGGGGGAGGAGTTACGAAATGTTCCAGTTTTATATCTGGCTAAACTACTACATGAGCTCATCTTCAGTGTAGGACTTCAGAGTGCATAAAGTGTTAGTCATCAAGCATTAAGCTTTATGATATTTATGGAATGACTGTATTGAAGTGTTTCGTCTAAATAATTTCGAGATAGAGTTGATTAAAGCGAGTCCACCGGACAGATATGGCATTATTGAGCGAGCAAACGATACTTAGTGCATCGTTGGTGCTCTTATCGATCATTCCAGAGATCCGATGCTCCCGCGCGCGTCTACGTCAATGTCTGGGACAGCAAAACAGTAGGTGAAGTAGCAAAAACAATATGACCCACCATCATACTCGCTAGACTACAATTGCTAGGTTACGATCAGTTCGAAGTGCGACAATATTCTTCACTCTCCCACGGCATGCCACCGTACGGCACGTGTCCTGCGGTGGTCGTGCATTTGCCCTTCCGGCGCGATAAAGTTCCGAGAATAGGGCGCCCAATCAGTATCGTATCGGTGCAATTCTTTTTTAATACAACTGTTTGCCGAAGGATTAACCACTGGAGAGTCTACCCTTTACTGTGCATCCCCGACGTTAAGTGTAGCGCGCCCTTGACTGTTCGCCTAGGAAGGGCGGAGGGGGGGGGGGAGGGGCAGATGGTTGCGGGCCTGGAGCCGGCCCTAACCGAACGTAATCGGCATGACGACGCAAGCGATAGTACGATGGAGCTTTTGTCAATGGTTCGCACCGTCGTATCGATTTTCGCACCATATGCCACCCCCTGCTGGGTGAGCATAATGCATCAATCATGCTTCAATTAATGTCTCATTATGCATACACTGGTTTGGCTTAGAAAGCGGGGGAGAGTTGCCAATACGTTATCGGTAGATAGCAGCGAACCAACCGCAGGAGGTATGTGGTCCGTAGTAGGTTTCGATTTCAGAATTGATGCTCGAATGCTCCTCAATTGCCGTCTGCGGAACTCCTATGCCCTCTATTCCTGGTAGACTGGTGTGCGAGTAGCATGAGCTAGAACACCAACACTAGGCCAAACCCCCGGAGGTAGTTCCCGGGCTTTGCTTTGCTTCGACTTCGTCAAGTGCTTCTTCGTGTTTCGTGATGATGAAGTACTTGAGCGAGTAGTGTCAAGGTTGTATAAAACGTAGAGACTACTCCTCGGCAAACCGCAAACCATTGCGATCCTTCGAATCGAATAGACAAAACCGTTTTCGCATTCCAGTAGCTTCACTTCCAAAATGAAAGCATTCGCTTCCACGGTTACCCTATTGTTGGCAGTGCTAGGAGTAAGTTTTAGAGCCGGACCTCCGTGCTAGTACAACCGTTCATACGAATTCTGATCCCCGTTCCACAGGTTACGCTTGCACAGCGCGAGAACTCGCTACGTGTGATCGAAGCATTGCGTGAAGTCCATCCGGCCTATCGGGAGCTGAGAAACTATGTCGTCAATGCCGTGGCCGGTGCCAAGCTGAACAGCTCCGAGGTAGTGTTCAAGTTCAACGTGGACATTGCCGAACGCAAGGAATCGTTCCTTCAGAGTGCCATCAAGGCCGAAACGGGCGTACTGCGGCAGGTGAATGGCCAGCGCCCGGAAGTAGAGACGACTTGCTTGGGCTTCCTGCGCCAAAGTGTGGACGTGAACATGAATCTAGCTGGTGTTTCCTTCACGAACTGTTTGAACAACGTTGATGCGGCCCTGTCGGAGGAGGTGGTGCGCATCTACAGCGAGCTGCAGGTCAACGAAACGTCCTACGTCAACCTGAGCGTGTACGATGTGTTCCGGGGCCAGAACGTGTTCGTCAATCCGCAGACGATCGTCGATCGGTTGCTGGAGAAACTGTCCGCCCTGCAGCAGGCGCCGGTCGAGCTGTCGCTGGAGCTGGCCGAACTGGTCGATGCCTTCGAAGCTCGGCTGGGCGATGTACGGGCAGCGTACGCCGGCTGCTTGTCCCTGAACGATAAGCTGCTGGAGCAAACCCTCAACACGGTGCTGGTGCAGCTCCAGCAGATCTGTCTCGGTGTGTTGCTACCAGCCGATTCGACCGACCAACCGGCCGAAACGGAACCAGTGGAAACCGAACCCACCGAAACGGTACCGGTGGAAACGGAACCGACCGAACCGGCTGAGACGGAACCGGTCGAGATCGTACCACCGGTGCCGGAAACTCCTGCTCCTGCCCCGGGTGATGTAAAGTAAGGGTGGAGCACCGATCGTGTGATGTGAATGTGAGCGAATATGATTTTCAATAATGGAGTTTAAATAAATCTTTTGTCAACTAATCTATGTCTAACATGTTTACGTATACGCTTCCACAAATGAAAGAAAGAAAGAAAATTTAATGTAGCAAGAACGATTTGCGATATTAAATGATCGATGCAGTATTTAAGAGAGAACAGTAGCTTCCAAAGTGGTTAGCATTTTAAAAGAATTGGTTCAAATTCATATTGTTAAATAAAAACAACTTAAGGACATAGCTTAAAATATCTTAAATAATACCATATCCCAAATAGTTTTCCAAATGTTACAACTGCGCCCTTACGATTATTAGCGATGGATTGTTTAACATTTCCAATATTCCTCTACTGCTTTGATTTTATGCGCTTTGATGCTTAAACATCTGTCTAATTTTGTACGCTACATCATGACCTAAGAATTCCAATCAATAGTGCACCCACATACATCCAGGTTATGTGACACAGTTATACTTGATTGAGCACAATCGACATGTAAATGCAAAGGAGGGTATGTTTGTTTGGTGAATCTGCATAAAATGCAACCCTCGATCATGTTGGTAAAAATGGTTTGGCAATGACATCAGACTCTTTCACAGTCCAAACCTCCCAGTCATGCAAACGCACCCCATGAAATTCCTGCCACAAATCGAATTCCAGCAAATTGATCGATCGTTGTTTGCTATCTTCTGCATTTATTGATCGCGCTCTATCTGCTGTCCTGTACACCGCCTGCCAGCTCCTCCAGCTGGGTTCTTCAGAAAGGTGGTTCACACTTCTCCGCTGATGCATCTAGAGGGCCAAATCGACGAATCAAAATAAGAAACGCAAAATCCCGGCCTCGCAGGGCTTAAGATAATGATTCGCGGAACAAAAACAATAAAAAAAAAACTACCGTTGACTCACAAGTGCTTCCACCGACTGCTTATCAGCGCTACCGTCTTAACGAACCGATAACGCCTTGGGCCTCTCGTAGACGCTTTGGAGTGCGATAAGCTTGGGGGTGCTGCCTGTTGGCCACCCGGTATAAAAGAAGTGCGCTGGTCACGCGCAGCCCCATTCTACGATCTACGGGGACCGCGATTGACGTCAAGTGTTGCACCATGAAGTCACTGGTTTGGTTGGCGATTGCCGCGGTCGCCATCGGGGTGAGTGTTTTAATTGTCTGCGATTCTTAGGATGAAGGGTTCTAATGCAATCTCGTTCGATCTCTTTGATTGCCACACCATAGACCGTCGCTGCGGAGCGTGATGAGACGTTGCAGCTGTTCACGCAGCTCAAGCGCACCAAGAAGGGCCGCCGGTCGGGCAATGAGGAGTTCGTGACGGTCGTGCAGTCGGAGCTGCTGCTCGCCGAGGAAGAGTTTGTGCGCTCGTCGATCAACAGTGAATCGTCCGTGATCGAGCAGCTGTCCAGTAGCGACGCCCAAGCCAGCGGTCCGCACTGTGTGGCGTTCATCAAGCAGAAGGCCGAAATCATGATGAACCTGGGTGGCATCTCGTACACCGCCTGCCTGAACCGTGTCGATGATCAACTGTTCAAGGAGCTGTCCGATGCATCGGAAGGAGCTCTCACGCGCGAGGACTATGATCGTGCCAACGTACTGAATGCGTTCCGCGGTGAGAACATCTTCGTCGATCCGGCACGTATCCGCAGCAAGCTGCAGGAACGTATGCAGGGCTCGTTCCAGCTGCCGGTCGACCTGGGCAGCGACAAGATCGCCGAAGTCAAGAACGAGATGACCCAAGTGAAGGCGGACTTTGTCACCTGCATGCAGAAGGCACTCGGCGACTTGCAGCGCGCATTGAAGGCTACCGAAGAGCAACTGCAAATCGTCTGTGCTGGCAAGCAGGGCTAGCAGGGGTCGTAAAGCGGCTTGCGTCATGGATGAATGCATTACGGAAATGGCGTTGAATCGAATCTAATATACTTTTGTTTTTGATAAGCATTTTTGAATGTACTTATTTATGTTGTATAGTTGTAGTAAGTTTACTCTATTCCCTTTTTCGATGGACACGAACACTGGGAACAATAAATCGTTGGCTTTCTATTTTGCGATTTCTATTGGTGTGCGTTGTTGGCAATTGACTATCTGGTGTATGTTAGCTACGAAGAAGATATTTCAATGCAATAACTCACGTAAGATATTAATAAATGCATGCCTCCAACAGCTTTCTATTCTTTTAAAAATGATTTTTTCATAATTAAATTGAAATCATTATATATTTTAATGGGTTTATTTTTAAGATTTTATTTAATAAAATGTATATCGATACACAATCAACTTGTCATAGAAAAATATATTGAGTATCAATTAAATAAACAATGAATCTAATAATTTTAAGATCGATATCGCGTCCTCGATAGCAGATACCTCAACAGTTCATCGTTTTATCACAGTGGAATAGAGCATTCTTTCAGTGTTATTCATACAAAAAATCATCCCTAGCGTAGAAATACTTTCATGCAATGTCTGTCCTGTAGCGAACAGTATCCTGAGGGAGGACTTGAACTGTCCTGATTACCCGTTACGATTTAATTTGCAGCCTTTCTCACCTTGAACTGATCTGTCCTAACGTTATCGGGCATGTAACCATATTTGCCCATTTGCCAAAATTTGCCAGAACAGATTTCAGGACAGATACTGTATCTCTGCATTATGCTTCCAGGAACAGCCGATATCTGTTTGCCGGTTTTGTCTGACCAAACAAGTGCAAGCGTACTGCCGGCCTTCATACGTCCGCGATAATTCCGGATGATCTGTGCAAACAGAGGCTGCTGGGGCTCTCTTAAATCATTGTGAGCAGGAATATCAAAGTTTTAACGCCATCCCCAGTGGAAACAAGAATGGCGAGTTCCAAACTGTAATCTTGGGCAAATAGTGGATCCAGATTCCGATGCTGCGTAGCGCGCCTCGGAGTAGTATTTAAGGTAGCAGCAGCGAGCGTTAGGTATCCAGTGTGTTGGTCCCAGGAGATTTTGAAACAGGTCTATCTTCTGTATCAAACGATGAAATCTATTGTGGTGTTGTTGGCCATCGTGGGCGTCGCTTCGGCCGCCCGTCCGGACGCAGTGGAAGTGATTACCACCTTCAAAGAAATCGCACCACAGTACAAGGCAGCCTTGGACCAGCAAGAATCGACACTGGCCACCGTGAAGACCAACGTGACCACGCAGTTGGTGAACTTCCATATGGATGTGATCAACTCGAAGGAAGTCTTTGTCGATGCGGTCGTTGAACGTGAGGACTACATTCTGAGCCAGATCGCTCTGCAGACCACCGCCGATACCGTGTGCCTTGGATTCGTGAGAATGAGCAGTGAGATGACGGTCAACCTTGCTGGTGTGTCGTTCACCAACTGCATCAACGCGGCCGACCAGGCACTCAGCGACAAATTGACCGAATACAGTGGATCGCTCGGTGATTTGGCCTCGCAGCTGACGCAAATGCGCCTGCTCGATGTGTTCCGCGGCGACAACATTTTCTACACTCCGGCCAGGATCAACCAGAAGTTGAACGACAAGCTGCTCGCACTGCAGGAAAACCCGGGTCTGAATGCGGCTGAAATTGAGGTGCTGGTAGAGGGTGTCTCCCAGGATTTGGGTGCTATCTTGAACGGCTACAACACCTGCATGGCCGATGCATCCTCTCTGGCTGAGCAGGGTCTCTCCATGTGCGTTACTCAGATGACGGTGATCTGTGGAGCCGTGCTGGAGTAAACCACCCAGTAGTGGTGATCCGATCCGATTCATAAAATGTCCGAGAATTTGATGCCGAATGACCAATAAAAGCAATTAAGCAAATACAAACAAGTGCATTCGTCGGTTGGAGGACTCTTTGACGCTAGCCATTAAGTAGAAGCTAATATTGATGACCACTAAGATTAGGTGGTTGGATGAATGGGACAAATTTAATCGTCTGATGGTTGTGTTAAAAATTGGTGACGAATGCTTCAGCTTCTTGCTTCATACCTGATACGAGCAGTAAAATTCAGCATAAACAGTGAGAAAATTGGGAAATTTTAATGAAAAAAAGTTTAAATGAAACGTGAACGTACGCCAAGCCAAAAGTCGTAAACGAAACGCTAAATCGAAGATTCTTCTTAATACCTTTCCCTGTTCCTTCATCACTTACGTTTTTTTTTTAATTAATGCTGTAATGAGCTGTATTAAAAAATGTGTATCTGCTTAGGATATACAACACATCTAGCTTAGTGTTATTGCATTATTACTCCACGCGAGTGTAGCTTATACTCATTACGTATGGGTAGGAGCTACACCGACATCGATCTAAAGTTTGTAAAATAAATCATGTCATGTTTTTATACAAAAGAAATTCAAGAGGATTTTTTTGTACTGCCCAAAGAATAATTAATGGTCAATTTATACAATTATATAGTAGTTTAGCCCTAGTTTATCCCCCCTTAAGTGGCTAAGGGAACATGATTTAGAACTTTAAATTCTGGCTGCATCATTTGTTTCTACCTATGACAACTGTCGAGGATATCTACTAATATCGCTGAAATATCAAGCAAAATCATTCTTACAGACTGGAATATTAACTTGAAAAGCATGGCATATTTATTTAAACACGATTCAGTCATGCATAACGTTATGGTTATTTACATTCCTGGTCATGATGCCTTCGCTTTTACTAAATACGAATTTCTACGAAAATATTTCGCACTTTTCAGCATTCATTAGGGCAGTGTTTAGGTGTAATGAAATTCGGTCTACCGCTTATGCACTTATGCAACTGCCAACATCGAAACGTTGCTAGCCCAACATTTTAAAAGTTACGATTAATGCGGCCACAAACAAACCGTTATCCTTTTCTTACCCATCGGCCCAGTACAAATGTTTACCATCGACCATAACTCTTTTGAACACTTCAACAACCGTCTGGCATTATCAATCTTCTTCGTTTACCTTTGCATTAGAAAGATAAGAAATTTGCGGTGACCGCGATCGCGGGAGGTGCGTTGATTCGGCTATTTAACCGCGCGGAACCGGGACCGTTGGCACCCATTCACTAGCAGCGGCCGTACTTTGAAAGTGAAAATGAAACTGTTGATCGTGCTTTCGGTTATTGCTAGCGTGGCCTATGCGGCTCGTCCCGGCGCTGTGCAGGTGATCGATACGTTCAAGGAAGTTGCTCCCCAGTACGCGGGCAGTCTGATCGAGAACGAGCAGAAGGTAGAGGAGCTGCAGCACAACGGCACTGATGCGATCGCACAGTTCCATACGCAAATCATCACGGTCAAGGAAGCGTTTGTCGGAAACGTCATTCGCGAGGAAGAAACACTGCTGGCCGCGGTTGAGGCAATTGGGGAGACGTCTGTGGTGTGCACAACGTTCATCACCACCGCCGAAGATGCCAACGTGAACCTGGTCGGTGTGTCCTTCACCAAGTGCATCAATGCCGCCGATGATGCCCTCAACACTACGGCTGCGTCGTACTACAATCTCATCGGTGAACTGGGCGGCTCGCTGACGGATCTGCGCCTGTTGGATGTCTTCCGCAACGACAACGTTTTCTACACGCCCGACAATATCGTGCAAAAGCTGCAGGACAAGCTGGCCAGCCTGGCCGGTACTAATTCGCCCACAACCGAAGAGATGCAGGAGAACATCGACGCACTGGTTGACGAATTGGAAGGCATCAGGGATGCTTACATCACCTGCATGACGGCTGCCGATGATGCACACAGTCTGTACATGACTCTGGCTCGCTCCCAGTTGGACCTCATTTGCGGTCCCACTGTCGTCGTCGCGTAATATGGGCTGCGATATCCTTGTTCCTTTGCCTCTGATTCAATAAAGCTCTGAATTTCC
>NC_064877.1:71835646-71850646 GCF_943734665.1 Anopheles aquasalis | reverse complement strand
AGTCACTCAGTCAACCGGTCGCGATGCTAGGATAGGACCACCATAGGATAGGATGGCTGTTGGAGGGGTTGAGAGTCACAGGTTGAGCTGGCGTTAATAAATCAGTGGTTCGTAAATCAGATTTACGGTCGTAATGAATAGGATTAATGGCATGATTTGGCATGGCATAATTTGTCTTCGTGAACATTCCATGTCGATTGTGGAATTTGTGGATTTTTAGTTAAAATTAAAACCACCTACTTTTGTCCTGCTAAATAGCTGTAGAGTGGTAGTTAGCATTATTGTTATGGTGTCAATTATACTAAACAGCTCGTTAATGTTTGATAACATGATATGGAAAGTAGTAGAAAAAGAGTAAGTTTTCCAGGCATTATTCTCTTAAACACATATTTTTAGACACAATTTCATCAACCTCTTTTCACTCTCGCAAGGAATACTAGGACAAGTGTGGTTGGTACTACAAACGAACTGAAACTACACAAGAGAGGTTAGGCAATTATGTGCTATCATGAGACTACGGATACAGTCCAGTGGTGGCGGAAGCAGATAGTGAACCGAGAAAAGGAATAACGTTTATTCACCAGGACAAAGCCAGCGTACGCTTGGCGCACGCCGGATATATGGTGTCCACGTGCCACAGATATTCTCGGTAGCAGTCGGATGACGGCAGAGGATTCGTCATGGGGAAGCGTTCTGCTTACCGGACAAAAAGCATACCGGGCTGCTGTTCAGCGATTTTCCGGACCAAAAAGCCCTCTTGAGTATCATCACCGACGGATAGTAGCAGGGCAGCACGAACAGAATGCTCCTATTCAGCAAAGAGAGATCAACCAGTGACCGTCTTCTGTCCATTGTGGAGTGAGGAATCGTGGCACAGGGAAAAAAGGTGTTGCTTTTGGAAAAAGAATGGCGAATACATTTGAATTGTGTAGGGATTTGTTTCTGTGATAAATACAAATAACAGTCTAATTTTAGATAATATTGAAGGTCGTCATTTGTCTGCCGTGCCACCAAATAGAATACGTTTAATGTACTTATGTTATATATTTTGCATATTGACGATGCGATAACTCTTGTTTATTCTTACAATTTGTGTATCGAAATTGTCACACTAAATTGTACGGACTATTGGAATTCTTGGGACTTGCTGCGTGCCAGTACACTGAATGTGAGGTGTGGGCAATATGCTTCACCTACAAACCACCAACACAAAGGCATTCTTCTCCAGAGACCAGCGAGCTTAATAGTTCGAGGACACTTTTTGCTGACCATTTGTGAGGATGGCGAAAAACGGGCCAACGGGAATGGTTGGCACGCTTTCTAACCGAATGGCTCGAATGATTGGCCCAAATCGATCCGTGGACAATGAAGCGCCACGACCACGAACCGTCCAATGGAAAGACGAAGACACGGGAAAAACGGGACGCACGTTCATCCCGGGACCGGACGGAAGGAAATATCAACAGATAAGAATCCGATTCCCCTGGCAGATGAAGCTGCAATCATGTGCTGGACCATCATCATCACCATCATCATCGTCGTCGTCGTTGGCCTACGTTGGACTACGGATATTCTTTGTTGGGCAGGCGAAATCATTTCACCATTTACCAGCAGCACGTCGTGTGGATGGCCTTGTAGATGAGGCTACCACGAAGACCACTCTGGCAGGAATGGCAAATACCTGATTACGAGTGCTAGCACAATTAAGCCACAAGCAGCTACCACCAGCTATATTGCCTGGCGTGCCTCCTGATGGTTCATGCTGTCATAACCGCTTTGGCCGTGACCGCTACGTGGCTGGGGCTGGCTGAGCCCCGCAGTTTCTGTTGTGAACCACAGCACTCGAATGTCTGGCTGTGCTGGAGAGCTCACCGCACCCGGTTCCATTTGCGGTGCATTAAATATACAAACCCCCCAATCGCTCGCTTGGTGGCCAATTCCATTTCGAACGGTGGAACCGGTGCTCGATGAGCCCTATTGCTGTAACCGCGCTGTGGGTTATGCTGATTCGAACGTAGCAGTAGCAATAGCAGTGGCTACAGGAGATAGCGGCTAGAACACGGGGTGTGCACGAAGCCTGGAAAGCGACCGGAAGGAGTGTGGTTTTCTCCGTTACGCGGTCGGTACCATCTCGATGGCCAGCCTGCGACCACCGCTGGGCGCACTGGTGGGTAGCAATTACTTCCGGGTGCGAAGACAACTGCGCGTTGGTGTGGTGTGTCCCCAGCTGTGCAGCACACACATGACCTACGATCGACGATTGATGGAGCCGAATGTCACGGGGACCCCTCCCCATATCTGCTGTACGCCGTCATGTTCACCGCCATGTTGCGTTGAAATTTTGGCAAACACTTTTCATTTTGGAGCACCCCACAGGCGACTAATGGATTGCATTTCGTTTATTGTCAGTCCTCCAACACCAACCGACAACCGGTCGGTCATGCATGAATAGGAGATGAAAGGAAGCCCCAAAGTGGCGGCCAGACCAGACAAAAGGCTTCCGCTGGCTTTACGGTTGGTTCGAGTTGTGGTTCTGATTTCTGGCCTTTTTGAAATTGTAAACATTTGGCGCGATTGATTTATTTTTGCCACCGATGCAAAGTGAACCGCACACATACAGCGGTGTTGCGGTGCGGTGGATGGCAGGAAACAACAAATCGCAACCGTGATAAATGGCGAATCCACTCCGGTAAGGTGCGGTGGGGAGAGATGGGTGGCGGAAAAACTATATTTAAGCGCCGGTTCGCCTCCTAGCTGTTCTGATTGCTGTTGATTGAAGCATAGCTGTATGGGAGGTAAACAGAAATTAGTTGCAATCGGGGCTTGGTACCACTTTTTTTTTGGTCCTTCGTTGCCCTGACTAGCGATTTGAGGGTGACCAAACTAGAATGAAAAACTAACTTTAATGAAAGCAACAGCTCGGGGACGTTACGTTAATCCTTTTGTTGGTTTTATTCAAGCGAGGTTATTTGGTTTACGGTTTATTCTGTTTCACCATATTTTCAGATTTGTCTGTATGTAATGTAATGTAATTGAAAGGATGTTTCGAAAATTTTGGTCTCCTAATTAAATACCATAGTTTGGATATGAGAGCTTTCAACGCGAGTTTAAATGCGTTTGCTTGAAAATACGTCCATAATAAAAAAAATCCAATAAAAGAAAAATCCAATTAAATCAAATCATTGGAAGTCAAACATCTGTCGCCCAAAAATGAATGTTCTCCGTCAAACAAATGTTGGGTCCATGTTTGGCAGGGGGCTCCATCTGGCTGCTACGCAACGTTTTCTAGGATGTCGTCCTTAACCCATGGTAAAACGTGGCTGTTAAAAATGTTGATATAAATTCCAGTTTTCATTTTAAGGCCAGTTGTTAATTAAAACTGAGATGATCTTCAAACAATGCGATACATCTGCTTCGTGCCTACAAACGATTGGACGCGACATCATGACCTCAGTGGATTTTTTTAGTAAAAAATCAATATGCAAACACTATATTTAAGATTTGTACAATACTGTCCTTAAAAATAATTTAAAGAATATGTATATGTTAAATTATATTTAAAAAAATAATTACATCGTACACTAACTCCTTGACACCGCTTGATCGATCTGGTAGGTAAGCAGGGCTGTTCAAGAGGTTTGCATAAAACATCCTTCCCGTCAAAATGCCGCTGCACATGCAGCAATAAATATCCTGCTACTCCTCAGGGCAGGACTCACGACTGACCGTAAACCGTCAGTCCTCTTGGTTGCCGCTGCATGGGGCCAGCAAAGGAATTTGTTTACTTTCAATTACAGCAAATCACAAACCAAGCAGCTCGGATGAAAGAGGCTGCTGCTTTGCCTGCAGAAAACCGCATCCTGACGCATGCGGACACCGGGTAGCAGAGCAAAAGACAACAAGTGGCACCATTCTCTGAAGGACATCCTTTTCTGCAAGATCTGCCCAAGACGCTTCGGTTAGTGGTAAAGAAATGTCAACCAACAATCCAGTGCACCCTCTGGCCACGGGAGAAAAGCTGCCCAGTTTGTCATCATCAGCCAGCCAGCGCCGGCGGGTTGCAAGGGACCACAACGCATGTTCCTTGACAGGGAAGGAACGAACGAACATTGTTGTCCTCGGCTTTTGATATGCCGTTTGATAAATCCTGTCTAGTCAAACGTAAAGCGGGAATAGCCTGGGATCAAATAATGCAAACAAGAAGAATGCAACAGCAACGTTTCGTGTCGCATATCGATCGATCGATCGCCGGCAACCCTTCTAATGTGCTGCTTATTCAAATTGCATCACCGTTGAGCCTCACCTGGTGAGAGCGGACGTGTCGACTATCAGAACATGGTGAAGCGCAAAAAGCACAAGTTAATTAGATCAGCGCGAGCAAGCGAACGTCACCGATACCGAACGGGTGGGATGGAGTGCAATTTCTTGTTCACAATCAGCCGAGCGACGAAGGAAACCAGCAACCTGGAACCAGGAGGAAGGATAATGGCATCGAGCCTTTCGCCATGTCACCACCATGCCAGCGGTTCCGCAGTTCACGCCCGGATGTTTCGGAATCGGAATCGGGAGCGTGGTATCATGGTGCAAGGACGCAGCGTTTGCAATTATAACTGACACGCCGGGCGTTGGCCGGAACATATGTTTGTCACCAGGCTACGGCCTACGCGAGGACGCTGTTCGTGGAATAGGCTCACGAACCGCGGACCAGTTGAGTACATTTATCATCTCAATTACTGCAATGCTGTACGCAGCACACCGTGAGTGAGAGGAACCGTGAAGGGGAACACATACATTTCACGCAACTGCTTTGACCGTGGAATTCGCGGAAGCTTCCGGCCACTTTGCTCTCGGGATGCGGGATGAAATTGCATGTGATGAGGTGATTCCGTTCCGTTCCGTTCACCACACCGGTTAGGTAATTTATGCAGATAAATTACAATGATTGGACTTCCGTGACGTTCCGGTGGTGTGGCAGGCCCTGGAGAGCTCTGGCCGGTACACTCGCTGGTGGAAGTGACAGCTTTTGATTCGTAGTAACCATCTCTTGTAAGCTTAATGGAGTTAAGTTGAGGAATAATTTACTTTAAAACCATCATTAGTGAGTGTGGCAGGCGGGACATGTAACTTATGATAAATTGTGGTACAGCGAATGATGCTTATTTCATTTCCATGTCTCGCAAACTCGCATTCAGCCCGAAAGCTCTCGGAGTCAACCTCTGTGAAGTGAAAGCGTAGCGGAAGTTTCCTCTTCCCACGCGCACAGAAAGAAATACTCTTAACCAGAAGTGAAACGATTCTAATTGCCATTTAGTACCGGAAATCATGGCGTATCAATATTCATGACAATGCGTATTATGTTCGCCACTTCCCCTGCCCACGCCCGAAAAACCAACCACACGTGTCATATCGTCTTATCGTCTCGTGTTTGCTCATACGTCTCACTGCCGCTGGCCGTCTAATTTGGTTCCCCAAAGTTTCGGAAAGAATTGGAATATTATCCTTACCAACCAAATGAGTACACGGGCAGGGTATGTCTGTGTGTCTCCTTCCCATCCCCCACGGGGGTTGGTATTCAAACTTATCCAATTTATCATCGAAAAAGTTTCGTTTTCGTCAGCTTTCTGCCTTGGACCAAGCAGTACGGCGAGGAGTAGGAAGAGCATCTTCCCTTTGCTTCTGTGCATGTTTGTGGGTGGCAAAAGTACGCCACGAGAGTGAGGTGGTGAGCCAACGAGATCAACAATTCGTCTTCGGTCCCTTCCCTACCGGAAAGCTCAATGGAGCACACGAGCGATGGGCAACTCCTGGCCTGCCCGCCGGTCGTTATCTCGGCACTCTCTCTCTCTCTCGGTACTTGGTCTTCATTTCCGAGGGCCTGAACTTTCGGAGCCGGAACGCTTTCGGTGTGGTGGGGCGGGCGCCTTGACGCGTGATTTATGCTCCGATCCATTGGCACATAATTTTCACCTGTCTTTATTTATTTCTACATTTGTAAATGCTTATTAGGAAGTTTGGCCAAGGCCCCTCAGGAGCTTGCTGCCCGAGCCAAGATCAGTCGTGGAGCATGCGAAGCATGGTGCGTTCACAGCTAGAGGAAAATTTGGCTTTGCGACGACCTTCGGCCGCATCTCGACGTGGAACTTTCGTACCACTCTGCGGAAGCTCTGGCATGCTGCACGATTTATTTAGCACACCGACCGAGGCTTCCGGTTGTTGGCGTCATACGCTGGCGGCTGACGTGCTGTCGGCACCCGCGCCACAGCTTGTTGAGGAGCGTCTTTGGCCGCATTGCATTGAGGTCATGTGAGGTTCATTCGCTCATTATGCACATCCCTTGCCCTTCAACATATGTGAAAAAGTTTTAATTAATTCGAATTTATCTGTACTTCTGTACGATGGACCGTTGAAAAACGGTCGACGGTTGGTTCACCATCGGTCGTTTCGCTTCGTTTGCGAAAGACGAGAGAGCTGATGGGCTGGAGTCCCGGTGCTGCTCCCGTTGGTAATGCGATTGGGAAATGTGGGAAAAGTCATTCGGTACTGAGTTTTTTTTTCTGTGGAGTGGATTTGTTTTGTAGATTTGTTTTTGTTTACTTCATGTCGGTCCAGATAGCGAACGGTGTGTTAGTCTCTACTAAAGCACAACTCTGGTTGCGGTGTTCACATTTCACTAAAAGGTGTAGCTTTTAGAGGAAAGAGAGGCGAGTCACTGATGCAGTTGATCGAGTAGAGAGTTGTGAAAAAAAGTTTTGTTTTATTCTGTTTTGGGTACTGTACTTTTTTAATTGACTTGTGCGTGGAGCTTCAGGAGAATGTGAAATGTTTGTGAAAATCACATCGAAAGTTAATTCCTTTTTATGGTACTTTGTGAATATCATTGTAAGTATATTGTTGTAACAGTTTCAAAAGCCTTCAACAAAACCCTCGGAGATGCTTTCTCTATTCCTATTTTAATGCAATTCAAGTTAGTAAAAGATGAGTTGGAGGCCACAAAGCGCATTAAAACTATTTAATTGATAATGTATGCAAATCCAAAACCCCCTGCCACCTCGCATCGCTCGTGCACGTCCGTAAACCACGTTAAAGTGTCCTTCAATGCACTGCAGCTGCTGGACCAACCAGCGACGGAGCATGCTAAACCGGTACACAACAATGCTCCCGTATGCGCAGCACGATGGAGGCGCAAAAAGTGGTTCTCTGCGTGGAGTGCCAGCTCTTCCAGGAAAACCTTACGGCCATCGAAATTTTAATCATGTTCTCGCTCGCTGCAAAACTTTCATCACCAATCACCAACCTCTCACTTTCTCTCTCTTTCTCTTTCCTATCCTCTGGTAGTCCTTTGGACTATCCCCGGTACTTGTTGTGACTCTTGAAACTCGACGAACGGCACACCAGGAGGAGGAGGAGGAGGAGGAGGAGGAGGAGGAGGAGGAGGAGGAGGAGGAGGAGGAGTAGAGAAAAAAATGGAAACCAGAATGAAACTCACGCACAGAACTTGCTCCTAGCATGAGTTGCGTTTTCCGAACGATTGAACTTCAACCTGCCTCAACTTTGGCCGGCTGCGTGTCTTGTATTGGCGGTAACTGGCGGCTCATCGCACAAATCCTGCCAGCGGATGGCGTGAAAGTAACATCGGCACGAGCACCGGCGACCGGTAGGCAACCAAAACGAAGCACCATGCAAATTAGATGGACACTTGAGGCAAAGTTAGGCTCCCGGTTGGCCTAATCGACGATATTACCGAAGTTGAAATTTGTGCATTAGAACACACAGACAGAACATGGCAGGACAACGGCAACCAAGAATGTAAAGAAGTGGTGGTGTACAGTGCAGCCGAGGACGAGCATGGTACCGATGCGCATAATCGCCCAGACACCGAAGGGAACGAGGAGAGAGATGAAAAATGATGATTATAGCGAAGGCAGATGGAAGGGAGAGCGGTCGATCGATGGCTGGAAGTGGCAAAACTTTGCACACTCGCAGAGGCGATTGTGAATTTACTCGTGGGAAAACCCGGGGATCATCTACCAACCAACCCACTTTCGGGCGGGCCACGTTGGGTTCCAGTCCAGCCGAGACCCAACCCAACAAGAAACCAGGTCAAACCGACAGGAATTGGTCACAGCCCGTTGGACTGGGTCTGGGCGAAATCTTGTATGCAGAGCACTTTTGACTGTTGGCAAGAAAATTAGTTTAATCATAAACGTGAAAGTTTTATCAAGCTCCACCAAACTGTGCAGCAACCGGACCGGAGCATTGTCCGTTCCATGGTCGCTCCCATTCGGTCGTTTTGTCCCTCGAGTCCGATTGAGGCCAGGACGGCCCTGGCCGGGACGATTCGTCCTCCCCAGGGGGGATCGGTTTGATGCTTTGATGTGTAGCACCGTGCACACCGTGATCCTTTGCTCCTTAGCACCACGTCCCGACGGTTCGATCGATTCCGTCTGAGGTGTTGCTTCGGAGAATGGTTGTCCTTTAGATGTGCGACCCCCCCCCCCCCCCCATGGCCCCTTTGGTTGCTCCCCGGTGACCGGTGGATCATCCACCAGCTGCTTTGGTATCTGAAACGAAACGACCGGCATAGATACGCGCCTCGACCGGGACCTGAACCGGGGCGTAATGTTTGATTTCATGGACCGAGGACCGAGGGCTGGGGGTTCGGGGCCGCGACACAGGACCAGACACTTGTCCTTGGGCGGTACGGACGAAGGACAACTTTATCATAACAATTGAAGCTTCTTTTCTTTGTCCCGTCAACTACTGAGCGAAGAGTAGTCCATCTCTGGCAAGACAGCGAACGGTCCTCGGTGTTCGAAGCCATCGAAGGCGAACTTCTTGGGCGAAGGTACCAAGGGGGCGAATGGGTGGCGTTCACCCATCAACTCGACTCAACTTGGTTTCAGGATTCCCGTCTCTCTCTCTCTCGGTTTTTTTTTGTCCACTGTACGGCTGCAACTGTGACAGTGGTTTGTCCAAGTACCGAGGATCCTCTGAGCAACTGAGGTACAAATGAGCGTGGTATGACAGCTTTGCCGAGTTACGAAGACGCACAGTCGCCGGTCGCTTACTAGTTGCTGCTGTGTGGTTGTAGCGACCGACAATCTAAGAAAGTGGTGCCGTACGAGTGTGCCTGATTGGGATTATTGTGTTTTGTTCGAGATGGCGGGCACTGTGATGGGTTCGGTCCGCCCCTGGCAGTCCGAACCGCTGGGGTACTTGCAATCCATTGTCGAGTTGAAGGCGCCTTCGATGTTGGCGTACTAGAGATGCGTCGTTCCTAGCCGTGTCGTGTCTTGTCGTGGTCCCCCCCCCCCAGCCCCCGGTTAGCTCGTGCCTGGGGAGCTTTATTGGATTCGTATGTTAATTATTTCTGTAAACACACTTTTAGCCACAGCTTGACTTCCACTTTACCGGTGACTCGGTGACGCTGGTGGTGGTGTCGTCCTCGGTGGCAAACGATAAAGTTTTGTCGAACCATTATAATTGCAGGAGGGCGAGCCCCGTGGTCTGTCTCGGTGAAATGGCCAAGAGAAACAATACCCTCGGTGTCGTAGTCGTGATTAGAAGGACAAAGCGATCGTTTAGAAAGTCATTTCGAAACATTAAAGCAACTACTTAGCGATGCTTCTCATTAAAGAAGTGAGGGAGGGTGACGTAGCCAACGGAGGATGAAATTTTGTTACCTATTTTAAACCTTTTCTAATGATGATGATATTCGTTGGAGAACTCTCGGTAATGTGATTTTGTTTGGTAAAATTAATGTTACTTTAGTTTGAGGTATTCACTTAGTCGAAGTAGTTCGTCTTTAACTAAGATAATTCGTTTGAGATTTTCTTATCATTTCTTACAGAATGGTTTGGGAAAATCTGTAGAGAACGACTATTTTAATAAAATATGAAACCCATGAGTATTCCATGTTTAAATATTAACAGCAAGAATAAAATTCTGAGATTTGCTGCGCGATCGGAAATTCAATCTCCCTTAACGTCGTTCCCTATTGATCGAATGGATGGAACGGATTTTACAGTCTCTTGCCAGTGACAAATGGAAAAGAAATTAAGTTTCGCTGCACTTTCGAGCGCTTGGTACGACGAGTGTGAGCGACTTTCTCGCGCAAAACCGACTCTGGTTTCAGCAAATGCAATTGAATTAAGTTACCACGTCGACAGCACCTTCTGACAAATAACTTGGTTTCCGCTTCCATCTCTTGGCTCCGGGAAGACGACATACGTCTCGGTGGTCGAGATTATTGACACACGAACTCATCCAATCTTATAGAAGATGGCACGACAGCGACACCATGAGCTGCCACACCTGAGCTAAGGCACTCGCCGAAGGTGAAGGCAGAGGTTCAATGTTCCACCCAAAAACCCCACCTCAACAAGACAAACGGTAAGGGTGAACCTATTTAAATGGGTATTTGCACTTTGATTTCGCTCGTCTGGATGTTCATCGACACCGAACGGAAGGCTGTTGGCTTGATGGGAGAAGCTGCAATCGAGAACGACAGAAGCAGAAACCGATGATCGTCTCCATTTCCCAAGCAATTTGTACCCACACCGGGGGTAGAGTCTTGGAAAACCAAATGTTTAATGTTGACAGATTGGAGAAGGGAGAAATGACAAATCTTGACCGCAAACCATTTCGTAATTTGTAATGCAGTAGAGCAAATTGTTTTGGTAATGTTTTGCCATGTAATTGATGTTGGTTGAGTTGGTTTCGTAAATAGCATCATTTGGTACATCGCTATACGTGTTTCTAGTGTACTTAGTGTCAGGAGAGTTTTTAACCAGATACCACGGCATTATGGCATAATTTGTGGAGGACATAAAGACATTTAAAAAAATGTTGTTGTGGTAAAAAAGGGATTGGTTTGTTGAAAACCTGCATTTATGTATTAACCAACACATTGTATTAAATGTAAAATATTAAAAATACATGTATGCTTTTATTAATGTTGAATCTGAAATCCGAGCATAAAAGACATAAAAAACAGACGGAATGAGTCAGCTAGTCTATCGAAGAACGTGCATCGTGCACAGCGCCACTCGCGCATCAACGGTACACGTGTTGGCGCAGCACGCTATCAAGGCTAAGATCGTCCACCGAACTAGCGTCGTCGGTGATATTGAGCAATAGTGTTCAGCAGACTCATTCATTTGCCTCTAATTAGCATCGTTCGGAATGCAAAAAATCCTCCCCAGCAATGACACTCCTAGTACAGCTCGCTCGTTACTCCTACGTTTCGCTCTCCAACGCTCATCTCGCGCGCTCTCGTGTGTAAGGCTCATCGACCGCCGCCGCTGCCACCGCTACGACGTAGCTACCAGGCCACGGCTCTCAGGCCAACCGCCAACCAAAGTCCTCTTCACGAAGATTAGGTTACCATAATGCGCGGTCCACTTGAATTTTCCTCATATTTAGTCTACCCTGACGCTGTCTGTCGTTCGCGTCGTGCGTGTTTGTATTTTCTTATAAATAGACAAAATCGAATAGCGACTAAAGACGGAAGCGGTCGAGCGTTCGTTCTCTCGTCTCGTGAGTTTTTCTCTCCTATTAGACGAAGAAGAAAAAAAAGCGAACGATCTAACCGTCGCTAAGTCCTCAAGATAGTAAAATCTGGTTTTTCCGTGCGGGAGCGCACAGTGGAGACGCCCGGTACAAACGCGTGGCCGGAATTAGTTTACGGGTTTCCGCGACTTTTTAGCATCAATCGTGTGTAGAAATGTAGTTGGAAAGCGTTCTCTCTTAACACAAAAAAGAAAACGAGTGTTTATAAGCATTTTTATTCAAAGTCCGCATCAATATGCAAATCTATTAATAGTTAACTTCGTTTAGCTTTAACATGTTACTCAACAAATAAATAAATCAAGAGAAGCATGAAATCAGCTTTAAAACCTGAAACAATGTTAAAATTTAGAAAAGCATTTGTAGAAAATAAAGAAAAGAACTGAAGTGGAGAGAAACAAACGAGCAAACGTGCCAATCATAAGCACTTTAGCAGCATGGGGTGTGGGTAGCATTGGAAACTCATAAACAACCACACGCTGCAATCAGTTACAGCCCACAGGCTGTACCACGATGAGTAATCCAACATTAATAGAATGCCGCCGTGACAGTGTGTCACCATGTCATCGGATGGAATGGAACTAGCCAGAAAGAACAGAAAGTAATGCTTGGCAATAGATTTATGGTCACCGATCGGGCCCACTGTGTGCCGTTGCAGGGGCGTCTCGCCCGCCAGTAGCGTTGGGAGTAAGTTTTCCCCGCGATACCGACAACGCGATCGTCGGTCAAATAATACGACGGTGGATGGCCAAAAATAGCCCAGTCTCAACGATCGCTGCCACTCGAAAAGACACACCGCGTTACGTTGCGTTCCGTTTGCCATTTTGTCGGTATGTTTTGCGTTTTTAAGGGTGGGCAAGAAAAAAAGGGAACCCGCATCGCATTTTCCATCCCCACCATCACCATCAGTGACTAAGGATTCGCAATTTGTTTTCGCCATTTTCCATCCCCGGGATCAGTTCCGTTTCGCAATTCCCTCATTTCAGGGCGAACGGGAACGGGAGCGGGAGTGTTGTTTGTTTCGGTTCGATTGCCTTGCGTTTACCGAGTCACCAAGTACGCAATCCTCGTTGTGGACGCACAATGGCCGCTTGACACAGAAACCATCGCTGGTTAGGTCGAATGGTAAATAGTGAATTAATTGTTATCCTAGAGAAGACAGAGGAGCAAGAAATGTAGGCAGAATCGGCTGTGGTGACGTGGTGAAGGTGGCGCATGGTGATCAGTTGGCAATCGGTGCAAACGTGCAGCATTACGCGCGCGCTCTCTCTCTCTGTAACGCTTTCACTGAACCTTTCTCTCTCTATCTCATTGAATCTCTCCCTATCATACAGTTCGGTTCTTTTCTGTCCGTCCTGCGTAGCTGGGGGTAGGTTTCAAGTGTTCAAGAGATGGGAGGTATACAGTCGGCCAATGCTGGCCGGGAAAACAACGCCGAAAGCATCGACAACTCCTCGGCGCAACTCGTCGGTGAGGCGTCGGTGCACAGCACACCACAGCTCGATCACGGTCCGACCAGGGAGTTGGAGACGGTAACAACGGTGGCGGCGGAGGCAGAGGCGTCAGTGGTGTTACTAGTAGATACGAAACGCCAACACACCAGCACAGCAACTGATGATTGTGAAACAACAACAACCAAAGGATGCGACGACAAAGTAAACGAAACATCCGCCACTGAACTGGCGAAACCAGTACACCAGGAGTGCTTGGCCGAACCTGTAGAAGATGAGCAGGGTGAGGAGAGTGATGACAGTATGTCGGAAAAGTGCCGTGCCCGGAAGATGACAACCGAGCTGGCCGCATTCCGTCAGCAGCTCCAGCAGAAGCGTGGCATCCATCAGTCGAAGTTGGGGCAGGTACGGCAGGAGCTGGAGCAACTGCGAGCGGCACTGGCCGAGGAGAAAAGCCGGAACCGAGCTCTCATCAAGTACATTCAGCAGCAAGCCGACTGCAGCAGTCACTCTGATGCACCGACAACGCCAGCAGCCGTCTTGGGGCCAGCTGGTGTCGATGATAGTTTTAGTTCAATGAACCACCATCTGGCAGCCAAAGAGACGGACCCGAGTAGTGCGCTGGAGGTGAAGAACGAGCAGAGTGACGTCGCCATCGGGTCAACGGTAGACATCGCACAGCCAGAGACACGATCAGTGCACGACGATGTTGATGATGATGTTGCTCGCGGCGATCGTGAGCGATCGGCCGGCGAAGCACAAAGCAATGATCAGCGGCAACCAGCAGCGTCGTGTGAGCTGCGCAGCGACGATCGTTCTGACAATGACACTAGCACCACCACTACCAACGAGACCAACAACAACGAAAGCAACAGCAGCAGCAGCAACAGAATCCAGTCGGATGATGTGAGACGCGCGCTGAAGAGGGAGCTGGCTGAGTCACAGCACGAGCTGCAGCGCGTTACCGGCGAAACGTTGGCGCTGCGACACGATCTGGCTCAGTTACGGACGCAGCTTCACGCGCTACAGGACGACACGCTAGCCGAGAGCAGTCGCCAGAACGGTGTGATCCGGGGGCTGAAGTCGGAACTGGCCGAGTCGCAGTTCCAGCTACAGATCGCCCAGGCCGAGGCTCTCTCGCTGCAGACGGACGTCGGGCAGCTGCGCAACCAGGTGAAAACGCTCAAGGACGTGATCAAGGCCGGCAAGGAGATCATCGCTATTCGGGAGGATCAGGTGGAACAGGTACGAACCTACGAGAGTAACAGGAGCAAAACCGTTGCACTTTACTCGCTTTCTTAGCTTGTGTGTGTCTAGTGTGTGAGTGTTGTGGAGGATCAGCTGTGATCGACATTCGCTCCACCTGTGCCATCCACATGTAGATCGTGGTGGCACATGAACTTGTTCACCGAGCGATTCGTTTCGTGAGTGGACGACGCTGGACGCTGCCAAAAGCGCGCCGCGAAGTAAAGTGAAGGTCGCCAACGCGTCGTCATCGCGTCGTGTTCGCGTTCGCGATGCTGGCCCATGATCTATGGATGCAATGATCTTTAGCGTGATTGCGCGAATACCGCAGACGCTGCCGCGGCCACCGCGGCCGACGTTGACCTTCCCGACCACACCATACATGGCTAGTGAACGATCGGCTTGGAGAGATCGCCGCCAAGATCGTGAACTACCCGGGACCGGATTGTGGTGGTAGTGTGGCGTGCTGGTTAATAACCCACAATCAACCGGTGACAGCGCTGTGGTAATACGGAAATGCTTCTCTCCGGTTTTGTGCCCGGAAATGTTCGAGTGCCAAACAGCTGAAGAGGGAACAATCGATCGGTAGCGGCTCATTCTTCCTGTTTGACCATGTTTAGCGTGGTTGGTCAATGGATGTGGTACATGTTTCTGCTTTAGTTTTGAGTGTCACGTGTTTAAAATTGAAACAACGTTGCTAGTTTTTTACAGTTACAATTACCTGGATCTGTTTTGA
>NC_064877.1:71810646-71830646 GCF_943734665.1 Anopheles aquasalis | reverse complement strand
GCAATCACGCGGTCTCATATATCGTCTTTTCTCCCTTTTTCGGCTTTCTTTTCTCGATGCTGCCCCGCAAAAACAGCGCCAGCACCGTCAGCTCCACACTCAGGAGCAAATCTTGCGTTACCATCTGCAGCAGAAGCGCCGGCTGTTGAGCGAGCTGAAGGAGGAACTGGAGCGGTGCCGCGTGAAGTGGTCAGCGGCCCGGCAGAAGAACATCGAATCGGAGGACCAGTGGAAATCGTTGAAGGCCGACTTTGTGGCCCGCCGTAAGCTCGACTCACAGAACAACTCGGGCGAAAGTGGTTACAGCGATGAGCAGCCGTCGGAAGATGACGACGATGACGACAACGGTGGCGCAGTGGCCCGCAGCAGCCGAGTAGCGGCACCGGTGGCACGTGCCGCACACGAGCGAAAGCTGATGACCGTGGACGAACTGCTGACGCATACGCCCTTCGACAAGCAGCAGTTCCCAAGCAGTGGTTCACTCACGAACCTCTATCAGGTGGCCATCGCGACACTGCGGAAGGTGCACAGTGAGTCCGATATGAAGTCGCTGGATAACGTCGAACGTGCGAATCGGTTTTGTAATGAAAAAATCGAAGATTTGCCGTTGTTTGCGGTGGACGAGCTTGAAGTGACGGTATCCGAAGGGACAGAAGTAGCCGCAGGAGCAGCAGGAACAGAGGCAACAGCAGCTTCGTCATCATCGTCAGATGTGACACCCGCCCGGAAGACAACCAAATCGGCCGGACCGGCGAAGCGAGGTAAAAAGAAGCGCAAGGGAAACACAGGTTCGGGCCCGGAATCGGCACAGGATATGTTCCTGCGGTTGATGAACATTGGCCAACCGGAGCTGCCCGAGGAGCAAGACGACGACCCGGACCAGCAGCAGGACGACCAGGAAGCGGACGATCTGGAGGAGGATGAAGACGAGTACGATGGCACGGGGAATGACAATGCCGAGGCCGAGTACAGTGTGAACGAGAGTGCGAGCGAACTGGAGGAGGAATCGCTGGAGCAGGCGGCATCGCTGGAGGTCACAACTCGGCGACCGGAGCCCCCGGTTTCGGAGCTTTCGAGCGAGGAACTGTTCCAGCAGAAACGAGAAGCACGGTTGCTGCGTATGGCCGAGCTTAACTCTCGCCTTGATCGCTACTCCTCTCCTGCGCCAGCAAGCACCACAGACGAACGATCGCCACCACCAGCACCGCCAAGTGATGCCGCCAGTGAGCGACAACCTGCGGAAGAAGCACCCGCCGCAAGATCTGTGGCCGTGTTGAGTGAAGAGGAAGAGAAATATCTTCAAAGACGCGCCGAGCGGTTGGAGCGACTCGAACGGGAAGCGCAAGAGTTCCGGAATCGCCTCTCGCGGACGGTCCACCGTGGTACGGAAATTGCGGCCCAGATCGATGAGATTCACAATGGATTCGTGGCTCGTCAGACCGAATCACCGATGTCCGGTCCGGTGGCCGGGCCCTCGGGCTTGGGAAGTAGTCGACACAACACACAGCAACCATCATCGGCGCAATCAACGGTACAGCCCGTACCTGCCTTGCCCATCGTTGAGTTGACCTGTTTGTCCGAGAGGGAACGCGAGTACACGGCAGCCCGGGCCGAACGGCTCCAGCGGCTGGAGAGTGAAAGTGAGGGGCTGCTGCGGAAGATGAACCAAACGATGCGTCGCGGAACGAGCCTGACCACGCGTCTTGACATGTTGCACTCACGGTACGGACAGTCTGGGCCGGCTGACACAAGCGGCGCCGCCGCCGCCGACGTTGACAGTAATCTGTCCGATCCGTCAACACCTGGGACACAGGACCACCCGGGAGTCGGTGAAGGGGAAGGTGAAACGCTTCCAGAAGACAATCACAGCACAGCCACCGGTGATTCACCGGAACTGCCGACGACCAACGAGCCAGCCGTCACCATCGATAGACCACCGTTTATGGCCTTCGGTCCCGTAGAGCTCGTGTTGGTTTCGGATGAAGAAGAGGAGGAGCAGGAGGATGATGTGGCAGGGTCTCAGTGAGAAGCGTGTGTCGGTGGTCCCAGTCCCAAGTCACAAACCCTACCTCGTACGTAAAAGACATCGACAAGGATGGCGGCGTGTGCGAGAACTACTCTGTACTAGCTTTAGGGGCCGGCACAACTACAAAGGCACTCCTCATGGTGAACCACTCTAGGTATGGCCGTAGGCCCATATTCGTGGCACAACCATTGTGCCGACGAACGTCAGGCCCAACCAGCAGGTTTGGCGGTTGATGGTGAATACGAAAATAAGATTAAATTAAGATAATTAACTCCACATCAAATAAACCGCATGTATTACTTCCGTTCCGAAGGACGTGAGTTGCTTCTCCGTGTCTCTCTCTGGTCCCGAATGCCGAACAACATTGTGGAACGAGCTACGGAGTTCTCGTGTGGCCGTGGAGCACGCTGGATTTGGAGAACCTCTTCCGGAACTCCATTCCGGCGCACCCAAGTAGTTTAACTGTTTCAACTTTATTGACAGGTTGTCCGGTTGGCCATCGGGAGATGTCACCAAAAACTTTCCGGCGCTTACATGCAATAAAACCAATTAAAACTACATTCGATCTAAACGAACTATCTGCCGTCTAAGCGTCTTCATTCGGTGGTACACGGAACCAGCGAGTGTGCGCTACCTGTGTCTGCGTCCATTCGCATTCCAAAGTGCGATGATAGTGTGCTAGGGTGTGCCTGTGTGCCGGAGTGGACAGACAGAGATCCGTTCTCTAATCCGCTCCGTTCTTTATCGCTTTTCGAGCGACAATCTCGGAATCCAGAAATTATCTGCCACAGCAAGGGAACAAACCGGATGCCAGGTCCTGGCCAGGACGATAAAGGTTAAACTTAATCGAGAAGAAAATAGTCTCCAACACGCCCCCCCCCCCCCCCCCCGGGCCGCCAGCCAGCTAGCGCGCCCTAGCGATGTCGAACTCTTCGGTTTCGGAACCGGATGGTACAGCACGGTACCCGGCGATGGACCGGAGGAATGGTCCAGGGGCTAGGGGGTAATGGAAGGCGACCGTAAGTTAAATTAATCGACCCCAGGAATTGGTTCCGGACCTAGGAAGCGTGCAGTAGATGCGACAGCTACGGAAAACTAGGAACCGACGGACCAACACCCGACATCCGGTGGGCGATCGTGGCGGAATGGAGGAGAACCTTTTTCGATCGCATTCCTCCCGATAACATAACCGAGTGACCGAGAGCCAAATGGTTTTGGAGTTTCTGGGTGGCGGGCTGACCGAGGGGGGGGGAGCGCTCACTCACCTCGCTCGTTTCAATCTCTTGTCGACGTTTCCTCCACCAAAACTGTGGGATTTTCACATTCAATTGCAATACCAGACGGAAAGGGGCGGACTGCTGGCACACCATCCTTTCCAGGAAGTTTTCCTTCGCATTTTCCTTCAAAACGAACTTTAATGCCTCCTGGGTGTCCAGTGGTCGCTCGAGGGTGGGAGAGAGAGCGAGAAGTGATGTTCGATCTGCACTCGCCCATATGTGGTTAGTACGTTTACGTTATGGTTCCGAAACCGAAGCGTACTCGTCCCCTTTCAGGAGGTTTGTATGTGTTTGGAATGCATCGATCAACATGAGGTTGGTGGCTTGGGGTGGTGGAATCGATTCCAGGCGGAAGGGTATGTCCATCGGATCGTGAATTGCACTCCGGTCCGGTATGTTCGTTTCGGTATTTTTCGAAGCAACCCAGAACACAAACACAATCGCACCCATCTTGGGGCGCTCTAACCAATTGATTAGTAGACCACCTCGGGGGTAAGTTTACTTTATCGGATTCCCGTTGGGAATTGTTCCGGAAAAGTGAGGTAACGCACGCTTGGCACGAGCTCAGTATTGATGAGGCACAAAAGTGGTGGTTACGTCATTGAAGTGTTGAGCTTTCAACACTTTGCTAAAATCCACACTCGAGTTCGGGGAAAGTGAAACAAATATCAACTAATTTGAAGGTGTCAGCTGAGTGTGTTTGTTAGTGGATTGGAGCTGAAGGGAGTGATGACGCAACTCGGCCATTTACTCTCTCGATACCGATTGCCACAAGTAATGGGTTTGTCAGTAACTGTTTATGTCGTATGGAGGTTATGACGGCCATTAGATAACCTCTTTTCGTATCATTAGCAACTAAACATAGCGTCAGTGCTTGTAATGCATTCTGTGGAATCGTCAAACAAAAGCGAGTGGTAGAAAGCTTACCTTATTAGGGTTGACATTTGCTTTGGAGAGTTGCATCATTTAAAAGGGATTATGTAAATTACACCTTCCATTATTGCTTTACATTCCCGGGAAAAGTCAACCATACTGTGGCCCTACAACGCACACAAGTAGAATGTGCCAAACCAAGTTAATAAAGCGATTGTAGGTAATTGAATAAGTGTAAAGTGCAACCACTCATGCCACCATCATCATGCACACGTGCCAATCCAACTGGAACAAATTCTCGACTCGTCGTTGCGGAAGGCTCACTCTGTGCACTGCATTCGATGGATCCAGCAGCGAACGCTCTCGTGCACTCACTCCCGCCCCGTGAACTTTCAGACGGGGCAAACCACACGAACCAGAGTCCCTTGATAAGCTATCGTTTAACCCTGAGCCGGAGTCTAGCACCGTGCGAGGCAGTCCCCGAAATGAGTCCCACTTGGGCTGTGATTCCTTTTCGCTCACGCTACAACCACGGTGGTCCTCCGCTTTCAGCCTCGGGATATGATTAATCACCGGCAACGGCACCAAACCACCGCTCCGGCCGGTTGTGGGTCTTCTGGGACTGGCTATGACCGAGTACCGTTGGTTTTACCAACCGGCCCCAAAACCCTGTAACCACCGTGGCCAAGGTACTGAATGGGAACCCGTGCCCAGGATCTGGTGGCCACTTTAACCGGTTTTACGACGGAACGATTCTCTTCCGACACGATGTTTACTTTAATCATAACACTTGGCAGCAGGGAAGGGTGAGACCGAAGCCGGGGCGGCCGTCAAAGCTCCCGATAACCGCAGAAACGGTATCGGCCCTGCGCATCGAAGATTATAAACTGTCTAAACACAAAACGATTTGCCAACCGGCTTGCAACCGACCACCGGTACCACCCGGTTTTGCTCCCGGATGTCGTCAACGGTGGTGTGGCACACGTACACACGCATACACACGCATCCTTTACGTCGTCGTCGTCGTTCTTCGAGCACTTCTTCGCTCCGTCGATGCCGCTTGTCGATAGATCTTTGGCTTGCGGAGAGTTGCTCCGTCGAGGACGCTTTCCAGCCGACGGGGAGTCTGTTATCTTAATCTTTCCAGCTGTTTGCCCCACCCCGCCTTCTGTCTCGCCTTTCCCACCTTCCTTCCAACCACTTAGTCAAGTTCGGCACCACCATCACGGTGCGTGAAGGATGGTCGTGGGATTTGGCGTTGATTGCTAACGCATCAAAAGTGGATCCCCATTTTGCCGGAAATCCCTTACGCGAGGCAAACGCCGATTACGGTACGCCGGTGAGCTCGCACCGGACCGGTTGGCACATTTTACATCCCGGCCGGTCTCGTCTAACGGGACGAACCGCATCGCATCGCATCGCTTCGAAAGTACTTGGCACACCGCACCGGGTCGGATCGGTTCGGAACGGTCTCCGGTCTCGGGATCGGGCAGGATGAACGATTTATCGTTTTAATATTCATGAGCATAAATTAAGCGTCTGGCTAGTTTTCGCCACTAGCCGGGAAGTTTAGTTTCAATAATTCGAACTTTTGTCGTCCGTTCGTCCGCCCGTCCCACCCTCGCACCCTTCGCGTTACGATGGTAGGCACCAATCCCGGGCCTGTGGCAACCAAAATCTCTAAATATATTTACACGGGACCGGCCGAGGCGGTAATGAAATGCACGTCAGCACAATATGGACACTCTGTTTGGGGTGGCTGGTCAGCGAAAGGTTAAATCATAGGGGACTACCGTTTATACCGAATGGCGGGGGCCCCAAAATGCCCCACCGAAGCTGGGTTGGATTATTTATGAACGGTGGCAATGGCAGTGGAGGCGGCGTTCCGTTTGGTACTTGGCTTTGTTTTCACCCACTGTGTAACCGATTGTGGCTGACGGCCAAAGGGAAAAGCTACAGCACTCACATTGAAATCAATTTCTTTAATTAACAATAACTGTACCAATCGCAGGGGGGATTGGTGCGATCATAAATAGTGCGGTCCTGTTGCTAAACTCGTAACACTCGTTGGTTGCTCGTTGGACCAACTTCATTGCTTTTTGCTGCACTCAATCCACCATGAAATGCCAACGTTGAATACAACATTAAATTCAACTAACCGGGTGCCATTTACAAAGTTATGACCAGTAGAACTCCGAGCTAAAAAGTTTGCTTTTTTGAGCAAATAGCATCTTGCCAGAGCTGGAGTGCTGGAGCCAAGTTTTCTAAATTGATGTGATCCAAGAACGGTTGCCAACCAGTTATTGCATATTGCACCCGGCATAGCATAGCTCGAGTTAATCGTTAATTTCAGATCAGAAAATATACAAACTGCCTTTCGGGTCGATGCACAATCTGGCGCTGTATAGAGAACCCCTTTTGGTTCACTTCCAATAGAGTAGCTTGGGAAGCTTGAACACGCGAGAAACGTGCGCGTTCCAGGTCGCGTCAAAAATGTATGTTCTCCAGCACCGCCACCAGTTGGTCATGCTGCATGCTGTACATTCCGATTGCATTGCAGCGCGTCCGGTGCCCTAGCTGGAACCATGAAACAGTTTGAGTTCGCGTGCACAGCACGCCCCGGAACGCGAACTGCATTTAATCGCTTTCCATTATGCAGCCAAATTTCCCAACGGATTTGTGGCATGTAGTTACGGTGTTGGTCCGGTCGTCAGATTGTATCGAGCTGCGAACGTTCCTTGTTCGTGTTTGGCAACAATTGCACGAGGGGAGGTGTGCTTTGCTGGTAGGTTGCCGGAAAGGGTTCTATTGTTTTTAAAGTGTTTTGTTGGTCCCCTTGAGATTGGCCATTGTTGTGTGTTATTGAAATGGTATGGTATGGGAGCTTAAAGTAATGAGCTGGTGTTTATTACTCGACAGTTGTTAACTGAGGGGCTTACAAAAGAGGTGAATGCAATTCGGAGCAGCTTTAATTGAACCAGTTTAATTTAGTTTCGGTTCTCGTAATGAAGAGTGGAACATTGAAACATTAAAAGGTATTATTTTAATACTGCAAACTCAACTTTAAAATGATTTTCGTCGTAAATTGCACTTTTTTAAGTCCTTTTTATTCGTTTTTTGATCAATTACCATGCACCATGAAGCGGATCGATGTTTTAAACACCAAGGTGCCGCACGAAACATAAACTAATCTATTGCCGACATGCTTAATTAGAGGACAAACGCTGAAGCCCTCTAGGGGAGCCAGTGTTTGCATTTCATCGTAAAAGTGAGACAGAGAGATACAGCGAGCATATGATCGACTAAACTTTCATTCTGCTCGATTAAATCAGTTTGTTACGCTCCGACACCATTCTGATACGCCCTGTTCGGGGCTGCAACAGGATCCCTCAAAGAGCTGGCATCCTTTAGTTCAAACCGGATCCTTCGCACCCCTCAAACCAACCCCCATTGCTCCCTTTCCCAGGCGGACGATGAATATTTCATTGATTCAATTTTGTTCGTTAAAATTCGCTTGTTCTTCATTCGCCGTGCCAATGCGTACCAGCGTTGAGGACACCATCGACAAGGAGACCCTATCCGACCCTACACCGCGCGCGATCGTTCGATTTCTCCGCCGTATCTTCTTCGCAGGGAAGGAATCACTCCGCATCATCACCTCCGCTCCCAGTGGCGTCGAGCACCGACGAGGCGTAACAACGTCTCGAAACCAATAACAAGTTCCGCCCGAGAGCGGGCGTTAGACATGATGTAGTGCAATTTGAAGAACATCTTTGCCACCATGTCGCCCGCACCCATTATTGCCCTTTCCTCTCTCTCGTGGTTCAAGGGTGCAACTTCTGGAGGTTGGGTTTGTTCTACCGGGGCCAAGCGGTATTGTATCGACGATTGCTAAACACCTGTGCCGAGGCAACCAGGAGGAGTCGGAGAGAGGGTGTGAGACGCTTTCGAGGTTGCTCAGGGGCTTTCCATTAACTAACGCTTAAAATGAGAAGCTGCTGGCGTATTTGCTCCTTCTGTTGCTTTCTGCTCCGTGCTGCGAAGCGTGCGAACCTGGGCGACTTGCCGGCTTCTTGAGTTTCTAATACCCGGCACCGGAGGTAGAACCGAGCCCCTGATCGTCGAGGAGTGTGAAGAGGCCACCCAAAAAGGGGAGAATCTGGGAGTGTTTCTTCTTGTTGGTGGCTCGCGGTACGGACGCCCAGGACGACGCAGGAAGATAATAGTATTTAGAACGTCTCTAGGGATTTGTAGAGAACAAATTCGCATGCACCTTTCTCGAGTTTTGAAGTGTCGAGGCGAAAGACACCGGCCCGTCTGCTCGGGCCGAGTGCAAAGCCTTGAAGACAGACACGGTGATGGGATAGGGTGTGTTGCGGCGTTCCTAAGAACGGTTTTAAATATAGAAGGAGAAGAAGTCTTTGTTGCTTGTCTAGGGTAACGGTGACCCGGGGAGTGAACCACAATTTAGATAGATATAGAAAGTTTTTGTTAAACTTGAACGGAATCCTTTGGATGAGGCCTTTCCACATTGTTTCGGATTATGGTCGAACTCTGGACGCCCGTAACTGTGGTATTGCATCGTTACGAGCAGTCTGGTATCTTCATATTGTAAGTTCATAGTATCATTTATGGCAAGGGTCTCAAACTCGGGGCCTGCGTGCCCGACGCGGTCCGCCAAACTATTTTGTGCGGTTCTCAGCCAGTAATGCCAGTAGTGTTCGAATAATTGAATGATGAAATATTTTTCCAACATTTCAACATTCACCGCATAATGGAATTTTGAGATCCCTCAGTTATTTAGCGAATTAAAATCCTCCTGAAAGTATGCAATTTTACCGGTTACCTGGCGCCTCCATCATCGGATTTTGGCAACGGAGCCATATAATTTCGTATTCACAGTGTGCGGTGACTGGCACCGTTTGGGTTTTGATGAGAAAAGGTGTATTTAATAAAGCCATGCACCACCAAATTATGCGGTGAAATGGCTCGCGGACTGGTTGATACTTCAAACTGCGGCACGCTATCTGGCTGTTATTTTTTTCTGCGACTCGCATGCTAATATGGGTTTGAGACCCCTGGTTTATGGTGAGCAATGGATAATGCGTTATGATCGACGTTTCTGTCATGTAAAAGCAGTGTACTTTATGTAAAAAATTAATAGCTTATGCTTTACGCATTCGATGATCGTTTTTTTTCCACTTTATCAATAAGGTTATAAACAGGTTTAGACACAAAAATATTGAATCGGTTTCAGCAAATCAGGCAATAATACTGATAGAACTTGCAACTAGAAAAACCTAGATCAAGCCGTTTAAGGTAGAATTATTATCGAAATGATTGCACCTACATATTGAACAAAAATTGCTGGCAAATGAAATCAACGATTGGGTTGCCAATTTAAATGCGCCAGCAGAGGAATTTTGTTTCCGTATAAATTTTCCTCCACATAAAAGAACCACCCACACGATAAAACCATTTATGTCAATTTCACAGCACGATTCGTCCTGTTGCTGAATCTGCTGGTCTGTGCTGGAACAGTTCAGAGGTAACCCATTGTTACATAGCACCAAAGGAACTACATTCAAACAACTACCATTACTCAGGAAATAAGAGAGTCTTCGGTTATCCTAAACTAGCGGCCGCCCACGGTGAGGTGAAAAAAGGCGTTCCGTTCTGCTGCTTCGACAGTACCTTCCCGTCGGTAGGTGATGGCATGTTACGGGTTTAAGTTCATCGACAGTTGTCTGTAAAACTTGTCCCAGCTGGTAGGCAAACACTACAGACCGTACGGTTACGTTCGATTCTTTTTTCCTCGATCCTGAGCCAGCAACAACCTTGCGGGCCGTACCCGGCAAAGATCGACAATGAAAACGCAAGCTGGTCGATGGTCTGGTTGTGTCGGCTATCGTAAAGTTGGTGGCAAAATTTACGTCAACTATTCGCATTCGCAACGCTTCTGCTGTCCGTGAAGCGAAGAAGCGCGGCAGCTCGCAGCAACCCGAAACGAAACGCGAAATGAGAAAATGATGACCCAGAAGATGGAGATGGTGGTGGCATTAAGAAAAAAAAATGGAGAGAAAATACGGAGGAAGCAACAAACATGCTGGATCGAGTAAGTAAACGCCCGGAGCGCAAATGGAAAGACAAAGCAACAAGAAGTCCGGAGAGCTGGAGAACAGATCGAACCTATTTTCCCTCAACCTCAAACCACCAATGATGGGAACGACACGACGACAACGCGGGAAGCCGGAACAACAAACATAACGAGCCCATGAACCATCGACTTGCCCAAAACAAGCAACGCAGGCAACTTTGTGATATGCTCGTTCGCTCGCTCGCTCGCTCGCTCGCTCTGGGTCGTTCGGTTGGCCATCGTCGGTTTGTTTTTGTCGGCGCTCTGATGCTCTTGCTGTTATGCTTTTTTCATTAGTTGGAGTGGAGCATAAATTTGAATTTTATCGGGCCCGGGCCTTTTTGCCTTCTGCATTTTCGCACCCCGAGCGGTTTACTGGGCGAGATGTTGAGTGTTTGCTGCCGGTGCTGTTGCTGCTGTTGGAGTTTTGAGATCTGCTACATGTTGTTGCGTTCCGTTGCATTGACTGCGGTGGGTGGGCACCCTGACATTGTGGGTGGGAAACCTTGCTTCCGGTGCCGGTTTGCTGTTGCAACGCCCGCACTGCCCCGGTCAGACCGGCCGGTCGGCCAACCATCGATCGACCCCCGGGGGGGGGGGGGGGGGGGATGGTGCGGCTTGCGATTTATACTGCCGCCTTTTTTACGACCAGCATCGGTTGCGACCCAAGGATCCCAAGGCTGGCCGCCATACTGTGTGTCAGCGTTGAGAGGGTGATTTGTAACGATCTGCTTCCGTTACTTTTTTGCTTTTCTGCGATGAAGCCGCGAGGAACCATTTTCTCCTCCTGCGCGTTCGGAGTTGAAATAGCTTGGGCGGTGATGGTGTCAGTGGTGGGGGTGATGGTGGTGGCGGCGGCTGTGAAGGCTCTAGATTCCCATGTTTACGGCGCGTCGTGAAAATGTCGGCACCTTAAGAAATCTGGACTCGGCATCGCTGATAGCGAGGTCATTAAAATTCGATTAACATGATACTATTTAACGCGAAAGGTCGCGGCTGCTGGTATGGCCCCAGGCGCTGCTGTTGCTGATGGTAAGGGGATTGGGTTATAGCTTTTAGAAAAATAGAAAAATGCAGAATTTCCCATATCCTATAAATATTTAAAAATCCCTTAATGAAAATGTTGAATCTGACATCTCGCTAAGCGACTTATTTATAGTTTACATTGGTAACACTTTGCAACTCTGCATAAGTTTCAAGTTTTCAGCAAGTCTGCAAAAGTGTATTGATCAGTCTCGGGGTGTACTTGGCCGTTACAAACGTCTTCAAAGTGTTCCAGTGCATGAACGTGTACCAAAAGGATCTGCCGAAGCACACCGTTAGCATGAAACACATTTGCAGCATTTCTTCGCATGATATAATACGTGTAATCGTATGCCTGTTCCTTAGGGTCCCTCCCCGGCGAGGGGGTGCTTCGGGACCACGACGCTGCTGGTGTAAGTCATGGGAAATATTCTCGTTTGATCGGGCCAATCAGATTAAGGGCTTAGAGGGCTCTGTCACCCTTAACGGGCACCGGTACCGTGCGCAACCCGGACCTCACTTGACAAATGTTGTTGAAGGAGCTTAAACCGTTGCAGTAAATGCCACCGGAATAAGATTTGCCTGTCTGAAGGGTCCGTTGGATGGCGTCGATGCTCTCGGTGCACACTGATGCACTGGCGCTTAGTATGATTTTTCTCTCTCTCTCTCTCTCTCTCTCCTCCCGAGACACTGGAGCTCGATTGTGGTGGATGGTGAAAGGGGGATTACGATGCTTCCTTCCTTCCGCCATTGCTCCGAATGCTGGACTAAGTAAGTTTTGCCAAGTTTCCACGACACGCACGCACCCTGGACCCCGAATGGAGGAGCGTGATGAAGTGGAACCAGTGGCCCCGGGTGACAAACCGGTTCACGTTGCATAAATTGCTGCCCGACAAGTGGAAGTGCAGTAATCTTTCTAATGCTGGACGGATGCATATTTTAGCCGGGCTAGCAGGTCGCTGGAGAATATTTGCCCGATTGGGCCTTGAAGTGCTTCCGCATAAGAGGTTTCGGTTTGCAGCTGCCTACTACTGCTTCCACAAGTTGATGGAAGCACAAACAATGCTGTAAAAGTGATCACGAAGTTGATATTACATAGAGGTTATCGGAGAACGGAGAATCAAGCAAACAGAAGTGTAGCTGAAGGAAGAAAGATGTCAGAGCATAATTCGAATATGTTTGGGAGCCGCTTGTCATCTGGGTTGCAGTTGTAGAGAACAAAGAGAAAATGTTGTTGCTTAAGACAAAATAATTGCTTTTTATTTTTGTACAAATATGATTGATACAAATCATTTCGAAGCAGAAACAACGAATGAAAATCAAATAACGTTGAAAAATACATGGCTCCAAGTAGCCAGCAGCAGCCTTCAGGATTTTTAGTGGATGTTTTTTCATGTTGCCACGCCTGTTTTCAGACGGCGAAGTACGAACAATCATACTATGTAAATATTTAAAACTTTTTAACTCTTTTCCTTAATTTTTCTTTAATACTTTGCAACCAATAAGGAAACATAAAATAATAGTTAGTGGGCTCCGTCGGTTATGCAAAGCCTCTTCGCCTTGCTACAATTCGTTTTGTGCTAATAGTTTCAAAACACAACGACCGTATAGAAGCAGCATTCACAATGAACTCACTGGTTGCGAAACGATGCCAGTTAGAATGTACTCTCGGGTTCCTTCTAGCCTGTTGGCTTGTGCAGCCGGTGGCAGTCCTTCATGGGCACACTCCCATGGCCATTATTACGTTCACTTGTTGCAATTGCGTACAGTTTGCGAAAGCAATTTAAAGTTGAATCCAGTGATTGTAACGATTGCAGTGCGCTAGGTTATTAGAAAGTTGCCTCCTCTCCCGTGACGTTCTTTTTCTGTTCCAGGATGCACAGTTGGGTAACCATTCCCACAGATTGAGTTTGTTTTCCAGAGTTGTTCAGATCTAACTCCTTTGCTTCCATTTCCGTGCAATTAGACACAGTGAATGATTGGTGGCAAATAGCCGGAGTCGTGATTTCCTGTACACTTTTCAATCTGGAAGCTGTTATTCGGAAGGGATATATAATTCATAAGTCAAATAAGTTCTCCTTAAAATAGCCACGTTATGCAGAACAGTATCGGCGCCGAAATAAAACCGAACCCCAGGGCAAACGGGAAACAAACACATTTCGTTCAATAATGCGGCCGGCGACGGCTTCTAATATGGTTCCCTTGTTGGATACTTCCATCGCTCACAGACATTACGAGTCACCGCGAGTGGTTCCCCGATCTTTATGGCAGTGTTATTTAAAACCGCTACCACCCGCCAACCGGGGGCGCCCGAGATTGGTTCGTACGATTTCGAAATTTGAAATTGATTTCACTCGATATTTTCTACGATCGGTGGCTGTGGGCCACCAAGGAGCGTACCAAGGAAACCGTAGCAGGGATGGCGCGCTCGCCTCGACCTCATGCACAATTTCACTTCCAAATGCAGCCGAGCGCGAAAGCTTCCAAGTCACCGAGAAACACAATTTCCTCCGCCATGTGGCGGCATTTTCTCGTTACAAACGCTTTACATTTAGGGGGGGGGGGGGGGCGAGAGGCGTATGTGAACGGTGCCGGAAATTTGCATTTCATTCTGCCAGCTGTGATTCGATTCCATGAATTACGGGACCGTGAAGGGAGGGGAAAGCAGCCATTGTGCACGACGTCCGTCCGGGGAGACGGGGACACCCCCCCCCCCATCTGCCGTCTGCCGAGGATGTGGAGGATATTGCTCAACTCATGGATATTACGAGCGGCGTGCGGATGTGTGATATGGGTTTTCGGCTGTGCGAGTGAGTGTATATGTGTGTTTGGGACAGGTTTCGAGAGGATCGCATTGAATAAAATATCTGCACAAGTCAATCTAATGATTCCGGTACTCATTCGGTCAGAAAGGACAAAAAAAACCACTGGCACTAGAGCACGAAAGGAGACACCGTCTGGTGCCTTTGGTGGTCGCTTCTTAAGTATTTGCAATTTACAAATAATTGCTAGATCAAGCATGATGACAATCAAGTTAGAGCATATTGAAAATGATCTCCATACGAAGCATAATTCAATATATAGGAAAAAGGGCGCTCTACTCACTGTAACCGAAAGGAAACCATCACTTCCATCGGCCCGGAAAGGATTACGAATGCCAATAAATGAAATAACGATCAAAGGAAATACAATGCTCACCCTTCACTGGAGTTCGTTTCATTCAAAATATCAATTCATAAGCGTTGCAGCATAAAATATACAACTCTATTGCCAATTTGCCGGTGCGCTCTTCAACCGTACACTCAGGTAGGGCCGAGGAGAGCCGAGCAAAGGGCAGGGCAGTGCAGGGCAGAGCCACTTCAAACCGAGACGAGAGGACACTTCAGAGGGAAAGGGCTCTTGGCCGGGAAGAAAATCGACCCGGTAAACTATTGTTTCGTGTTCGGTCGTCGTTTTGGGGTTGAGTTTTGGTAAGAGCATGAGTGGGGGCTTATTGGGAGGGGGCGGGTGGTGGTGCGGTATTGCGAGAACACCCCGAAGGCTTTTCCGGGTGATAGGTTCGATGGGTTCTTATGTTGTCGTTCCCACAGCCTCCCCCTCGCTCCCCCTCCACTACATCCTCCACATCGCCCAACCGCGCCCGGACATTCTTTGGATCTTTCCTGGCCGGGCGTGCTCGCCAGTCTCGTGGCTTGTTCCGCAACGAAACGCAATTCAAGCTGCCTATAACTATATTTACCGTTTCCGGTCGGCCGTTGCTTGGTTGGTTGCTTGGCTCAGCAAAACTCAGAAGCCGCCACATACCGTCGCCAACTAGCCGTCGCTTCGTCGCCAAGGAAGGCATCCACAGGAGGCGCCCGGGGGGAGGAGATAATTTTGTTTGCATTTTACGGTTATTTGTTCAACCAGGGTACGTACGGGCTGGCAGCACAACACCCGATCGCTACTCGAGTTTCATCCTCATCCCAAAAGAATGAGGTTTGGTTGAGTATTCCTTTGGCCGGCCGGCCTTCTGAAATAGTTTTGTTATTTCTTCGATAAGCGCCTGGCGGCTGCAGTACCGCAACGAAAGCACTCGAGAGGGGGAACAGGGTTGCCTCATCCCGTGGACAACTGTTGAAACATTCGAGCTGCGAGCGACCGTAAATGGGAGCGTCGTGTTTTGTGCGAGCTTCTCCTTCGGTTGTTAGCAAGTGAAATATTCTCCCGAAACATGACGTGTATTGGGTGATGTAAAAAAAATGGGACATTGTGTAGGTTTTGCTATAGAAATAGGTAGGGCATGCCACGCGTCATTGGATTGATCCGTTTTGCTTGAACCAGGCGTCTTGTGGAACATTTAATACACCAGAGTATACCCAGTTGGCATGTTTCAGTGCAAACAATTGGAACAATGGCTGGTGTGGTTCGCAGATGATTCAATTCGGAAAAAAGTGCCAGAAATCTACTTAAAGCTGACCTCCATCATCAAGTCGTAGGGAAGACCATTTCCCTGTTTTTTCGTTGCAGTCCATCATAAAGCTTGTTCCACATTTGTTGAAACAGAATGGAATGAATGGGGCTGACGTCACTTTTTTGTCGTGAGGGAAGAAAACTAAAAAATAAAAATAAAATGAACGACAGTTGCACTTGTAGCGGAAATACGCGAAACGCTAGCTTTAACGCAGGGGGCGAATCATGCCTTACCATTCCAGTTCGTTTTGTTCCATTTCCACCTTTTTTTCTTTCTCCTACGCTCCGTTCTCCTTTCACTCGTTTGGCAAGTCAGATTTACGTTCACTCACGCAAAGACGGTGGACTGGTGGTACTAAAGAGTATGGCATGGCTGTGGAGTAGAGTAAAAAAATGGCGAATCAGCGGATGTAACGTTAAATAAAGCAGGAAACCCAGGAAGAGCCAGAGCAGAACGGAAATAGCGTGCGACGGTGGTTGCTTCGTAGTCGTGCCCCTGTTTACGCCGAGGAGTGTTGAGTGGAACCTTGCAGTTGAACTTTACAACTCCTGGCCAGGCGCTCAGGACTGCCTGAAAGGTGCCAAAGAGCCATGGGTACGAGCCAGCTATTCAGCCACTTGCATCAGGACTAAGCGGAACATCCTTCAGAGCAGCGTTCAGCCAGCCGAGCTGCACCCGCACACGAACGCCATTTGCGTTGTTTACATGCCCGCCTTTGGCTGCCTTTTACCTTCCCTGTTCCGCCCAAGTGCCACTTGGCTGAGGCGGGATAGGATGTTTTATTGTGCAGCTAAGAACGCTGGCTTTCGTCAAGTTTCATCCTCCACGCTCCACGCTCGATGCTTGACGCTTGAAAAGTTCAGTTCGCTAGTTCGCGAAGGGAACTCTCGGGGAGTAGGATCATAAAGTATGTCACGCTAACAAGGTTAATTTCATCCGATTTAATTTCAGCGAAATTAAAGTAATGAAATGTTGCACACGTGTCGTGTTACGCGCGATGACAGCGCAGAGCAGGAGAAATGAGGAAAAAGAGTGAAACACGGTACTAGGGACACGTTGTGCATCAGCTCTCGTTGGTTATTTAGTTTTATAGATAATCGCGTTTTGCGTTATTCTTTTTTGTTTTGTTGAACATGGTGCCGCTTCGAACAATCTGAGCTCATTTTAAAGCACGACATTAAACAACAATTAATTGATGGTGGCATACTAATTAGCGATGCAATCGCATTGTGCCTCTTCCTATCTTCCTTCCCTCGTTTGGAATGTGTGGTCGTAAACATGGGGTATGTAACGGCACAAAGTTGATGGTGGAATGATGATTCTGTCGTGTAAAAAATCATTCGTGCTACTCCATAACTTCACTTACACACTCTGCCAATGGGGCTCATTCAATGTGCATAGCATCATAGCGTGACGAGCACTCTTAAGCCTATCATTGAAAAAAAAACAACTCTTTAAATCAGAAATCGATTAAGGAGTTTGAGGAATTATTTTTACTTGCAATTCACATGAAGATGGCTTTACACCACAAACCGCCATCATGTGGTTCGATCGGATCCGATTGGTTCGCTTCTTGAGAAGCAATGAAAAAGGCATATGGAGCGCTGAGCATGATGGTGGAAAAGCGCAACCCAGTTAGCAATTTGAAGCGCTCGGCTTACCCCTCTGCCTGCGACGTAGCGGGATGAAGGCTGCGGCGGCTGAGAAAGAAGCCCCCTCTGCCTGCGACGCGGTTGAGGAAGAGGCGAGCGCGACGCTCACTATGAAACCGCTCGTAGGCAGCGGGGAAAAGAGCGGAAGAAACCGCGGGGGGAGAAGGTTTCGTGCGCGAGCTTGTGGAGCGTGGCTGCGGCGGAGGAAGGGCGGAATGGGAAGAGAAGAAGGGCGAACGAAAACGAACGCGAGCTTGTGGGTTTCAATTACGCGGAAGGGGAAGGGCGGCAAGGGCAGAAGGGCGATGCGTACGGCAGCGCGAAAGGAAAAGGAATAGAAAAAAAGAGAGGGAGCAACCTCGAGCAAAATTCGACTAAGTCCCGATCGCGGGCAGTCGGAAATTTTCTAAGTCCCGGGACGCACGCTCTACGCTGGCGGCAAAGTGCAAGTGCAGAAAAGTGTTACCAAGGTGTTGACGATAATCCACACGCAAGGTAAGCCAAGCTGGCGTTGTAAGGTGCACTGCAAAAGGGTTAAACACTTTTGGATTTTTCTCTTCCTTTTCTGCATGTACCCGAGCATTGTGATCAGCGTACGCGCACCCAACATCAGGCCGAGCAGGAAAGTTCTCGATCGCAGCTTGGATCACGCCACCACAACGACGCCTTCAAGCAGTGAAGAGTACGACGCCACCACCACCAACAGCAACGCAGAAAAATGACGTCACAAAATGACGACGTCATATACGTGTGACGTCAGCAAAAAGAAATAGAAAAATAAACGCCACCGCCATTGGGCGGTAGCTCATCGACCAATCGCAGCGTAGTTCATTTGGTTCATTAGGGGGGGGGGGGGGGGGGGGCACACGAGAGCACACGAAGGTGGGCTGCGTTCGGGTTTCACGAAAGTTGGTTCTTGGGTGCCTTGGCCCCTTGTTTCTCGGTTGGGACTGGGGAAGACGATTTGTATTGACTCGCTTATATGCCAGAACCAACCAAGTCCCATCTCAGAAACAACTTTTCTATAGTGAGAAAACCTTCTCACTGCGAACTGGGAAGTCATGCTCTTTACCAACCGGGGAATTTAGCATTCCAGGAAGTCATGGTTGTGATTTTGTAAGAGTTTTGCGGACGCACCACTGAAAAGAACGTCGGAATCGGTTTTGGCAAAATGTATGCTAAATCATGTGGCATGACGGAGCACACGGGATTTCAGTGTAGCGTAAACTGTAGGACAACAACAGCACCTAACAAAAGCAATCAACTAGACCGATTTACAATAGTTAATGCTTGTCGCTGCGCTCGGTGTAAGGTGATTAGAAATAAATAAAAACTGATATTTTGGTGTTGCTTTGTCGTGGTACTTAAATTTCAAGCTTAATAAAATCCCATCATTTCATTTTCCATTAAATTCCATTACGAAGACAGTCCTACTTTTCGGACATGATTGAGCATACTAAACTGTTCGCCATAGGTTTATTATCTAGTATTCAAGAGCTACATATAATTTATAGTATTTAGCTGCACCTTCCCTTATGCCAAGGATGATTGACATAACGGCATTTCTCTCTTTACCACTAGCTGTAAGTCCGCACGAAGCTTTACATCCGGGATAGCGACTAAGCAAGCAGCCCGGTTCGCTTTGCAACCGGTGACAAGTGGGTCCATCCAGGCGGTAGCGTTGCGCCAGACCTTTACCGGCAATTCCCATCACGTATTGGGTCTGAATAAATTATTATTTCCATCTCCAACCCAATCGACCCAAAACGTCCGTTTGGTCGTGATTTACAAAATGGCAGAACGGAATGGCGATGGCAGAAACTGTCGCTTCTGCCAATCGACTCGTGTGTTATTTGGCCCCTCGTGTTCCGTTAATGTCTGCCAATTTCGCTACCGATTTGTGTCAGGTCGTGGGAAGTGCGCCTTTTTCCAGTGATTGCGAATTGAAATTGCACGAAGCCCCCCAGTGCACGGGGTTCTCGTCTGCGACGACGAACTTTATTAGTTAGTACCCTATTCAGCAGCAGCGCAATTCACAATTTTAGTTTTCCATGTCGCTCGACCCGTCTGGTAATTTCTGCTAAACGATCGTGCGTCTGGCAACCATCCTTTCCCGCACGCTAGGTTCGCTAGGGCTCTCTCTTACACGTTGTGTGGAACGATCCATAATAACTTTGCAGAAATATTCGTTCGGATCAATATAAATAATTTAAGGCCAATCATTTTCACATATGTGTCAGGACGGACGACTGCCCCAGTTGAGAAGCTGGGGCAAACGAAAATAAAACCCTCTCTGGAAATGGCGGTACAATCGATAAAACAAAACCGAAAAGTAAAATAAAAAAAAACACACGGACACCAAACTCGTCGGATGCCATCACTCAAATCGATAAATTTCAACGATTCATTGGCATTCTGGATTGCAATATTTTATACATTCCTTGTCGATCGGTGTGCAGGTTACGGATCGTCGCCGAAGTGCCCCGTTGCGGGTGGGCTAGAGAAACATAAATCAGTTTTAATGGAATCGCTGTACGTGGGGGGTTGGTTTGCTGCAAAA
>NC_064877.1:71803146-71805646 GCF_943734665.1 Anopheles aquasalis | reverse complement strand
ACTATGAAAACATTCAATCTGTTTTAGAACAATTTTAAGATTTTAACACATTTTAAGAAACAAACCATGAAATAAATCAGTTATTGAGAATGTATCCTATTTCTCTTAGATTTCAACAACGATATGGATTTCCTCTAAACAGCGAATGTTAAATTGCAATTGCAAGTGTCTCCGTTCAACCGTAAATTGTCCAATCTGAGCACTTCATAAACACTCGCCATTGCAGCTGTATCATTAGCAAAACGCTTCCAACGTGCACAACCTGAAGCGCTCTTGGCGTGGTAGCCAGCACCGAAGGCGATTAAGCTGATTCAACAAGCTAGGAACATTACATACTGGGCAATGTAATAAATTATATTCCGTGGTGCTTTGCAAAAGTGCTTTGTCAAAAACTTGTTAAGCGGCACACAATGCAAGCGCAGTGTATCCACAACCATCATAATGGGGTCCCATGTGCTTCGGCGAGCGAGTAACGACTGCAGAACCGATTGCTAAGTTAACCGAGAACCTAATCCAACCAGTGATGGAAGTATTTCGAGCAAACCACACAGGGCCTGCGGTAGCGTATCAGTGCCCGCTCAATGATCAATTTTAAGTTTTTCTAAAGAGTGAATAATACCCAAACTAACGAGATTATGATGGAACCATTCCGGTCGTTGAAACAATGGCCACGCGCCGGTGCCACGATGTGCCCGGCTACTGGCCACAAGTGCAATCGATTGCAACCAATAATTAATTATGTTCTAATGTTAACCACCCATAACGGCGACCATTTCCACCCCGTTCGATGAGCACAGTTGCCTTTGATCGATGGTGCACCGGCGCTATCTCTGCCCTGATGGTAGGCAATCGTACTAATTGAATCGTTGTGTACGGTTCCACGGGTCTATGATGTGCAGTATCGCATCCTGAGACTGCCATCCGTTATGAAGAGCGGATTCATCCTTTATGAAGAGGCGACGCTATTCATAAATAACAGTGCAACAAGGTTCCCGGGGCCAGCTGCCACCAGGCACACCGGGAGCAATATTTCAGCGAGGCGCCTTATGCAATCAATGAGAGGGAGATGTAATTAGAGTTTGTCGTTTGTAAACCATATAAAACCGCTTCTTTTCGTTGTGTTCAGCTGATGCTTTAATTTTGCGTGATTCAGTTTGCTGCTAGAAGTCGTTTCCTTAATTTACTCTGCTTAATACTTTTGCAATTAACTGAAATGAGGATCAGCAATTGAGTTACAGAAGGTTAAATATTTACAGGAATATCAAAGCTCGACCAGCAAGCACGGTTTAATTTGCCCATGAGCTGCCCATGAGTGCTCTGGTTTGCAAAGTAATGATAGCAAAGGTTACATCCAGGATGCACCAAAGCTCAGCTCACCACACACCCACACATGCTACGGCGACTGTTCTCGTACCACAAAACCATAAAATCAACTAAACGGAGCCCACAAACCACATTTGCTGGATGAGAGAGAGACGGCGAGATGCATGGGGGATGAAGAGTGAATGTGAGTCTGGTCCGGTCCGGTGTGTAGGTGCATTATTTAGTAAAGCTATCCAGGGTTACTGAGGCAATCTTTTGGAATGGGATTGAATGAATAGTTTGAGGCCAACCATAGGCCAGCAGCACTCGGGAGTGGTGTTGGTGTTGCTGCTTCTCGTTGTGTTGCATGATACCGTAACCACAATGTGACATATATGATCTAATGCTGACCACAAACACACACAACACACATGCACACAAACATTGTCGAGTGCAGAAATTGGCAGAACGGGCTACGGGGTTTTTGGGGCAACATCACGTCACGCTGGTTGTAAATATTGAATGAAGTAACACCCAGCGCGGTTCGAGTTGTGTTGAGGCAAAATCAACAACATCGGACCCATCGTCGGTCCGGATTTTCGGGGGACGCTTCAATGCATGGATTTAGTTTTAATAAAAAAGTAAAATAAACTCGCTGTCAATTGCAATCGCTTCGAGTGGAAAGTTCATTTCTGTAATCCACGCTCCCGGGATTCGGTTAGCATTGCAAGAAAGAGCACGAACTGAGCTGGCGTGATGCTATTGGTCTGAATACACACTGCACGATGGTGACATTTGATATGGGGCCCGGTCGCTGGTAGGAGTTTTCTGGCGCCCGAAAGTTTATCGCTAAGTGTGTCCACTACAAACCGTCGGCTGCTTAGATCGTAGCAAAACGATATTCCCTCTAACTAGCATCGTGTCTATCCTGTCTGTGTCCAGAGGGTCCGACATCGAGAGTTAACATTCCCTTCCCACCGTAGTCGCTTGATGTCTGTTTGGACAATTTGGAAGTTGATGAGCTGGCGGTTTCTCGTTTCAAAACAAACGTCTAGACGTGTTGGTAAGCAGCCATTTTCAATCGAGTGCGTACCGCACGCGATCTCGAACCGTCCAAAAACCCTTATAGTTTGTGTTTCTCTGACGTTTTGTCACGGACTGAAGATGGGCGAGCACAACTTTTCCGATTAATCGCCAG
>NC_064877.1:71755646-71795646 GCF_943734665.1 Anopheles aquasalis | reverse complement strand
AACTACCGAGGGGTCGGCGGCTGATGTTCTTTCGTTTTTGATGGCGGCGCATCGGGCGAGAGCAAAAACAACGGTTTTTAATTGGATCATCAGTCTCACCTCTTTCCGTCACATTATCTGCATGAGCTTTTGCATAAATTTCTTTAAAAGGTACGGTTGAGAATTGTTTCTTTTTGATGATTGATTGCAAATATTCAATCAGCATCGATACCGTTTTTTTGTTCGTTTATCGCACTTTTTCTTTCTGGGCATTTATGCATTCTGAAATTGAGCATGCTGAACGTATGCTGCCATTGAGCTCAAAATCGTTTATCGGATGATTTGCTGGACAGCCACTCTAACTAATTAAAGTATGAATGCATTAAGCAAATAAAAGTGTGTATGTTGATTATTATTTGGTTCATTTTAAAAAGAAAAAAAAATATCCAGCTTTCCACAATGATTAGGACAACAATGGAAATTGGACAATCTGCAACATATTGTTGGCGAAATCAAGTAAAGGTGATAAAAGATAAAAAAGATTTGCAGTATCAAATTGACCCAGTTGCCCAGTGATTTCAGTTTTACGGCTTCCCAAAGTTCATCCGCAGAGCATAACAAATTTGATTCGTTGGTGATGAAACACAGAGAATGGAAAACGAAGGGGACCCGACAGAGCGAGCGAAACAGGGAGAACGAAACGAAACGAAACGAAGAGCCATCAAATGACATGGGCGTAATGGCTGCGTTCTAGAAGAACCGTTGCTTTTATTACGATGACTTTGCAAAGAACTTTTGCTGAAGAAACTCACAAACATCGTTTAGGTCACCGTGTCTCGTTAAAGTGACTTCTGAATTGTTTTGTTGCGGCTGCGCTTAATTTGCTACTCAAGCTTTTTGTGTTTCATGTCGCTGCAATTGAGATACGATAAGCGTGGCTTCTGGTTGCTGGTGCTGTTGGATAGTAAGGTAAGCTGAACTAGTATACGTAGTTCATCATACATTATTATTTTACATTTTTTATTATGCTCCATAGTTTTACAAACGAGTTTATAAAGAGTTTTTCAAAAGAGTTTTAAGAAAAGCTAGTTTATTTGATGGTATGGTGGTATGGTATTCCCATAAATGAGAAAGTGCTACCTAGCAGGACCACCTTTCTACTGTCAAACTTATTAAATACTTCGATGCACCGTAATTAAACGCACTTGAAACGCTATACAATGTTGGGCAGAGATGAACAAGGTTAAAAACTTTTATCATCAGAACGAATATGAGAGTTTAATTTTCAGCTCTACTCTAAAGCTGAATTGCTCTAACTCTTGTCTCTAGCAGGGATTTTACTCACAAGCTTTGCAAAAATGTTCTATGAAATTCTTTCATTGGAGTGATAGTTAATCTGAATTCTAGGGATGGGTTTTGGTAAATCCGAAATACCGTGACTAATTCGAAACGAAAATTAAAAAGGAAGGCTAGAGGGTCCAACACAGCGTACCTAGAAATTGTAATTAAAATTAGATGAAGCATCGGTTTGAGTCTTCCAGGTACACAGAATAGCAGGAACACAAGATTGCAACTACGCCGCGGGGTTGCCGTGCACGAAAACCGCATCACAACGAATCCGCGCTTAGTACCATGAAACTGCATTGTCAGTTGGTGCTTTGTCTAGTCAAACGCTGATTGATGGGGATTCGTTTTGGGGGTGCCATGGATCTACCTCGCGGACAAAGCGGACAAAGAGAAACTAGCTCTGGTATTGACTGGGACGTTGGATTCGCGGTCGGTTATCGCTTCCCCAAATCATCAAAGACATTTCCAATGGTTCTTCATTTCGAAATGTCAGCGATTGATTGGCAGACTCTAAAGCTAAAGTGACGTTAGCATGCGGAAGTTACCGGCTAGATGCTCCGAGTTCCTCTTCCTCGCGATATAATTGTAGCGTGTGGTTGTTCCGTTGTTTGAATCGATCGATGGTCTGTAGTATATTGTAGTATGTCTCATTGTGTACCAATCTAACTTATCACACAGGCACACATCTCCACGATCATAATTTGTCTCGGCCAAGCATCGATCAACGACACGAAAGCAACGATGCAGCGCGAGAAAAGCCATTTGTTTGTTTCATATTTTACAGCGCAACCGTAATTGTTTCCGATTTTTCTTCTGAGCCCCACCCCACCAAGGGTAAACGGTTTGGTAATCAGCAATGAAAGCTCGCGGGGTCACCAGGGCATCCGGCACGCCATTCACCATTCACCGCCGTTCAGCGTTCCGAGAAGGGCCTCACACAAATGTTTGTGACGTCGTTGTTGCTAGTTTCTCACCCCGGACACACTGCTTCAACCCGCGACGCAAGAGAAATTTGCAGCCACGAGCAGTGGCGGCGGAAACAGAGCTCCCAAGATTTATGACCTCCTACGGACAAATCGCACCGACCGGTTAGTTTCGGTGAATGGCGTGCAAATGCGTTTCGGCTTGCGACTTGCCTCACTCACTGAAAACATCGTTTTTGGACCCCCCGCTCAATCCGAAAAATGGTTCCGCGCGTTTACTTAAGCGGAAGGCATAAATCTTCTTCGCCAAACGATGCCTGCCACCGGCAAGTGGTGCGTTTGCTCGCGCTGATGGTGGAACGGAGATAAGCCCGGCCGCTGACAATGAGCACAGTTCATCTTCCTCCACCGTCGATCGTTTGCAGTTGGCGTGGAACGAGGAAACAGGCGTGTATGTACCAGACGAAGGGTGAAGTTATGATTGGAGTGCACGGTGGCAGCATCAAAAGGCGACCACAATTCGGCCTGTCACAGACACTTTCAAGTCGCCGGGAGTGAAAGATAATTTCTTTGCTTGGTTAGAGGACCATTTTGTCGCCACTATTTTGCTGGTGCCACATATTGAATCGGTTCTATATGGCATCGCACCTGAGCCTGTTAGCTAACTAGTCTTTGGAATTTGCGTCGGAACTTACGCAACAGTCACCTTGCAAGGTGTAAGAGAAGGTCGATCCACGGGGTTGGTAGCGCACCACGATCTTGGGTGGAAATGTGTTTAGTTCCCGCTCAAAGACATCGGGTAGGAAGGAAAAGCCATTCCAGTGTGTAACCATATTCATAAACATGCCAAAGTGTACGGGCATGCCATTGCGTAACATTGCGAGGCAACTGGTTTCCATTAGCCAGCAGCGTGGCCCACAAGGAATGCTCGAGGATGTGCTAGCTGTGGTTGTCAATGTCACATTTGCGTGGCTGCAATGTAATAGCGCCCTTGAAGTTCGTAGAACTGGAAGAATGAATGTTTGATGCTGATTTCAAGCGAGGATAACGTAACTTGTTTTAATTAGACGAAGGTATGCAGCTGCAGTGAGTTAAGCTGTTTTACCAACAAGCACAAGGCAGGACACATTCAGCGAGGCTGATCATTCCAGAATCTATTGCTTCCTTTTCTCTCTCTCTCTCTCTCTCTAACCATTTTCGCATCACATGTTTATTAGCTTACGTGACATGAACATGGCCAAACATTTTTTTTATTGGATGTAGAATGCTGATGGAACAGGTGTTTAAATGTTCAAAATGGCGACCACGTTTAGCGCGGCATCGGCATTTTACAAGCCGTGCGTGACTGCTGCTGTGTGTATTGCTCGCATGATGATACCGCCAAGCGCACAGGTACTCTGTGACGCGTTGGATGCTGTTAATTGGATTTTTATTCGTCCCTTTATGCGTTTTGTCAACAGCTTTTGATATCAATCTTCCCACCAATTATGGAGCCCTCGTTGTCGAGGTTTAACGAGGGCTCGTAATACAGCTCGACTGCTGGGCAAGGACTCGGTCTGGTGCTCCGTCCCTCGGTCCTCCAGGATCCCATCACCATCAGCTATGTGTTTATCGATCCCCGGTGGATTATGGCATAGCGGAGAGCAGATAGCGTGTAACGATTGAGCCTAAATGGGTACACCATTACCGGTGACTACGAGGTGAAGATTTATTCCCTGACGGGTAGCGCATCAATTATTTCGCCATCAGAAAGCTGTCGTTGGCAAACCGCGGTACATTCCTGCGATTTGACGCGTTTCATCTAGCAAGAGGAGGGTTCGCATTTTTTGTTTTGTTTCATTCTGACAAATATTGATTTTGGCGCGAATAACTATTGACGCTTTGCTGGAATACGCTATCAACTGTACCCTGAATGTCAAATGCGTTGGTCATGATGAATTCGAATGTGACTTTCAAATGCCTGATTGCTGTTGAGCACTACCGTCTAGTGCTGGATTCCTGCCGTGGTTTTGTGCGAAACACCACCACTAAGAATCGATGATTGGGTACGAATTGTCCCAAATTTTACTGAATGAAAATTTATACAAGAGGATTAGATTGTTAAGAATTCTATTTATTGATCCTACATCAAAAGGCTCACCAAAAAGCTACAAGTGGTTAATATCTTTTAACTCCAAATATCTTTCAAGCGCCCGTATGTTAACTGCAATCCTTTCCTCAATAACGAATTGCGAGCATATTAGGAAGCTGTTTGACTGATACAATTACCAATGTTTTCAACGGGTGCTTTCAGCAAATCAAGCATATTTTACCATTTCCGGCATGCAAACGCGAGATAGTGATAAATTTTTCCAGACAAGCGTAGGTCTTCGGTAGCATCGGGCTCCATTAAGAAAGCCATTAATTTAAACTTTAAATTTATTGCGGAGCGTGGGGAGAATTTATGGCATATTAAAAGGACCATTAAGAATAGATCATGCAACGCGGAGCTAATGACTACGAAACATGAAACATCCATCGATTAGTTTTGCGAAAATACTTCAAGTTTCTCGATGGTTTAGTTCCTCCAAGATATTTATAACGTTAATTGAAAGAGCTCCATGTCACTTACGATCGTGCTCGCATATTACTCAAAGCGAAAGGTATCAGAATAATTTATCGAGGTTTCTTGACGAAAACTTTAATGATCTTTGCGGAAAACAGAAATGCCATGCTGCGTATAATATTTATTAGAATTAATGGGAATTGTTGGAAAGCATTTCACTGACAACAGCGTAGATCTTTTTCCGACAAGGTTAAGTCTTAGAACATTAAATACCAAATAGCATTTTGACGAGGTAATAGCACTGTAACGGCACATCAAAGTGTTGCTGGCAGGAGAATAAGATGTTCAGGTTAAAAATTAAGATGATTATTACTGTAACTCTCATCCTTTCGAAATTCTAGCGGTTGAAAAAAAAGTGAATTGAACAGGACAGTTTATGCCAAAGATATTATAACCGTTTGATCTTGTTGTTGTTTGTGAAAATGGAAAGGCTGTCAAACTGGAGTGATACAATATATTAACCATGTCCTTTTCATGTTCAGCTCATCACAACAGACCCCTGCCAGAATGTTGCTTCAAAGCTACCCGTTTGGTTAAAGATGAAACCTCCATCCCCAGGTACAAAGCTGTATTCATTAAACCACTTCAGGTAGCCCATTACACTGCGAGATCAAATTTGATCAGCTCTTGTCTCCGCAGCTCATTGTTGTATCGTTGACAACAGCAATCGCTTACCATGGCCAGCATGTAGCAGCTAACATATATTAGCACGATGTGGCCAGTGTCTTAGCCAGCATATCACCGGCAGCATTAACAACACCCGATCGATTGCCGGGGGGTGGCTGCACTGCGACCCAGGAAGTGTTTCTCGAACGGGAAACCGGGGAGAGAAAAAACAACATTCTGCTACAAAATTGCTTCGATCGGCTATGGAGACCCGTGCACAGTGTCAGACCGTGGGCTGCACCGTGCCATAAAGCATCATAAACGTGTGCTGAGTGGCACTTCTGGCCGTCTCGACGAGCAGTAGCAGCAGCCCCAGGAGCAACGTAAGTAAACATGCACGCTCAACCATGGGAACAATCGATGGCAAACGAGCTCTTAAAGGCTCATAAAGCTTGCTTACGAGAAGCGTCCCCTTGCCTACCGTCCCCACGCCTCCCGCAATGGCCACTACCGCCGAGAAGTAACGATGCATGAAAGTGCTCCCGACCCTTTCCTCGCTGCAGATCCGCTGACGGTTCCTGCCGATGTTCTTGAGAGAGGACGTCAGATCGTCGTCAGCGTTACCGCAGCCGCACGCAGGACCACCGTTGCCAATGTATGCACGAGGTGCCGTTCTCCGTGGGTATGTTGGGCAGGCTGGCTGGCTGGCTGGTCGGCCAGGCCGGCTCGACGCAGCACGACAAGCCGCTGGAGAAGCTTCATTTAAACCTTTGCCTTGTTACTGCTGCCATGCTGCTCCCCCAATGCGAGTGATCCTAAATGAAGGACCATCTCGGCTTCAAGGAGCGAGTTGCGAGCGTCGCCACCGTTGCGTCGCCTTCACGGCCATCGGCCACTGTCTGCTTCTTTGTCGTCGGCGATGCAGGTACTCGCTCTGGTAAACATGTATATTGAGCCCTTACGTGACCAACCACACTGCACTGCACTACACCATCCCCTGCGTCGTTCGTTGGTTGTGCTTTGAACGTCGTCGAGGCCACTAGCCAACGACGCCATTATTGTGCCTGTTGAGTGCCCCAGTGGTGGAGGATGTCAGCTTTGCCACTTTATTGAAGTCTACTGCCAGTGGCTGGCTGGCTGGCTGGCTGGCTGGCTGAGAGTAGTTTCATTAAACGATGGTTTTTGCCAGATTTTTGCATACCTTATGATAGCAAATAGGTCGACCTTGCCGAGGAGTATCCGTAGAGTGCTAAGGCGCGAGAGAGAGCGAGAGAAAAGAGAGAGAAGCAACAGCTTCTACTTCTTTTCTTTTTTGGTGTGACTTTCTGTGATGATCCGACACGAGCAGACTCGCGGTGATGTTGGTTTCACATGGAATGCGCTACAACATATGCGCTGGGCGTTGTAATGTTAGCGCGACTGCCGTCAGCCACCATACACTTGTTGCTTTGTCTTGTCGCCCATTTTGCATGAAAATTTATGCTCGCAAATACACGCTCGCTCGTTATGTTGTTTATCTGGCATGTAGTACTGGGAGCGGGATATTCAATTTGGAAAATGTGCTCATAATGTGCTTCTGCGCCTTGGTGTCTGACGTTTGCCAAAAGTTTTCTTCAACTTTACAAGCGTAACTTACACATAACATTACACTTTCAATCTCGTTAGCTAGAGCATAATTATAAAAGTTAGCAGCAGATAAGCTATCATTTTAGTCGGTCCCAGTAACGAGCTAGCTAACGATCATCAAACCTTGCCTTTGATGCTGTTCCCGTTTAGATTCACCGATAGATCGGGTTCCAGGTGACCGGAACTGGGTGGATGCGGCCTGCCTACGCCAAGGACATGCAATCGTCATTCGTTTTAATGTATTTCCGTGAGCCAGCCATTTCCATACATCTTCCGCTAAATGGCTGGCGTGTGTTCGCTGCAAGGCAGGTGTACGCTGCGTCCCGGCATCTTCCCTTGTGAGATTCGCCGAGAAAATCTCGACATCTCACACCTTGGCCCTTGGATGGGCCGCCCTTGGGCCCTCTCCCCATTCATAAACGGTCCAATCTTTTCGGGAGGCCATTCACCGGAATGATAGCGAAACGTGACTTTCGTTGGTGAAATAATTTCACATTTTCCCCCAGCATATCACCGTTATCCCCTGCTACCCTCAGGCTTTCCCTTAATATTTGCTCCATTCCTGGGCAAAAGGGTGCCACTAGCGGCAATGTTTTCTTTTTCTTTTAATGAAAACGCCCCCCTTTCCTCGGCCACGGTGGAGCTCCTTGCTTCATCACGTTGTGCGTCGCGACCGCGCACCACCTCGATAATTGGCAATTGCTGGGTGTTAGAAAGAGTGAGAAAAGGAGGGGAAAAGTTAAATGGAATAGCGAAAGTGTTCAGCAGGATTGTGCTTTCGGTTTTGTGGGGAGTGAAACCGATACCGAGATGTGGCTGCAGCACTTTGCAGAGTTGTATTGGTAACTGCAAGGTCTACCAGGAAAGCACTTTTTTCCGATACTTTCACCACGCCAGAAGCTTCGCAGGTATAGAAGCCTTATTCGTGCTGCTAGCGATGCCTTAAGAGTAACGAAATTTCACGAAATGCTATTTATGTCTCGCAATATCATTCCAATGCCGCATTCTAGCTGCATGAATTGTAAAAACCCAAACCGATTGCTGGAACTGAACTGGAACGAAGCAAGGCTTGTGACCACCGCTAAATGCCTGGATCAATTATTAAATGTTCCGCGTGGATTGTGTGGCTTCCGCGATATCCTTTGCTTCGGCCGGAAAATTCCACGGTGACGGTTGTGGCGGATGAATAATCCATCGGAAATCGGTTCGTACAAATACTGGCGTGCTTGGGTGCCTGCGTGTGTGTTTTCGACACGTTGATGCTCGTAACCGATGTATCATATTTCAAATCAAACAGGAAACTAACACTCCCTAGTGACCTCCGCTTTCACACTCGCCTTCCCTCGCCACCCCACATTCCATGCGTTATGCGACACCTTCTCGTGTCTCTCCCCGGTGGCGCGACGGAATGGTTCTGACACTGAAGTGTGAATGATGCATTCCGGCACCGTATGTTTGTGCGTGCGGTGGGAAATATGACGCAGTTAGTAGCGTCACCACCACCACCAGCCATCTTCCCACACGCACGCACACACCCTGTCAGCGAAGCCAAACCACTTGCCAGCGCGGTAAGCTGAGAGGGAAAAGCGATCAATCAAACTCAACATTTTCGGCCACCCCGCCCCCGTGAGGCGCTGATGTTTTGTGCTGTGTGGCGGCGTGTTGGGGCTGAGGCATCGCTTCACGCGCTTTTCGCGGAGGACATTTCGACATCCTACGCACCGTGATGATCGTAACTTGTGCGGCACTTTCGCGTCGCGATGAAGTGCTGAGCTTATCGAGTGTCAGTTCGGGGATTTTGTACTCTCCCGGGATCCAGGGGACGGGGAGGGTGTTGGTGGGACCGAGTATTAGGTACTTATTAACCCGACAGCAGTGACTAGGGCCGCTACTGCTGCTGCTGCTGCGGTTAAGTGACACTTCAAAGCAGACTACGTTACGTTACCCTTCCCCATGGAGGTTTGGAGGGGGGTGGTCAGCATACAATTACGCGCTGCATGTTGTTCGGTGCGGCAGCCACTTGCTTTGATCGCACAGGGACCCGGGATGGCCCGGGATGACGAGCGAAATTGCAAATCAATTCGCAACAAGGTGCTATGCGTATGTTGGGCGAGGGCGATACGGATATGCATTAAATGGATTATGCACATAATCTGCCTCGAGCGATCTAATATGTTGTAATGAGGCTAGCGGCAATGCTAAGTAGGCTATTGAGAGACTAGCGAAGCAACAATTGTGTAGGACGCGCCCCCGGGGGTGGGGGTCGGGGGGAAGACCTGATCGGATCAAACCATTTGAGCAATTTGATCCACCAACCAATCCATGGCTGCTTTGATGTCGTGTAGCTGATGGCATTGAATGGGGTTTGACTTTGTATGAACTCGAAAACGAGCAGTTCAACGATAATAGAACACTGGTTGTGTAGCAAATAGTAGCCATTTAAAGCAGGGGTCTGAACCTCATATTAGCATACGTGCCGCAGAAGAAGGTAACAGCCAGTAACCGGGAAGCAGTATAAAGTATCAATCAGTCCGCGGGCCATTTCACCACATAATTTGGAGGTGCATGGCTTTATTAAATTTTGTTTCCCTGTATGGCTGTATTAAAATAAGTTTTATTTCCCTCCAAAGCCCAACCGATGCCGGAGTTCGTGGCCAGAGAAGTAAAGAAGATTCCGGGAGTACGAAATGATGTAGCTACGTTGGAAAAACCCCCGATGATGGAGGCGCCAGGTAACCAGTAAAATTGCATACTTTCAGGGGTTTGTAATGGAAATATCGGTAAAAACCCATGACTACAGCTCTATCAAGAGTTTTTACTGAAATTTAAATCGCTAAATAACCCAGAAATCTCCAAGAAAACCAGAGCACCGTGAGTGTGTGTTAAAGCTCGTTCTCCACGAGAACCGCCGCGTGTTAATGTAATTTTCTTTTCATCAGCTGCATATGCTACTGCGCTGGGCTATCATATCGCCGTTCGCTGGCCTCATCAGCGTCCGTGGAATACAGCAACAACAACAAGAAAAAGGAAGGAAAAAGAAATGTTAAAGATGGTGTCGTTCGTGGGTATCGTTGGGAAAGCAACAAAACCGTCCAGTGTCGGTGCGGGTCAGATCATCATTAATCATGCTTTCATTCCAATCAATATCTACTCCATCAAGACGGGACGCCACGAACGCGCCCGGCAAACAGCGGATGTGTGGCCGGAACGCAGAAGCAGTACGTTCGCGCGGAAATGACGTTCTTATGGCGCGTTGCCCGTGGGCGTCTGTTCCGGTGGCTTCCTACATGTTTGCTATCGAGCGAGCTTACTTCCTGCAGCCTAGCCTGTTATCGCGCGCTATGCCTCTTTAACGACAGTCAAACGACAGCCATCGTCGCTGCGCCGCTCGTCGCTTCGCGGGTCCGGAAAAGTTAAATGCCAAGAGCCCTTTTGCTGTTTTGTCGATTTACCATAACCTGCGTCAACCGGGGTTACGGATTGAACGGAAAGTGTGTCTGAGCAGGGCTTCAAGGGGACGTTGGTTAATTTGGCCCGCAAGAAGCATTTTATTTATTTATTTTTTTCAAACAATCCAATCGATGGTATTTTGAAATTAAAAAAGTTATAAGCCGGCGATACATGAAGCGTAAACTCAAGCGTAAATATAAAATTAATTTACACTTGAACATGTTTACATGACCGGGTTGAGATGCGTAATCCGAATTACACTGACCTTTAATCGACTTTTGTGAGAAAAATAGGATCTTTTTTCCGAAGAAAAAGATTATAAGCGCTAGTAATGATCACCCACTATTAATGCAAACCACAAACAGGAAATGTAGTGGGGCAAATCGCTTGCAAACAGCGTTTACGCTAGGATTTATGCTCCGTGGACCTATAATCTATTTACACCGTGTAAACGGCAAATGTAAACTTTTTGGCATTACATTCTGAGTTTATACGAGAGTTTACGCTTCGTGTATTCCGGCCTATAGGTTTTATGATTTTGCTCAAGAAAGGTTGTATGATTCAAAAGAAATTATAAATAAGTTTATCGTCGATAGAAATAGAAATAGAAATTAATGCATCATTAAATTTCAAATCATCTTAGAAAGTGACCACAAGTTATGCAAAACTGTAGTAAAGTCGAGATATCTTTTAAAAAGTTTCCAGATGAAGCGTTCGAAATTTCAGAAAGATTGTACCAGTTTTTTCTCTCTTTAGCCATCATTCTTGTAAGATAAATTAAAATTCATTGAAATTTTATTGAAAAGATCGGAATGTTTGAAAACTAATTGAAGTGCAACGGAACCTAGTAATAAGTAACCTTCCTGGAATCGTTTCTCATTAGCAATAATCGTCGTGTGCAAATGTTGCTTAGCTCGCCCGAATCTCCATTATAACCCTGTCAAGTGACGAAAACATGACCTCGCGGTTATCAAAGTTATGTGGTTATTCTAACTTCTCACCACACCACTGACCGTCGGACTGGGAAAATGCAATTCAGGAATTCGTCCTTCTGTCACACGCAGTCGCTGAATACATTCCTCGCCGACGGCCGACGGCACGGTTTCGTTCCTTTTGGTGTGGTTAACAACCAAAACAATCTCGTTTTCCGCTAAAAAAAACCGTCTTCTGCTAGTTAAAAAAAAGTGAAAACTGAACACAATTCTCGCGTTTGGTGCTTTCAAATACCCGCTAGTACAACAGTATCGCTTGGAAGTGTGCGGACGAGACGGAATGGACGGCGTTTTACCACACCGAAAAGGGGGGTTTGGGCGATGCAAATTGCAAAAAAAGCTCATCCAACGTTGCACTTCCGCCCTGTCCGTTAGGAACGGACCGCGCTGGGAGTTTTTCAAAAGGCAATTTGTAATTCTTTTTAGCACAGTACTTACCATCCGCTCATCCGTCCGTTCTGCCGGTCTGGTGGCTTATGTAACTATGCCGGTCTGGTGGCCAGTGCAGCCACGCGGGCCGAAGGAATAATGGTGCATGTAATATTTTAAATTATTATCTGGCTCACACCGGTGTGCCTGAAATATGATTCCCTGTTGGACAGTTTCAATTCATCCGCTACTAGCTGTGATAGTAGATGTAGTAATAGTAGTAGTAACGGGAATTGCCTTTACCTGTGCGCTGGGACAGAGTTACTAATGGTGCGATGCGAATGGGCCGCTGCACCAGGTGACGCTCCGCTGGCTGGCCGAGCAAAACCGGATCCTTCGAAGTTCCGGTTGGACTAGCACGAAGCATCCGATAACAAAACACCTCCTACACGTACACACATACACACAGAGGTACCTGGTTCCCCAAGGATATCACCTGCTATAGACTGGTATGGCCACTGGTTGGCCCGGAATCTCGGGACGATGCCGGAACAAATCACACCGAGAGCTGAGGTGAGAAGTGGAACAGACCGGTTGGGTGGAACCGGGAGTGGGATTTTGCTTCGAGCCAAGACTTCGACAAAAAGGCCCCCCGCCTTACGGATGGGATGTTAATCACTCGGGGGCAAAAACAACAACGCTTCCAACGGCGCCATGTCCACCCGGGGTGGATCTTATCGAAGATACGGCAAGATTCCACGGAGCAACTGGCGAGGCCACACGGACCACAGTTCCGGTGTGGCGTGTGTAAGCAGGTGCCGAGACTCCAGCCAGAGGTTGATCCATAGGGAATGGAGCGATTTGAGGCCAACCAGCTAGCCAGCCAACCCCCTTCCATTCACGGGCTCAGATGAATAGTTTAGCTCGGATTATGATGACGAGAAATGGGGCTTCGAGCGAGCAGCCGGGCGGAATCGCTGGTTGCCGGCGCTTCGGTCCGCTCTGCTGGTCTTCCAGGAATTGAAATAAATTTACCCGATTGCGCAAATGTTAATGGTTAGTATGAGTGGCGCCGAGTTTCCCGGTGGAGGTCGCAGGGCGCACCGCTGGTGCTTGTAATTGGTCATAGAACATAATTGAAATTTGTCACTCTTTTTATCGAATTGGAATGCTCGCTTTGCTCGTTTCGTTCATTTTAAGCTTCTGCAGCGGCATTTTCGGGGTGAAATTCTGCATGAAAGCCGGGGTGTTTAAGCATTAATTGTCAGAGAAGTTGCTCCTAGAAATGATTGCTCTTTCTACTTCTATTTTCATGCAAATCAATATGATTTTAGAACATACAACTTTAACGAGGAAGCTGAATAATTCTTCTTATATGAATCGTTATCTTAAATTGTATTTCTCGGCAAAGAAATATTCCAAAAAAATTTCTTCGAAAAAAAATGCAAATCGCCTGCTTCCGATAAAAGGGGTATTGCCATATCCACCAGAATGATTAAGAACCCTTTCCTGATAAAGCACAAGCCACAAGGAAGAACAGAGTGTGAGTGCGAGAGAGGAAAGCGACTTTTGACAAATTGCCAACGCGATGGAACGCTTCGTCATTGTTTTGCTGCCTTCTCCCCGCCGCCTCCCGGGGGTCCGAACGCCGAACAGAAATCGGTTGCGATGTACCGGCATCCCCGTGGGCCTGTGATTCCGACCAGCGAGCAAATCCACCGGCAAGCAGTCTTCGGAATAATGAGTGGCAGAAATGTAGAAAAATGACACTTCAATTTCCCAGCCGAGGCCGCCGAGTTGTGTTGCGCGCAAAATGGTTGGTGCGGCCGGTTTCTTACAAGAATTCTCGAAAGCTCGAGCACCGCAGGCGAAGGCCTCGCGATGTCGCAATGTCGCAAAATGTCTTGCACTGTCGACCGGGACGGAGGCAGAAGTGAGATCCAAAGAACGAAAACAGAAAAAAAGAAGGAGGAAAAGAGAAAAGGAGGAAAAACCACTGTCACTGGCCGTGGCATTGACGGGAAGAAAAATTATAAATACTCACCCTCACCCGCGCCCCTCCTCTTGACGGTGTCACTTCCTCCTTCTTGGCACTTTTGCGTGCGACGGTGCGGTGCAGCAGTGGGTTCCCGGGGAGTTTCCCGGTTTTGCGACGAGCTTTTGCGGATTTTTACTTTTACTTTTGGGACGGATGAATAATGTATGTGGGTCAGGAACGTGACAGGAATGCCCTTTTTTTGCTGTTTTTGCTGTTGTTGGTTTCTTTCCAGTTCTGTCCAGGGCATCATCACCAGCAACTGCAGATGGGCACTTCGCTTCATGAAACCCTCCAGGAGCGAACGATGTTCTTGGTTTGATTTCGCGTCGTACTGCTTGGCCTTTTCCTTGGGGTAGTCAACACACATACACCCATGTGTGCCATGTGTGCCATGGTGTGGGAGGGAGAGGGTGAGCTGAGGCGATATTTATATTTCGGGGATTATTGTTGTTCCCGGTGGGGTGATGGTACGTACGGTGGTTTTGCACTAGATTACTGTGCTCTGGAGGTGGAAAAGGTGGGATTTACTGTGTGAAGGCTTTTGCTGAGGCTGCTGCTGAGAACCTTAACCACACGACGCCGAAGGCCAAGGCAAGCGGATGCTGTCCGATTTCGGGAACCATGAAATTGGTTAGAGTGTACTTATTACACTCCGGTGGTCCGGCTTTGATTGTGACCTAGCACGTCCCGGTAGAGCATAGCGGGAGATATATGATGCATCTTTATTGGATGGGATGAGTTCCGCGTTATCAAAGGCCCATCATCAATCGGGGTACTTGGTGAGAACTCAATGGAAGCCAAGGGAAACATGCTGGCGGAGTGTCATCTTTTTATCGCAAATCATCGGCAGGCGGCATTGCTTGTTGATTGATATTTATTGTGCAGCTTACATATTATTGCGCAAACAGTAAGCAGATAAGCGGATTCAATAAGTCCGAAAGGTATACAACAACTCTTCAGTGGACTGCTGGAGTATGTTTGCTGGAGTGTTGTCCGGCATAAAAAGATCGAATCGCTGTGGGAGTGAGAAATTGGCGTAGTATTTAACATTCTAGGACAGTGGCCGATAGCAAATTACCGATTCGAACAATTGTTCTTCAAAACTAAAATTCACAGATGCTATCAGATCCCCTGCTATCTCACAGGTAATATCAGCCATTACAAACACTCCACCCGCTGGTTGCTGCACCATGCAAAAGGATAATATCTGAGAAATGAATTGAGACTATCGCCCGCCATTTACCTCGAAATAGGTGAACTGAACTTTCCTCGCCCCCCGAAAAGCAATATTGTGTTTTTTTCCGAACGCATTCCAGTGAACGAATCTCTCGGGAGTCTATTAAAAAAACACCGAGTAGACCGTGGGCTGCAAATAGTATGGGTGACTGAATCAAATAACCTCCAGAAACTCATGGCATTGCCTTGCCCGAAGCATAAACTGTGATGGCGATGCTCTACCGTAACCGATCGGGCACCGGCATCGAAACAAAGGTCTGGGGGAATAGCAAAGGAAACTCCTCTCACTCCCCAACTCCTTCCCAAAAGATGGTAAGGAGGCTACGGTGGACCGCAACCATTACCTCGCCGTATCGTCGCTTGTCACTGCACCAACGGAATCGTCGTCTTTTTTTTTTGCTCGGTTTTTTTTCTCGGTCGAAAACAGATTTAAAAACTCGCTCGCGCAAGTACCGTAACCGATGAAGCTTGGTTCGAATCTCCACCGAGGATCGAGCCATTCCTATAAAGTACCATGATTATGGTGGCTCTAAACTGCAAGAACAAAGGATACTTTTGGGGCGAGTACGGCATCCGCCAGCGGCTGAGGGAGCCCCCCTCAAACAGAGAAAGAAATGACCCACGGAACGGCGATCGATTTTTTTGTAATGATCTGTTGACTTGACTTTGTTGTCGAACGTCGATCGATAGCGAACGTTGCGTTTCAAGGGTTTCTAATACGTTCACCGGCACTTTAGACACCCGCGAAAGGCTCGGCTCCGGGAAAGTGGCACACATTCTCCACTAAATCTTCATCATAGATAGTAATGCGAGCGCACATTTGCAATACGATTGGCGGATGAATAAGTCATAAATCAATTTACAACCACGCGTCTCGGCCGCCACGTTCTTTCCGTAGCTTTATGCCGAACCCATGGTAGTGTGGTCCATGCGAGTAGCCTGTCGTCTGTCGTCAGTCCTCCCGGTGTCCTTCCGGAGTCTGGAGCGCAATGGAGCGTATCCCGGCCAAGAAAATGTCCGCCTCGCTCGTCCGTCCGTCGCAGCGTAAGTTGATTAATTAACCTACATTCGGAACCGGGGGCGTCGTCCGGGATTTGGTTGCCGAGAACGTGCTCACAGCGCACACAAGCAATCGATCCTTGTCGTCGTAGCTGAATTTGCTGAAATCGATACACTGCATCTCGCGTCCTTACGCAGTCTGTGGCTTGATGTTTTGAAAAATGATAAAAAAGGCATTAGGTAAAGTGCAATGGAGGAACAATCGGGTAACTAAAATCTTGTTTAAAGTATTCAAGCTGTCCCGCTGTCACCAGTTCACTTACAGAACGCCTTGGTTGGAAGATACTTGTCATGCTACACCGTAAAACCTGCGTTCCATCGCGTGGGAGTTATTTTGAAAAGTATCACTTACTAGCACTCTTGGACGTCGTAGCTACCGAGTACACGGACGCACCAAACCTATTATGCCTCAGGAATTGTGGCAAACCCACACACAGAGAGACCATTTTCTGCATTGTAGCAAAATCCGTCGTCAGTAAGTCTGATGCACAATGTCATATGTTCCATTATCTCTCGGGATGGTCGGGAACGAGATAGTTTCGTGGAAGTAGCAACCATTCTAGTGGTGCTTCTGCTCCTCCTGCTGTTGTCATTGGTTGAGCATCCTTTTTTGCGGTCCGTAAGATGCGTATCGAATTTCATGAGCAGCAAAACCCAAACCAAAACCAAAAACCCATCATCAATATGCAGTAAATAACTGGAAGGACGGCCATTTTAGTCCGGGTTCGTTGAACAGCAAGCTAGCGCTAGAGCGGGGACCGGGACCTGGGAATCAACAAGTGGTCTGGGAGCTGCGCTGCCCGAGGTTTGGGGCGCCAACAGGGACGTCCGTTTAAATGTTTCGCTTCGGAGTAGCGTAAGGAACGTTCGTGAACGATGTTGCAAAGGAGTAGATGTTGTCGTGATGGTTCTTAGTAAATTTGTTGCTACGGAAAGTGAATATAACTAGTGATGCTTCGTCTACTCGCCTGTCCGATGTCAAGATGTTTACTAGAATCTCGCCCGAGAGAGAGTATATTTGAAAGCATATTTCTGTAGTTTCCATGGACATAAAATAATCAATGACGATGTTTTCGTTCCTTCGTTCGAACCTTGCTCCACAGTGCATGGAACACCATTCCTGTAGACCTCTCTCTCGCCAAGATCTACACCCGAACCGAAACCTGCCTGGTGAGCCCCTGCTACACTCGATGCTTTTAACGTCTCGCTCATAAACAAGCAGAAAGTATGGCTTCTTTTGCGGTAAAGCTGATGATCATGATGAGCGAAAGACATGCAGCGAAAATGCTGTTGCATTAGCATACAGATGTGTTTATTTTCACTTCTGCTCGCACTTGCTCTCTCTCTCTCTCTCTGCTTCCAGAGACGTCGAGCTTCGCTGCTTGCTGCCACATAAAATGCGTTCTGCTTCACTCCGGTACGATAGCCTGAGGTAGGGCAACTTTGTGCAACGCCGTCAGCCATAACGGTCTCCATAATAGAGCGAGAGTGAGAGAAAGAGCGACCAGCAGGGGTAGCAGTTTGCAGCTTATCCCACAATATCCACCACCGGTGAGTTGGAGCCGCCTGTACCCGGTGCTGGTCCTAGGTTTTAAGATGCCAGCTCAAAATCATAAACAACCTGCTCCCGGGACGCCAGGCGCAACGGAGCGAACATTCCGAACAGATTCTAGCTAATGTGTGTTTGTATCTGTGTGCCGTCGTCGTCGTCGTCGATGTCGTCATCCATTCCGGCAAACACCCTCCTGTGCAACCATGCTGTTTAATTCCTATCCATCCATTGCAACGGCACCGGCACAAAGATGATCATTATGAGGCGACGACCGTAGACCCGGACCCGTACGGTCGTAGACCGGAACGAGGCACCGAGCAGCAGCAGCACCAACAGGCACCGAAGAGCCGATTGATATTCGAGTCGATGCCATGTCGTCAATTGGTAAATATGCCAACGTTAATACCACCCAAGCTCAGGACCTTCGTCAGCCTTTCGGTACCGGTTCGCTCCGGTTGTTTGCAGAATTGGCAGCACAGCACAGAGATCACCACCAACAGCTGGGGGTGCGAGTGCGAGAGCCAGGAGCATGATACAGATTATTGGGAATTAGTCCGTGACTGGAAATTTGAGCCAAAAATTTACCACCAAACGAGACGAAGAAATGGGACCTCCTCCGGGGGGGCGTGGAAAGGGGGCTCGGTGTCTCCGAGCAGCAGATGAATGTCATCTTAGCAGCACCAGCAGCAGCATCAGAGGAGTCACTGCTCCGGAACGATCTGTCTCGCTCCCCGGGGCCGATTCATGGCGGTATAAATTACAAACAGACACTTGAGATAAGGCTTAATAATCAATTTGCATCTATAATGTGCAGCCACACACATACTGGGACGCCTGCGTGAGGGTGCGTGCTGGTGTGTTTGAGGTGACGGAAGCCCCATTGACACGCGACACATGGTATGGCGCTCAGAACCATTTCATGCTTCGTGGACGATTTCATGTGCTCGTGCCTCGAGGGGGCAGGGAGAGGCGAATGGCATGTAAATAACTGGCAACATGTTTGGCTGGGCTTTGAATACATCAGCACTTGCCGCTAGGATGCTCGCCATTCCTCGGAAAACCCGTCTTTGGGACCAACACCATTCCGCCAGAGCAGACCAGAAGTGTTGCGATTGCGAACGTTAGCAGATGGATTTCCCAGCATTCGGGCCCTGTCCGGAATCGAGGCCAATGGATTTGTGTTGACGTAAACACAGCATCCAACACGCACACGTACGCCTCTAATGATGAGCCAGGATCCAGGATGCTGCGGCGCTATCTAGCACGTGGTGGACATTTTGTTTTTCTTCTTCTTTCGCTTCCTGTCGATCGCATCAACCGATCAACGGCACTAAGGGCACACATTAGGGAAGGGTTTGTGGGTGCTGTCAAGGGGGTGAGGGGTTTGTTTGCAATATGTTGACATCTATGTGGTAGACCGTGCGTTGCGTGCGCCCCCGGCCCCACACCACGGATCGTCGATGAATGTCAATAAATTTAAATGAATGATTCATGATATATCCGATTCCGGACGACAATGCGCTCGACGGTGCGATGGCCCCCTCTTGTTGACGGTGTTTGAGTAAATATTAGCTAAAGATTTCAATTAGGCGGCGGCGATCCGGCGATGGGTCTTCCGTGGCTGCCGATGGAAGCCATTTTGGTTATAGTAATTGCACGTCCGACACGTCAGGACGGAAATGCTAAGCGGGGTCTGTGGAGGTTGGTGGGAGATGAATAGCATTAACATATGCTTTCTGCAAGCCAGGCACAATGCTTAATGTTTGACGGTAGAATAAATGGCGAGAATTTACCTTCTAGAGAAGCTGTAGAGCGTCTTAAGAGTGAACACATGTGGGATCAAACTTTTGTAAGTCGGTATTATCACGTGGCTTAAACCAACAAAATAGTTATTGAATACCTAAGCAGTGCATGAATACAAATCAATTCATTTATTCCGTTTCAATACAGGCATTGCTTCACTCAATCGACCTTTCCAATCGTAATGGAGTGGCTATTCAAGTTATTCAAACAAATAATGCGATCTGAACACTTCTAGTAAAACACATTGTTCCGAGTGCAATTATTCAGATGAAAGCATGCATACTTGGTTTTTGTATGCTAGCTTAAGGCCCTAATCGTGACTCTCTATTGCCCATACGTTGGTGCTGCAGGTTGTGGCAAAAGCTAGCTCCTGTACTCTTTAATTTCAATTGGAGATTGTTGGATATCTGGCCTTCAAGTAGCCTCACACAAGAGGAACGTACATGTATCGATAATTAGAGATGCTCACTTTCATTTCTATATCATGATCCAATCATTGAGGATAATTGAAGATGTGATAAATTACACTAAATGTAATCAATTGTTGATTGAGATCAATTAATAAAAGGCTTACATACTTTACGGAGCATTGTCCTCAAGGTGCTATCAGCATACTCACCGATTTATCGAACAAAGTAAGGAACAAAGCATCGATAGGTAGACAAGAACGTGTTGCTTTTACCATACACAGCACCCTTGCCAATAGCATGAAAAACAAACAATGTCAAAGCGAGCATTGGAAACCCCTAAAGAACGCATTTAAAAGAGGAAACATTTGGAAAAAACTTTTTCAAAAAGAAACGAAACCTTCTTCTTCCCTTCCCTCTCCACATCCTGTCGATAATCCTTCCACTGACCAGCTAGACACAAATTAACGGAAACCACACCACAACGAATACGGTGTGTTGGGTGGAAGTGTGCCAGCGCATTTGGCATTCGGCATCGCAGCTGATAATTCGTATCGTGTTCCTTCCGCTTCGTTAACCGCTTCGTTGGCCACTCTACGTTCGTTTGCCTTTCATGCTGGACAGGATTTAGGTCAACGTTCGATTTCCCACTGAAATGTTGTCAGCACCCTGTTCCTGCTGGATAAACCCCCGTTGGCACACAGTGATTGTGTCAAAGCCCGTGATACAATTGGGCACGCTAGGCGTGAGTAGGAAAGGCCACACAGCAAGCAAACCACAACGTCAGCTTGCAATTCACACACGTGCGAGCAATCCGGAATTCGGTGGAAAATGGATTGCGATAGTTTTTTTCGGTTTTTGGCATTTTTTTACGTCGCCCTTTTCGTCTTGTTTGGAAGTCAGAAAATGAAAATCCCGGAAACCAACAGACCGCAGCTAATTTCCTATTGTTTGCGGATATGAAATGAACTTTATGGTGGTAGATGCTTTCCTCTCGTGAAAGTAAACATTTTTTAACACTCTTTCTGTCAGTTTACGCTTGCTGGGTTGCGGTGTTATTATCCTGTTCCTATCGTACCCTATAAATACATTGTACTTGTTGCCGGTTTCAATTAGTATTTCCTACCCACAAAAAAGAGGGAAACACCCAATGATGATACTACATAAATATCAGCACAACGGCCACTACACTCATGATGAGCAGCGTGTGTGCTGCTCGAGAGCGAAACACAAAATCATCCAACAACATGAGGTCGAAAGGAAACATTGGCAATGAGTTCTGTAAGCATAGTGATTACCCATGGGAAATCGATACGAATGTAAGGCACACCCACAGGCACACAGACTCATAAAGCCAATGTTTACTGGAGCATCTGAACGATGCGCTTACGTTCGCATGAGCCGCCTCGCTGTGTGCTTTAACATTCCAGCCCTGGGAGCCTCTCCGGAGTCAATGCAAGCGACCCAGACCGAGAGACCGATGCGAGAATAGAGCAGAGAAGAAAGAAATGACTCGGTCTTTAATATCCCATGGAGACGTAAATCAACCTAGTCATGGAATGTTCCGTGCGGAGTAATCAATCAATTGCGTTCGCTTGCGTTTCATTAACGAGAGACTCTTCTGGGCCAGAGTGCCCCATGGCTCTGCGACTCCATCTCTGCAGCTCGGCGAAGGTCACAAAACGAGCGCGCCTAACGTTCACAGCACAACAATGCCCCACGAGCCAAGATACGGTGCGTTGGGTAGCATCCGCGTCTCTCATCCTTCCGGCCAGCCTCAAGGATATCCTGCCCTTTTTTTCTCCGGCACCCGGGCACCAGGGCCTCCGGTTCTCGTGGCTCCGGATCGCTATTCAAACGCACGTTACGCCAGTGACGGCACCCGAGAGCGCGTACACAAGTGCGAGCCATAAAAGAGCGAAATTGGAATTGCAAATACCACAACTATTATACCCCGGACTTTGGTGCTTCGGTCCCAAGGGTTCCACTCATTCTCCACTCACCTCGAAGGCCAACACGCGTAAGGCACACAACAAAAAAGGCTCATCGAACGAGGCTGAGCGCTGGAGCTTCTGCTGCTGCTGCTGCTTCGCTGATGAGCAGCACAAGTGGCGCATGAGAGCGTCTTCGTCGAGTACCGGAAAGGCGAAATAACTACAAAATAAGTGCCACCACCACCGCCGGTGGTTTTCGACTTCGACTTGGCGTCGCGCTTCATCGTGCCGCTCGATTCATCGGCGTGCTCGATGGAAAGTAGTGCCATTTTGCCTGCGCTACGAGTGTGTGCCGACGACAGAATGATAGTTTCCGCTCGGATAGTTTCGCTTTTACGATTATGATTTCAGATCGCAGAGGAAGACGAGTCCGTGCGGTGCTGTGTTAGGCCCCGTTAGCACCAAGTGAGGTTGGCGCTTGGTGTGAAACATATTTTTTATGAGCGATGATTTGTCGATAAAACAAGTAGTTCTTGATGGTCACGCCATTCGTGTGGCGAAATTGTGACAGAATTTGTGACACATTTTATGAGGAGTCAATTCATGTTAATCTTTCGTCTCGCGACACTCTTACTGTGCGAAGCCATGCAAATTGATTAGTTGCGAGGTCGGCAGAGTGCAGGCATTATTGTCGTGTTCGCTAGCCATAGTATTATGGTTTCGTGAAGATGAATGGTCGTTTTTTGCTATTAAAATGCATGGAGCTGACGCGGATTTGTTTTGCGTTTCTGAGAATTGGTATTGTTGTGAAATTTTGAGAACTCGTTTTTATTATTCTGTTCGATGCCAAAAAATGGGTCATTATTAAGAATGCTATCGACAAATCTATCTCATTTGTTTCCATATTTATTTCGTAAATTTCATAAGAAATTATGCAATCGAATTTTGTCATTCTGTAAATAGATTTTGTGTAAAAAGCAGGACACACAGCATCACCGTAGAAACCTGAGTGGAAAATGCAGTTTTTGTGGCCACTGCTGGACCCTTTAGATATTTAGATAATCTAACAAGTTGCTTCAATCACACATTACCATTCCCATCATTCCTCTGCAACTCCTAGTGCATCCATCACCGAAACGAGCATCCCTTTAATACCATCGATTACGGTAATTGAGTATTTAAAGGTCTTCACCCCACTTTTCGGGCGCTATCTCCTTCGGAACGCCCGGTTGAACGAAATCGTTCTAGTAGCTAAGGAGCACCACGGAGATAATGTTCGCGCGGAGCCCAGGCCAGATTGCATCAACACATTTCGCCAGCAAAGATCCGCAACCCCCTCCCAGCGTTGGCCCAGAAGCGTGACACACCTTATCTACCGGGCCATTAGACGAACGACCTAATCTGGCGTGGCGTTGAGCAGCCAGCAGCCAACAGCAAGGGCAGCATTCAACCCAAAAAAAACGACTGTCTGCCCGGCGAATTGTTCCGACGCTGTGTAAACACAATCTTGCACCTTCGTCAACATCGTTCCATAAAGACAACATTATCTAGCCCCCGTGGACTGACTCTCGGGTGTCTTTTTTTTTTTGTTTTCTGACACCCCTTGACTCTCTCACCCATCTTTCTCTCGGTTGGTTTGCTGGTCATTGCGTTTGTGGTCCGGAAGCGGAGCGGCCACTGGTTCCGGGTGGCACTCACCATTCTGTCGTTCAACATGACGGTAGCGTCGCCGTCGTCGTCCGCTGCATCATCATCATCATCATCATCATGGATGGTGGCTGTGAAGCGGTACCGGAACGAGTACCTGGCATCAGTGGCCGGTAGGTCTAAACCAATCAACGCACACTCCCGTATCGCCCGATCGATTGTCTCGCTTTCCCCCCCCCCTGGACAGCCACCCTGTGCATCTTTATGGTCGTCTGCACCAACGCTTGGACATCGCCGGCCCTCCCGAAACTACTCATCGAACCGAATCCACCGATCTCGATTACGGCCGACGATGGTTCCTGGATTATGGCGATCCAGGCGCTCGGTGGCATTCCGGGCATGCTGCTCGGTGGCCTCACCGTCGATCGGTACGGACGCAAGTGGCCATTCGTCTGCAGTGCCGGCCCGGTGATTGCCGGTTGGGTGTTGATGGCATTGGCTCGATCGGCCGCCTTGCTCTACGTCGCCCGCTTCCTGTTTGGTGTGTCGTACGGTGTCGCTTACGCCATTGCGCCGATCTACCTGGGTGAGATATCGTCTGCTGAGATCCGGGGTACGGTCGGTTCTTTCATCACGGCCATGGCCAAGCTGGCCTTCATGTTCGAGTACAGCGTCGGACCGTACGTTAGTTTTGAAACCCTCGCCTGGATATCGCTCACCGGAGTGGCCCTCTTCTTGGCCACCTTTCTCTGGATGCCGGAATCGCCGCACTTTCTGCTCGTCCAGGGACGTCACGCCGAGGCACGAGCCTGTCTTCGGTGGCTTCGACGAACGTCGGATGTGGAGGATGAGCTGGTCGCCATCGTAAAATCCATCGACCGGACGGCCGCAGATGGCCGTGGTTCGGTAAGGGACCTTTTCGTACCGGCCTACCGGCACCATCTGGCGCTGGTGTTGATTCTGGCGTTCGGAATGCAGCTCACCGGCGCCCAGGCCATTCTCGGGTACGCGCAGACCATTTTCGGGAAGATTTCGACCGATCTAACGCCACCAGAAATGTCCATCGTGCTTGGTGCGGTCCAGCTGGTGACCGTGCTCTTTCCCATACTGCTCGTTGACCGTCTTGGCCGTCGACCGATCATGCTGTGGTCAACCGGTGGCAGTGCGGTCGGGTTGCTGCTCGGTTCCGTCTACTTCACGCTCGACGTTATCGATGGCGTTGAGGTTGGTCCGTACGGATGGGTTTCCTTCGTGGGGCTCTTGGTGTTTGTTGTGATGTATGCGTTCGGGTTGGCCACCGTTCCGTTTGCGATACTGAGTGAAATTTTCCCGCGTAATATTCGAGCCAGTGCGAACGCCCTGTACGGTGTGCTGAGTGCGATCCTCATCTTCGGCGTCGTGAAGCTGTTTCAAGTGGCCGCCGACGGTGTCGGGGTGTATCTGCCGTTCTGGGTGTTCACCGGTTTTACGGCGATAGTGTTTGTGCTCGTCTATCTCTATCTGCCCGAGACGAAGGGGAAGAGTTTGGACGAGGTGCATGCGCTTATCGCTGGACGCTCGATGGGTGGGAAGCGGGTGGTCTGACGGGAATCCCGCGATAACGCGATATCGACAATGACAATTGGGCTTAAGTGCCATATCGCAGAGCGTTAGAGTGGCAGAAAAAGAGGGGCAATGATTCGATTGTTTTAGGCAACTTTTGATATTTTTAGTCATAAAAAAGTGTAAATTAAAAAAAACATAAAATTAAAAGATGGTGTGGAATCACATTCCAAAGCTAGCCAATACTCCAAATTATACAAAACGGTGGAAAGAAGGAAATCAAGAAATTTGAGCTTTCTGCTCTACCTAATCTCGGTCTAATTTCCGTGCACAATTGATTTTATGGCGAGCATGGGAGTCATAAAAATTGTAAGGCATGAAATGTTGATATCCCCTACAAAAGAACAGTTTTCCGCTAATGAAAGTAACTTTTCTGTACTTTTCTAAAGACACTGCAGTATATTACAGACGACAATATGTCGATTTAATGTTAGTCATTTATCAGAATTCTTGTCAAAATTCATTTTCGCGAACTGTGACGTCTGTTCTGAAATGATTTGAAACATTTTATCTGAATTATCGATACAAATGATTGAATTGTTTACGTAAGTCATGAAGGTAAGAGATAGAAAATAATGTAATACTCTTCTATATTTCCACATTGCTTTCATTCGAAAGGCATATTTTTTGTTTCTTAATCCGCTGACAGACAATCAATATGCACTTGACCTCAAACTTGACCTTATCACTACAAGAATGATCTTATTAAAAAAAATCATATTTCGAGATTCCCCCGCTTTTTGGGTAAACAACGCATACATGCAAACATTACCGAACCCATGGGCCAAACATAACAATAATACTTTCCAGCGTCGTGGCTTAACAATAGCGAGGAAATTGTAAATATGGGGATCATCGGGCAGGAGCTCCAGCTTCCCCGAACCGTTACAGGTTCCAGTAGCACACGTGGCACGGGACAAAATCAACAGAAAGGCGCTCGCTCGCTTGCTCGCTAGCCGGTCGCTTTGCCCCGTGCCGTGCTATGAATTAATAAGCGGATCAGATGGAAAACAAGTGATAAGGCGCGGTTTCGGCCGCACAATCGACGAACAGGTAGTCCCGCATCAACCGAATTGGAAAATGGCCCGTAAATGTACCCGATAACTGTACTCAGATAAGACGTTTTCGACAAATTATTCCGCTTATCAATCGGACCAAAGGTGTGCAGGCCCAGACCCGGGGGGTCAAACCGGACCCGATGCCACGTGGCTTGTGGGTTAGAAAAACATTCTGCCTAACGAGGCGCAATAACGAAAATCATTGCTTTCGGGAGTTCTGGTACGGTGGGTATGGGCTATGGGTAGTAAATGTTTGATGCAGGTTGTAAATGGAAAGTAATCTCATACTTTTACCAAAATCTCATTACCGTGACCGTTAATCTTTGACCTTTTATTGAGGGAGCTGTTATAGATTGCCAAATTCCTTAGGGCGCTTCCGAAACGAATTCAGCAATCTGTTACAATTTATGGTTCTTACGGGCCTACAAAAACACACTTTTGTGGATTCTTTCTAACGAAACGATATTTTGAACGATATAAATTGAATCTCCTGTTAAGAAGCTAACGCAGCAATTTATGTTTTTTAATCATTAATTTTTTTTATCCAAATATTAAATCTCCAAAACGTTAGACTAAAAGCACAAGCGCAACATGGCGGTATCACTCATCCAGCCATTCAATTCATTATACGTGCACTGTTGAAACGCAACTTTAGCTGTTTAGCAAGCAGCATTACTTTAAATTCAAATCTCGTCCCATATAAGTGCGAAAAGATGAATATGTGGCAATCAGTCCAACCGGCAGTGTAAGTAACTTATCATCGTCCTCCAATCCACCGGTGAACCGGATGTCATGGTAACGGTCTTTGGGTTAGCATCGGCATGAGACCGACCACCTTTACCGACGAGCGACGTGATAAAAGGCTCTACGTTCTACCTGCCCGAGGGCTAGAGTGCCGTACAAACAATGCGGAAGCGGTCTGCGAAGCGTCCCAAAGATAAATCGGGCTCATAAATAAATGTTTCGCGCGAGTGCGTGCCTAGTCTGGAATGTAGTGATAAATGTCAATGGCGGGTAATCTGATGGTACGGGAAATGAAAAGTTAATTCTCGCCAAAAAAGGCAGCCGTTGCTAAGGGATGAGAACCATTCGCATCACCATCACGCGCTCTCCAGCGCTCCACTCCAAGGTGACGGTTAGGTGAGGCACCGGTTCCGGTGCTAAGCACCGCTAAGTCCATCAAACTTTCGACAAAATCCTTTCGCCGAGCTTTCACTGAAACAACAACCATCATCAGCATTACACCGGAAACGGTGACCTCGAGGCAGGTGCCAGTCGAGGCAGGTGGATGAGTCCAAACTAAATCGACCAGAGTACCGGACCGGTCCGTGGACCAACCCTCGGGGATGTGGAGTGCGTCGCGGTATTTATTGCGAGAGTTTTGCCCGCCACCATCATCAACCGATAGCCAATGAATTTTGGCCAGCCGCACGGACGATGTAACTTTTGTTATTAATTTTCGTCACTCGTCAGCATCAGACCGGGGGACCAATCAAGCTGCTGGTTGGCTCCGCGTATTACCCGCCGACAACCTGAATGGAACCGCTGCCATCGTTGCTACTTTTTGACGTTGGTTTCGGGGTCACAATGGGGGGGGGGGGGGACGGTACGGGTCAGGGTATAGCGTGAAAGGAGCAATCCACCAACATCTCAACTACTTAAGCCACGATAAAGTGGGAGGAGAGGAGTTTCAACTGCTGTTTGCGTTTTGAGTGCCGCGTCCGGAACAGTGCCCAGGCCCATGCCCATGACCCATCATAAATTCAATCTGAACTTCATCAAAATTTAAATTTTCTACCATTAAGCGGAGTGACAGACGGGATGGAACGACGCTAGGGCGGGAATGTATAGTATTATGCTGCAAGCTGTTGATGGGGCCGAATATGGTCGCTTTGAGGAGTGATAAATATTGAACAACAAATGGGAATGCGGCATGATACACCTGTTTTTGGCATCCTGTGTAAGTGGATTCTCGGTACTAATCTAAAGGATTATTATAATATCGATTAGCGCGCGGCTTTGATCAGAGATGATCCGCTGAAATCTAGTTGAATAGTTTGACTTTTAATTTCATTGCCTTTTGATGTTCATCAAGGATATGCAACAGTTTATCTGTGTAAGAATTATATATACATGTAATAATTTAATTGCACTGAATCTTTTAAAACACCGCTGTCAAATTTTACGACCAACTGATTCTTTGCATCTTTACAAGGCTTAATCGTACGCTATGAGTGTAAAAAATTGTTTACATGGATGCCACCAATTATTGTGTATGTTCCATGATGGATAAACCGATTGAAACTGAAATCAATTTAGTTTTTTAATCTTCTCAGCCGAAAGTGAACAGTCAATGGTGTCAACAGCGATTGACTGTCAATTATTTTTTATTCAAAAATACAAGCTATGTTTTTTATATTTTTTTCAGCAATCTCTCTCTTTGCATGAGCACACGACAAAAATAAAAAATAGCAAAGCTTGACGCGTGACATGATGGTGAGAATAGCTTTCGTTTTATGGCTCTTAGAGGATATAAATGAAACCATGCCGATAGCGGCTCTGTAATGCATCAACAGAATGCCTGGTTGCATTACATGAAAAGCAAATTCTTCATAAAGGATGCAACATGGAGTTTATAACAAGAAAACGTTCGTCACTACGATCCGTTCTACTACCAAATTGATCCGTTCTTCTTGAACCTGACCCAACGAGCTACAACAGTGCCAACGTCAACAACTTTGTCAAGTGCGAGAGAATCAATCGCCGGGCACTCCAAAAATGGCGTAATGGTGAACCGAAATTGAGTTTCTGCTTTCGCACCACCGGAAACAAAACCTCAACCACAACGGAAGCGTTCGCGTACCATATCTTTCCGAAAGTAGTCAGGTGCCTCACCGCGGTAAATATCGATTTTGAGCCGATTCCGATTGTAACTTCAGACGGTTCATGCAAAAGCACATCAAACGAGTGCCCGGGACTGTTGCGACTGGTGGCTTCCGGCAAAGGTGAGGTAAATTGATATTCTTCAAACGCCACGTGGAGTTGGAAATTTCGCTCAAAATGGCGCGCAAAGCAACAGCAAAGTAAATGGTGAACTCGAAATGGCCTCGGCAAGTATAGGTGGGTGGGGGGACAGGGTAGGGTGATTTGAGGACCTTTGCAAGATCCAGAGAAGGTACCGGTGAACGGTGCCTTCTGACACGTCCGCAGGATTTACTTGGACTCCCCCCCCCCCCCCCCTTCACCCTCCATCCCTTCCGGCATCGAACTGAGCAAAGCAATCCCATCTGGTGGCCTTGGCTACCACCACCCGCTCTCCCCAAACACCCCCGGTAGAGGGTGCAAAAGCCGAATCCTTTCGCTACGCTGAACGTGACTTTCCACGAAAGAACTTCTGCCGATGCCAGCGAGCCGTCCAATCGTGCCGATATGCCACGGTTCACCGTCCGTCCGTGACCACCGTGCCGCCGTCCGTCGAATCGTGTCGAGCCCTCGGTCGGGAAGTATTATCCGTCTCGATTGCACGGAATGAATCATTACACTCCCAACGTCCCCGGGTTTTCGTTGAAAGTGGGCACTGTTTTGGGCAATTATTTGTGCTTCACGGTGCCCGGTGCCCCGCTCATTTCCGGCCACGCCAGGCCACGCTCCAGCGATTGGTGGCGCTCCTTTGCATCATTCCCATCCCTTCCTCCCGAAAAGGAAGGAGTAGGGAGAATCCTGGGACAAACAAGTGAGTGAGTTCGTGCTGAGGACTCAAAATCACAAACTACTTCCGGCAGCGTCGTGCTCCTGTCCACCGAAAGAGACCGACGCTAGCTCGCCCCAAAAAGAAAATGCTTTCCAAACGAACTCGAGCGCATCGAGCGAGGTAGCGAATGTGCCACCGAAAGCGCTCTCTTGCGCCTCATTACCCTTCTGCCGAGTTTGGAAAAAGGGGGAAAAAGGGGTAGCTCAGGGCCCCCCGAGGAGTATCCCTGACATCGGGATGAAATTTGTGTCAGCTCGTAAATCCCAAATAAAACGGAACGAGACACTCGAGGCAAAGTTTATGACGAGCTCTTGTGCGCGCATACACAGAGACCGTGCAGCCGTGTGATGGTGGAGGACATAATGCTACTAAAGAACTGTCGCTGGCGAAGGGAAGCGGTGGACCTTGCAAACTGCAGCAAACGACAGTGACTCCAATGAGCTGTGCAGACGTCGGCCGATCCGTGAGGCGCATCCGTGAGGCGGTGCACTTGATGGCCGGGAAAATCACAAAGTTTTAATCTCTTTTCTCCATGTTTTTTTCTCTCCTTATTATTATTTTTTTGGTTGTAAACCGTGAAATGTGCCTCCGTTGAAAGGAGGTTAAAATGTTACATCTTTCCTGACGGCACCGAGTGAGGGGCCAGTGACGAAGAGTAACTTCTCTTTACATGCTCCACACTGCCGTGGTGGTGGTTCCTATGCGCTAGTTAGAGCATAACGGAGCTTGATGAATAAAATATGATTTTTCGCTTAACTTTCGCCGTGGAATTGATAACGTAATGGAATTAGAAAAGTTCCAATTCTGTGAACTCGCGGAAACAAAAGAAGATCCCCAACACACAATGCAATGCTTTTTCGGTGTGGCGAAAAGAGCACCGGAGCAGCAACCAACAAGAATCAAAAGAGAAAAAAAAACAGGGAAGCAAAAGGCCAACTTATGGTAGGATAGGAACAATGAGCCCGCTCGTATGTTCGCTCGCTCGCTGGTTAAACAGCCCGAACCGAGCAAATACGTTCCGGGGCAATGCAAATATAAATCTCAACCAGAACAGCAGCAGCAACAGCACCACCATCAGCAGCAGAAAGCGACCATGGATGCTGCTTCTTCGGCCAAGAAGGTATCAAATCAAATCAACTTCACTCTGCCCTCGAGGGAGCGCTGGACCACTGGCAAAGGATGAGCGGAAGGTAAATCTGCCGCCAGTAGCTCGGTACGGCTGCGAAGAATGCGTTGTCGTCGTCGGAAAAACACAAAACATGGCGGAAAATGGAGCAAAACCAAACCGATCCACCGAGTCTAAGCGGGGCAGCTGTTAAAACACTGACAGCAGCAACAGCAGCAGCACATCAACTGGTGCTGCCTCCGATTGCGAATGGTGGAAATCGTGCAAAAAAGACTCGGTTTGTGTTGGTTGGCTGCCGGTCCGTTCCAAGAATTAATTTCCGTCAGCCACCATTGGCGTGTCTGGTTGATGGGCACAGCCACAGATCGAGATGCCTCCGAGACCACGAAAGGAGGCAGAGTTCACGAGCGAAACACTGTCGGCCGGTCTGTTTAACGTGCGCGACACGTGAGCGTAAACGTGAGACCTCGTGAGCGTCTCCTGTCGATCGTCCCCCATCCCTTGGTGGTTTTTCTCTGTTGAATTGAACCCCCGCGGGAGATGAGGGAGAATTTGGAGGAGAAAGAATGGCAGAAAAAAGTCGAGTCGGGTGTCGCGAGCAGGCGGTAGCGGAAACGTGCGAGTTAAACAATTTCATTCGGCACTTCCGGCCGGGATTAAGACGACGACGACGACGACGACGGTGTGAATGTCTTCCGGGAGTTCGCGGGAGGCGCAGGGGTTGCTCCTTCGATGGAGAAGGAGTGAGAAAGAGAGAGAGGAGCTTCTATCAAAGCCGGCGGGGGCGTCTAAATTGCGCCTCCGATGACACGCGTAAAGTGCAAACAATGGAACGAGCAGCACGTGACCGAAATGAAGGCCAGCAAAGGTACCTGAGAGGTGGTCTCGTAGGGTGGGAAAGGAAGCTATCAGCCAGGGGAGGGGTGGGTTAATAGGAGGATCACGAAACGTCAGGTGCGTCAGGACACACAGGCAGAGAGGTTTTTGCCAGAAAAGAGAGACAAAACAGCTCTAATCTTGCGTGGATTTCCCTCAATTTTCTGTTTGTGTTCCGTTTGCGTGACAGGATTGTAGTAGATGTGATCGTATCCGCCGGATAGGCCTTTCCGAAGGGGGAAGCAACATATTTACGCCAATGATGAGATGCTTTGAGCACATTATGGGTATGTGTGCAGGTGTGTTATTGGATCAATATGTTGAGTTTTGACATCTAGATTCAAACGAATACAGTTCTTTGAAGCATCATATTAAACTATGACTTCAAGAGTGTAATGCTATTTGGAATTGCAAAGCCTTTTCTTGTGAAACATTTCCAAGCCCCCAAATGGAAATGTGAATTACTTTCCATACCAGGAACCGGGAATGCACCAGTTAGCATCGTCAACGGAACGTGATGAAGCTCACTTTATGGTGACTTCTGCTCATACTAATTTCTCATAAAGTCGTCGGCTGTTTCGAAAACGAAGCGATATGAAGCGTATAATAACTTGGCATTCCATTGAATTTCCCACTACAAAACACTTCTATTCGCAGCGCTCCAAGCAAACGGGTAAAGCTCCGTTGCTCCATTCGACTTCTAGCGCTCACCTCAGCATCTAGGCACGGGCACCACGAATTTTCCACAAACTCCCATCGTGCTTACCAGCGTTCCGTCCCGCGGACGGAGAGGGACGGAAATCAGAAACTCGCTCCGCGGTCCCATTACATGGGCATGATGAAGTGGAACACTCAGGCGGCGCGTGGTACTTCCGTTCGGAAACGCTTCAACAGCTCAACGAGGGACCATTAATACATGCCCATTACAGGGCGACAGGGCCGCCCCACCTCTGGTGCTCCTCGCAGCTACTCAGCTTATCAAGCTTTCGCGTGCTCCTCGAGCGCTGCGTGGAGCGGTTGTTGAGAGATTTGGAATGCGATTGAATTGGCGTTTACCTTGCGGCGTGCGGGGTTGGTGCTTTCGGTGCTGGTGTGCCAGTACTCGACGCTGACAGAGCATAACAGCGCCGGCCACAACTGCCATAATGCCGCGCTGCGTTAGATAAGATGATAATCTCGCTGACTCTTGAGGCCGGTTGCTGGGGGGAGATTTTTTTTCCACGCTTGCCCTGGTAAGCGTTTTCAAGTTTTTCGTCGTTTCTTTTTTAACTCGGTGTAGCAGCTCCTTCGCTTATCCTTCGCTGGTAAAAGTCTTAATTTCGCTTTGGTGGAACTTAAACGAAATTAGGATACTTTTTTTCTCTCTCACTGGCTTCTCGGGCGGCGATGGCAGCACTCGACAGGAATGCGTTCTTTCGGCAAGTCGGTGTAGTCGATCTTGTGCCACCAACTTCCAAACCGTGGAAACCGTAGACCAAACGGATCGCCATTCATCCAGCATGATCGTTGCGGAGCGCTGGTTTGCCAACATAGCGTCAACATCACCGCCTCCTCGCCGTCCTCATCATCATCATCATCATTATCAAGGGTTTTATGAACGCGGGTAATAAAATGGATACTATAAAAATTTAATAATCCCTCTCAAGGGCCGGCTCGAGAAGAGAAACTTCAGTGACACTTGATGTTCATCGCTCGCGCGCGCGCGCGCGAGAGAGTTGTAGTTGCTGCGGGGGAAAGTGCAAACAGTTTTCCTTCTTGCGTGGCTGCGTAAAGTGGATACCGGAAGTGAAGTTGGTTCTTGATCTTTGGCGAAGATGAATCTGAAAGAGGGTGCAGGCATGTGAGTGAAGAGGAATTTTGAAAGACACAAGTACTACCCGAGAAGAAGAGAGCCACGAGCGGCTAATAGCCGGTTGTTCAACGCAAGTCTAGAGCTGATAACAAACGACCGTGAATATGGAGATCACATGAACTAGTTCTCAAATTTGCACATCAGGTCGGACGTCAAGAACTCTGTCAACAATCTTTTAAGAATGAAAAGGTTTAATTGTAAAAGTTCCAATCAGCTCCCCAGACAGTGAAGCTCTGTTAGCTCTATCGACCCTGCTTTAATAGCTCTGCATGGTTGTTACATTCCAATGAACATCAAGAGATCATCGTCGCTGCCTCCTGGTTCCCAATGCCCGCATAGCTAATCCCGCACCATAATTCAAAGGCATCCGTCAGCGCGGTTTGAGGTCAAACGCCCCTATCTTCTTATTTTTTCTTGTTTTTCTCCGTTGTTTTGGTCAATGTTGCGATGGCGCTCGACCGTTCTGTCCCTTTTTTTGAGCGTGGCGGACAGAAATGATTTGCTAATGACTACGGCCATCGCGTTTCAATTGGCCTAATTGGCGTACGGGATCCCCGGGAGAAGCCACGAGGCGCGAATGGTCAAAGATTTGGCTCCTTTTTACTCCCAAAAAACCACGCGCTCAACCAAATGGAACAACCGTTGTTTTTTGTTTTGCTCCACGATCCCACCAAGGTAGGGTTGAGTTTTTAAATAAATTTTCACTTCATTCGCCTTTCTTATCGTGCTCGCTCGCCCTTTTTGTTCTGCATAAGGCTGGGGCGTCAATCGGGTAACATTTTGGATACAGAGGTGAGCAACCGAGGTTGTCTTGGGTCTTGGGAGGTTATAGCAAGCGATGACACTATAGAAGCCCACAGCAAGAGCACTCGCATCAGCTGGTCTGGCGTGTTGTTTTAATGCTACCCCGTACACTCGTACCAAACCCAACTAAATCATAAATTTGCCTTTTTCTCGTTCCTTCTTCGGGACACACTCACCCACTCTGAGTACATCGAACCGAGATGGACGCCGCCAGATGCCATTAGCAGTTAAAGTGGAGAAGCGCACAGCAAAACGAAAACAAAACAAAAAACGCGGCAACGAAACGAAATGGCGCTTCGGTCGTAATTAAGCGCTTTTCAGATTTCGACCCACCCCCTCCACGCCGGTCACCGGTCTTGTCTCTGCAATAATAAATTATAAAACCTCCCTCCCCCTTTCGCTCCACCATCCCTGCCCCCTTTCGGTGCTTCATCATCCATTACAAAGCGACGCCTTTTCCGAACGACCCCTTTCCGCTTTCACATCCTTGCGCGGCCTCGCGGGGAGGAGAGGGCAACCAATTTTCCGTGCTTTTATTTTTGTCCCCAACGCCAACGACCGACTGAGGGGTTTGATCCGAAAAAATAACGGATTACAGTACAGTGTACGAGCGTGGGGATGGCCGACGGGTTTACGATCAGCGCCGGCCGTGCCGTCTTTTTTTTCGCCCTTGTTTGAGCCACCATCAGCGACCTGAACCGTACGCTTCAATGTGATTAGTTTTGGCAGCGAGAAGGGGCCCCCGGGAGAGAAAAAACCAACCAACTCACCAACCAGGCCCGACGCGCGCGCGAAACCTTTGAATCGTTCAAAGTGGTTGTACGCGAGATCGCGCAAAGTCAGCGCAAAAATGGTTACAACAAAAACGCGGACCATCGGGTGGCGGCCTTTAACCGGAACCCAATTTGCTGCCGATTGCCGCCCGGTGCCTCTCCGACCTTTCCGGACGGTCAGTCGGACGGTTTTACACAACCGTAGGACACCGTCGTGGAGGGATTAAGTGTGAGCAGCTAAGCAGCAGCAGCAGCAGCAGCAGCAACAACCGAGCCGAGTTATGATGGAAACACGGTTCGCTGTGTTTGCCACTTTTTAACACTCTCTTGGAGCCCATTCCCAGCCGTGGTAGCAGATTGGAAGGATTTAAACTTCCAGTGTCCCTTTTTTTCGGCGGTGTCTTCACGCTTCCAAGAAAAGCTCAGCCCGGTAATCCCCCGTTTTTAGCCCGAGTCGCAAACTTTTCCAATAATATTGGAAACGCTTTTGCCCAAAATGCCCGTTTTTTCTGCTTGCGATCGATCGATTGCGACCGATCCACGCTCACCTCGCTGGACGATTTGCGTTGAACAATTAAGGTGAAGGGGAAAATAATGGATACTAGAGGCTAATCCCGGTAAGGTATTCCGATCGCCAGCACACAGCTCTACAGCAGAAGCGTAAACTATAGTAGAGTGCATCATAGAAAAAAACGGGATAAAATATTTTTCTACATAGAAAAAAGAGATAAACGCGCCCCTTAACGAGGTTAGTTTGGTGGGGACAGTATCGTTTGGAAAATAAATTGTCAAATATTTCCTGCAACTAGCACCCACAGCAGCCTACAAGCCCGGACCGCAGCGATAATAAACAATATTCCTCACCACAGATAAATGTGCATTCGGTCACCATATTTCCCACCGAGTGCGATGCATTATTCACATTCCATTTTCGATGGAAATACGATCTTCCCTTCGGTTTGCCCACAGCGATTCCGCCACAGCAGCAACAGCCAACGAGCAGTTGCATCCAAAAAACGGTAAAATACTCTGTTCCCAGCAAAAAGGCCCTCTATGTGTGTCTGAACATTCCGCTTTCTACTTTTGCAGTGCTGTGCAACTCCGGTACGCGACCGCAAAAAGCAAATCATATTTATTCAGTTTAATCAACCGTACCGGCGACAAAAAGAAACTACTTCCAGCAGCACGAACCAAAACAAAACTAACTTCAACGAACTGAGCGCAACGATCGAGAGGGGGTGGGCGGAATGGCGGGCGGGAAAGTGTGCCACAGCAGCGCACAAAAAAAAGCGCTTCAAAACATAGCCACGCTACATGTGGCATCGAATGTAGAGCAACAGAGCATCGAGACGACAACGGAATTCAGTTGGGGGAATAGCTCTGGCTAGCTGTGGACCATTCGGATTCGGAGTCCCTCCATCTGCCTGGCCAGCAAACCAGCTGCTTCCGTTTTGCACCGTCCAGCCGCGGAGGAGGAGGAGGAGGAGGAGGAGGAGGAGGAGGAGGTGAAGGAGAGAGTGGGAGAGATAACGCATCGCGTACCGGAGCGAAGCATCAGCAGCAAAGCGAATAAAGGCATTATATGGTTTTCGCGTAAAACTCGAATAATAAAATTTTACGATTATTGCCACAGCGCCAGCACTTCGACAGCCACGACAGGGCGCGCTCAACGTTCCACGGTGCGTCGAGATTGCGCGCGTATTATCATTTTTAGATCCCCAGGACCCCCGGAGTCCCAGGACCGCCAGCGAACACCGACCATGGTGTAGCTGGATGGCAGTAATGCGTTTTGGGTGCTGCCGATGCGTGAGTACGACGAGCCACATGTGCGTTTCTGGTCGTGTCTATGTGTGTGCTGATGCTGGCGTAACGGAAATGAAACGTACGAATGCCAGAAAAGTACCAGCGAGCGAACGTGCGAGCGCCAGATTCATCTGCCGCGTGGTTCACAAAGAACTCACTCCAGTCCCTGCCAAAAAAAAAAAAAAAACAGGCGGAAACACAACGGTCCTGACGATGTGATGTGGTACCGAGATGCGACGTCGTTGGTTCATCGGAAACGGCACCACGGAACACGGTTACACGGATAGACCACCGACGACGACGACGATTGGCGCCGTTCCGGTTGCGTGACGTTCACGCGTAAGATTCAAATGGTGAAAAATCAGTTCTCGGGCCAGCGCAGAGGCCCAGTGCAGAGGTGTGCCTGCTAATGAAACACCCCCGGACCAGATGGCAGTAAGGCCAGATCGAACACGAGAGGTGCGGCGGTGTAGCGAGCTCTCAGTTTGCACCACCATCATCCAGGTGGTGGTAAGCCGGGTGTTCTGTCGAATTTATGCCACAAGCAGCATTATCACCGAACGGTTGGTTCGCCAAGCGCCAACGGAACCAACACTGTCGGCGTAGCGGATGATGGTGGTCCCTTTGGTTTTCGATAGAGAGCTCCAAAGTTCGTTGCGTTCGCGTTCCAAAGCCAAAACGGAATGGTAACGGTCCAATTCGAGATGAAAACGGTGTAGCGGGAATGCGGATGTCGCTTTTTAATGATCTTCTAGAAGAGATATCGCTACTAATGCATTACATTAGCATTGGCATTCGTTAATGTCAGTGGAATGGCGCTACTGAGGCTTTTCGTGGTGTGCACATCGTTGCAACGCGGCGTTCATACAGAACACATGTCACAAAACTGTCTAGCAGTGAGCGAGCATATTTTGAGGATCTCATTTATGCATGCAAAAAGCGCATAAATCAAATCGGCTCACCAACTCATAACACCGCAGACGCAGCAGAGCTTCGGTGGTTTGGCGTTTGAACTCCGATTCGCTTTAGCCCCCTCACATTCACACATATACACATATGTTCGATGAATGATGAATGCCTTTGAACACATCATCACCAGTCGCTGTCAGCTGTGGTTGACATTCGACGACTCTTTTAAAAAAAAAGCTCCATCCACCTCGACTCGATTGTTTCGTCTTGCGGTCCTGTGGGGGGGGGGGGGGGGGGGAGGGGGTGAGCAATCGGTTTCACCTCTAAAGCACCTGCCACGCTTGGTTTCACGTGAGTTTAAAATCGAAATCGAAAAGAGAAAAAAGGGAGTAAGGCGGGGGACTGGCTCAGTCCGCGACCTTACCACTGTCAAGGAGAGTGTCAGATAAGATTGATGTTACGCTAGGCCTCGATGTGAATCAGATAATAAACTGTCAAACCTGGTATCGCAGAACACGAGCACGTCACGTCACGTTACACCGGTTCACTCGCAAGCGTAAGGCAACCGAGCGATCGAGCATACCAGCTACTTGATGCTGATTTGATGCGATGTTTCACCGAAACCGAATGGCACCGCACCGGAAACGGTAGAACGGTGGTGGTGTGAGCGGGGGGTGGCGACCGATGATGGGAGAATGATACCGAAATTGAATTACACAACTACGCGGCCAGATGAAACGAGAAACGGGTGATGTATCTGTGGGAGTGGCACATCTTGTACCGGGAATACGCATTACGCGGTGACGGCGAATAAGTCGCACATGATGTGCCTTTTACCGGGCGTAGGCGTTCGACACCAAACGGGAACCGAGTGTGGGCATTGTTTTTGCCGCAAAAAAGACGAACCCCACGGAGTGAAAGGAAAGACAATTTCACTACCGTTCAAATCGATCGAAATGGAGACGCCTGGCTGCTTGTAGATCACGATGGAGGCGCCAGTAGCTCACGGTTTTCGTCGCGCTGCAGCGACCGTAAACACCGCCAGTAAGCGAGTGCGCGGCCGGTAACAAAACGGGAGCAACCAATCTCGGCCCCTTGCACAGCTGGTGAGGTAGTGAGTATTTGTCAACTGCCAAACAGACGGTTTCAAGCCGGTATGTTAGAGCTTGTCGTAAGACGGTACTCCCCCCGAGCTTCTCAGCTGCCATCGCACCGCGGCATTATGGTGAGTCGCTGCTTTCCTCTCTCTCTTCTTCCTATTGCCCCTCTCACCACCAGCTGACAGTTGGTGGGTTTTTGTGTCGTGGTGAGAAAAATGGAAATGTTGCGATTTCATCTTCATGTTTTTTGGGGCCAACCAACTCAACCCAACCAGCAACCGCAATGCGGCCGCGGTCGTGTCGTTTTCTGGGGTACTGCAAAAATCATCCCCTCTCCCTCCCCTCTCCCCACACCTTTCAATGTCACCGGCACCATCGTGGGTAATCTTATTTTGGCCGAGGTATTGCTGGTTTGAAATTGAATTTCTCGCAACGTGTTGTTCTTTGTCGCGCACGAAACTTGTTCTGGCAGGCTTAGGTCCTAGCTCAGGGTTTTCTGTTGATTTTGGTGTCACGGAAGGCTTATTTGAAGCAGTTTTGAAATCAAAATTGGTTTGCGCACCCTCCAACACCGCCACCGCGCGTCCTTCGCCGTTGGTGGTGGTGACGGTGGCTGTTTGCTTCGTTGGTTGGGCGGTGCCATGGCAACGTTTGCGTTTTACTTTCATTTCACAGAAGATGAAACGAACGGATTCTAGCTCGAGTTTACAGGTTTGTTGACATTTCGCCGGCACTACGCTACAGTTACACTACTTGTTTCCGCTGGCAGATCA